>NC_056631.2:158015667-158333010 GCF_002870075.4 Lactuca sativa | reverse complement strand
GTTGATATTTCTCTTACTATTCCTTGTTCTGTAAAAGGCTCACAAGGACCCAAGAAACTTTGGGTTCCTAAATTTGCTTAAAATTTTGCAGGTTATTCGTGATGAGCAGTTCGACGAAGAATGGTATATTGATAGTGGCTGCTATCGTCACATGACAGGGAGGAAGGAAGAATTGAGGGAGTTCCGGTCTCTCAAGGATGGTGGTATTGTGAAATACGGAAACAACTCATTTGGTACTATCAAAGGCTATGGAACGATCACTAATGGCGAGTTCTCTATAAGAAAAGTGGCTTATGTTGAACGGCTCCAACACAACCTTATCAGTGTATCACAGCTGGTGGTTGGCACTGGATTGAAAGTATCATTTGACAATGAAGGCTCAGAGATTGTCGAGAAGAAAACTAATAACGTTCTGCTGAAGTCAAAGCGAAAGGGGAAATGTATCCTTTGAACCACAACCCAATTCGAGGCAAACCAGCAATTTGCTTACTCACGAAGGCTCACTCAGACGAAAGCTGGTTATGGCATCGAAGACTCTCTCATCTAAATTTCAAAGATATCAACAAGTTGGTTTTGGGCGATCATGTTCGAGGTCTTCCAAATCTAAAATTTGATAAAGAACATCTTTGTGCAGCATGTGAAATGGGAAAGCAGAGTAGGCAAAGTCATCCTTCTATTATCAATACTAAGGTGATAGAACCATTGGAGCTGTTACATATTGACTTGTGTGGTCCCTCATCCATTGAAAGCATTGGGGGAAACAAACACATTCTGGTTATAGTGGACGATTTCTCTCATTTCACGTGGGTGTTCTTCTTGAAGCAAAAATCTGAAGCTACTCCAAAGCTTAAGCTCTTCAAAAAACAGGTAGAGACTCAACTAAGGAAAGTTGTTCGTAACGTGAGAAGTGACAATGGCTTGGAATTCAAGAACAAGGATTTTGAAGACTTTCTTGCTGAAAAGGGAACGACTCACAATTTCTCAGCCGCATACACTCCACAGCAAAATGGTATCGTTGAAAGATGAAACCGATCTCTGTGTGAAGCAGCTCGATCAATGCTATGCTTCGCGTCCTTGCCTTTGTATTTCTGGGCTGATGCAATTGCTGCTGCTTGCTATACTCAGAACAGGTCGTATTTGAACAAGCGATTCTCCATCACTCCCTACGAGATCTTGAACAATCGTAAACCGAATGTGAAATTCTTTCATGTGTTCGGTTCAAGATGCTTCATGTTCAACTCCAGAGAGAATCGAAACAAGTTTGATGCTAAGGCTGATGAAGGAATATTCTTAGGTTACTCCCTGAATTCCAAGGCGTATAGAGTTCTCAATAAGCGCTCAAAGAAGATTGAAGAAACATACTATGTCACCTTTGACGATAGTTATGTTAAGAAGATGAAATCAACAGAAGGTGCAACGCAAGAAATCTTTCCAAAGAATGGTCAAGTTACGACTATATTTCAAATCTTTTCGAGCAATATTTGCTTTTGTTTGATGACCCTCAAAAGGCGATTGACTCTGAATCAACTACAAAAGACAACAAAGTTGATAATCTAAAACAAATTATCGACGACGTTACTCAAAAGATGGCTGATGAACAATCCAAGGAAACCGAAAGGCCAGAAGCAAGCGAACCTTCAAGTGACCATCCTAATGTCTAGGGGGAGGGTCCATCTCTTCATCATGATCAAGGTTCATCATTCCAGGGGGAGAGCTTATCATCTCATTCTTCAAGATCTTCTGAGAATCCAATCAAAGGAGGGAATACCAATCCAGGTACTGAACAGGCGTCATTCTTCGAGGGGGAGAACACCAATGTCAATGATGATGAAATTCTGTCTGAATTAGAAGAAGAAATAAATGCAGAATTGGATCCCACTTATGATCCAAATTACCCACCACTTATCAAATGGACCAAAGATCACCCTAAAAGTCAAATTATCGGGGAATCTTCAGAAAAGGTGTTAACTCGATCTCAAATCAAAGCGAAACAAGTTGCACTCTTTTCTCACGTAGAGTTTTGCATGTTCAACTCCTTTGTCTCCAAAGTTGAACCAAAGACCGTTAACTCTGCACTTGATCATTCATACTGGGTTCAAGCCATGCAAGATGAGTTAAATGAGTTTGAAAGAAACAAAGTATGGCATCTTATTCCAACTCCAAAGGATGCGTCGGTTGTCGGTCTCAAATGGGTATTCAGAAACAAGATGGACAAGGAGGCGAATGTCATTCGTAACAAAGCACGGCTGGTGGTCAAAGGCTACTGTCAGGAAGAAGGCATCGATTATGAAGAGACCATCGCTCCAGTTGCAAGATTAGACTTTGTTTGTATCTTTCTAGCCTATGCAGCTCATAAGAACTTTGAAGTCTATCAGATGGACGTCAAATGTGCCTTTCTCAACGGGGAACTTGAAGAAACTGTGTATGTTGAGCAACCGCCAGGCTTCGTGAACGAAAAGTATCCAGATCATTGTTACGTCCTTGACAAAGCGGTATATGGCTTAAAACAAGCTCCCAAAGCATGGTATGAAACTCTAACTCGATTCTTAAAAATGTCCAAATTCAAACAAGGTTAGGTTGACCCAACCTTCTTTCGCAAGAGAGAAGGTAACCACCTTATGATAGTCCAAATTTATGTTGATGACATCATCTTTGGCTCCACGAATCCCAGCTTAACAGCTGAATTCAGGAAGTTGAGGGAAACTAAATTTGAGATGAGCTCAATGGGTCCAATTAACTTTTTCCTTGGCTTAAACATTAGACAGGGACCCGAAGGCATTTTTATTAATCAGGAGGCATACACAAAGACACTTTTGGCTAAGTTTGGTATGATGGGAGACTCCAAAGTTAAAGTGCCTATGGCCTTTGGTACAAAGCTTACACCCTCACTAGAAAAGCCAGCTGCATATATGACGCTCTATCGTCAAATGAAAAGGTCTTTGATGTATCTCACAACTAGTAGACCTGACATCATGTTTTCAGTCTGTTACTGTGCCAGATTCCAAGCTAACCCACGCGAACCTCTTCTCTCGGTCTGTGGTATCCAGCCAACTCTGGTTTCTTTGTTCAAGTGTTTTCAGATGCTGATTTAGGTAGCTGTGGTTTAGATCGTAAAAGCACCACTGGAGGATGCCAATTTCTAGATGGTAAATTGGTTAGCTGGCAATCGAAGAAACAAACTTGTGTTTCTCTCTCCACTGCAGAAGCTGAATACATTGATGCAGCATCATTCACATCTCAAGTGGTATGGATACAAAGTCAGCTTAGGGATTACGGGCTAAACATGAAAAAAAATCCCACTATATTGCGACTCTGAAAGCGCAATTAGGATTTGTCACAACCCAGTGCAACACTCGAAGACCAAGCATATAGAACTGATGTATCACTTTATCAAAGATCACGTCGAAGATGGCAACGTAGAAATCCATTTCGTCAGAACGACTGATCAACTGGCTGATATATTCACTAAGGCTTTACCTGAAGCAAGCTTCAACAAGATTCTACAAGGCCTAGGAATGATGGAAGCAAAATCAGTGCCCAAATCGCCTTCGCTTCAATAAAGGTTAGAAGCGAAATAGAGCGCACCGAAATGAACCGAACGTTCGGTCTATTTCAGGTTCGGCTCGACCAAGAACTGAAATGAACCGAACGCTAAGTCTATTTTGGGTTCGGTCCTTCTGAACTCATTCGCTTCTTTTTTCTTCCAAGGCATTTTGGTTGTATTCATTTGTACACTCTTTCTAATACTTCTTTTTATTCATAAAATCCAAAAATATTTTTTCTCTTTCATTCAATTAAACAACTCTCACAAAATACAAAAATATTTTTTTTTATTTTATTTTTTTATCTAATATTTTTCTTTGTATAAGTGTAATTCTCGATGGTGCAGCTACAGCAGGTATATTTCTTTTATTTTATCCAATTAGTTAGGCGTCCCTAGAAGCATGTTGTTGTATGTTGACTAAAGCCTCGAAAGATTTTGAGTGAAGCCTTAATAACATGATATATACAAATCATGTTTTCCCAATCCAGGCTGTAATATTCACTTTAATCATGAGCTATCTTACTCTACTCACATTGAGTTTAGAGTTTTCTGCTTGGTCACTCTTTTTCTTAGAGCAGAGATACATTCGCTTCTTATACCATCTCCACCATTTTTCTCCATTATACTTTGTTTCACCGATATAACCCCTGAGACTCTCAGCATTTACCACTGAGGTCTGCGTTCATGATCTTAGTTTCATGCCACTATGTACTAAGTGAAACCCACAATTCAACACCACAAATGAATTGACGGTGAGTTTTCATATTCAAGATCTTACTTGTTACCTAATGAAATCTCTTTTTATTTTTTAGTGATCTTTATGAATTTGTCTAACACCAAGGCTTTTCTTACCCTAAAGATCTCGTTTAATTTTTTTTTTTTGAGATTTCTTTACTTTGTTTTTGACACTATAAAATTTATCCTACCTACTTATTCAATAGATCACAATGATCTCACAAGTACTTCACTCAGTTTCGGTTTTATGTCAAGTATCGAAATTATGAATTGAAGGGAAAGTAACCCTTTATAACCTTCAAAAAGATACCTTTCAATACTTCTCAACAAGTTATTGATCGTTATTTAATGGGAAACCAAGCAAGCACTTTAATGTCTCTCTTGACTTTGAAGGAAGTGATTTGTGCTCAGAATCCATTGTTTTATGTCTATTTAAGGCATCACAGATTATCACAAAACGTTTGCTTTATTTCTTTATCTTTTACACCCTATGCACGAAAATGTTTAATTTTCCACACTCTGGTTCTTTTAAGGTTGTTCAATAAAGCATAATAGGCAACGGCGATTCAAATGTAATTTGGAGTGACGATTGGGATAAAGTGGAAGCTGAATCAGCGGTTATCTAATCGGTTTGGTGATTTGAAAAAGCGAATTTTATGGAATGGCGTGCAAAAAGGAAACGTCCTTTCTCTTTCCTACGTCATCATCGGTATGCCAACTGTTCATCCGTCAAGTCAGACACTATTTTTGAAATAATCCAAGATCTCAGCTGGATTTTTCTCTCTCCTCCTTGTACATATAAAAGGAATTGGAACGGTACTCTTTAACCTTTTATCGCTTCCAAAACTCTCTCAAATAACAACGACGATTTCTCTTACTGTTCATCATCTTCTCCAAGCTTCAACAATGGCAGACTCTTCCTCAGTTCATGACACCTCTGTTCGCCAAACCCTCCTCACAATCAAACCTCAACAGGACCTGATCATCGATCTTACCCCCTTTGTCTATGAACCCTACATGTTGTATGTAGTTGATTGTCTTAAGTACTCTCCTTTGTTCGATGCTCTGACCAAAGTCGAGATTGTTCCAATGTCTTGCCTTTCTCTTGTGTACTCCAATGCTTACTACGACAAGATTCATGAGAGGATTCACTTTGAGATCCACAACGAGAAGACTTCTATCTCCAAGCACCGATTATGTGCCCTAATTGGTCTTTCTCAAGAACAAACTCTGGTAAACCCTGATTCAATCACCATTGGTCAACTTTTTTCCATGTTTTATCAGATGGGGTATACTGAAATCCTCACCACTATAACAAAGTTCAAGAAGTCATGCCTTCCTCCTCAATGGAATGGCCTTTTTACTTTGTTGTTCAAAGGGCTATCTGAACACAGCGTCGGCTCAGATGGGGCGAGCAAGTCTCTTATGATTGTGCTATATGGGCTATACCATGGGATCGACTTGGATTATGGAACCATTATCTGTCAGCAATTGGTACAAAGCTTGATCTCTTCATCCAGGCACTCTGAGATCTCGTGTGGGCGATATTGGTCAATCATCACCAACTGGGCAATGGATCGACTACATGTTCCAATCATGGTAGATTCTCTTCTCTGCTCCATCACTACTTTTCACACAACCAAAATCATTGTCACAGTTCCCACCAAATACTCCTTTATTGGATCTGTTCCTGAAGCGATGATTGCTCGTGTCTCAGCAGCGAGTAACGTTTTGCAACAATACACGAAAACTCCATCTTCAGGTCCAAGGGAGCTTACGCCAACCATGGTTCGCTCCATTGAAGAGGCTGACAAGCCAGCAAAAAGGGGCAAGAAAACTAAAACCCAGAAGGAGGCACAGGTTTCCAAACCAACCAAGGGGAAAACCCCTAAGAAGCGAAACACTGACAAGGTTGCTCCATCACAGCCTCAACCAAAGAAGCAGAAGAAGCCTGCTAGGAGACTTATACTCCAATCCTCAAGTGATTCAGATTCAGATTATGTTCCTCCTAAACATAAGAATGCTCCTCCTTCATAATCTGAGAGCGAAAGCTCTGATGATGAGGCTTCAGGCCGAGGTGATACTCCGCCTCGCTCCCCTACCCCAGAAGTTTCGGTCCACTCTCCACCTCCTTCCCCTCCACCAGTATCAATCCCAGTATCCATCCCTCCAGTTTTCCCCATCCCCACTACACAACCTTTCGCCTTTATACCCATCCCTACTCCTATATTCACAGACACTACCACCACCACTACTACTACAAGGGCTCATTCTACAGCTCCCCCTCCACCTGTTACAACCAAACCACCTGTTACAACCGAACCTACAGCCACTACCAAACCCTTATGTCCTACTCCATCCATAGAAACAACCCCTGTTCTAGGCGGTGTGGACTTGCAATTTGATTCCACGTATTTTAGTCCTTATCGTGTACAGAGTGACGATGATGATGATGAGCCTGTTACAAAGCGTCATCTCAAGGCAGTGAACAAAAAACTTGATCAACTGCTCTCATCCTCTTCCTCTGGAGCTTACTCTGAAGCAGCATTAAAGGCTTTATTCTCAACTGTTGTTCAATAACACGGTGCCTCACTCTCTGCTGCAGCTAAAGCCATTGAAGCATCCACTTCTCAATCCCAGCAAGCCTCTCTTGCTGTTGAGGCTTCTACCAAGGAGTGCAAGGAAGCAACTGAAAAAGTCGATAAACTAGTTTCTGAAGCTCATCTTTTTCTAGATTCTTTGCAGGCAACGGCTAAGAAGAATGCTCAAACAGTCAATGCTTCAGTGGATAATCTTCAACGTTCTCTTCAATCTGAACGTTCCAATCTTGAAGTTGCACGCCAGGCAATTGAAGCTGCCAACGAAACTTTACATGCTAACGTCAATGATCGATTGACTCAACTGGAGGCTGAGTTAGTTGTAGAGAATCGTATCATGGATGAGCTAGACAGGAGAACCTCACAGCTGAAAATGCAAAATTACAAGTTGCGTACTGCTACTGCTGAGGTCAACGACCTGAAGTCAGAAAGGGAGGTCATTCGGAGTTCTGTTGCTGATGTTCACTCCATCCTCCTTCATCTCCTTGAAGCTCATGATCTTATCATCACCATAACTATCAGGTGCCATCTGGATGACAAGCTCAGACCAACATTGGACATCCTTAGTTGTATTGAGGGTGTTCCGGTGACTGGTGTCCAGCTGAAACAAGGGGGAGAAAAGCAAACTCAACCTCCTCCTAAACCGAAACCATCCACTGAACCGAAGGGTAATGAAGCTTCGGTCCGTAATAAAGACAAAAAGAAGAAGAAGATTGGGGAGGATGATACTGATAATGAAGACGATGTCTATGCTGAGAATCATAAAAACCCTTTTTAGAAGACAAAATCCTCTGATAAAGAGCTAGCAGACAAAATTAAGAAACAACAAGCTAAACTCGAGCAAAAGCGAAAGGAGACAGGGCTCCTAGAAAAGAAGAAGTCCATGTTTCCTGTCTGGACTATTGATTCGCTTCAAATATGCGCAATCGATGAGCCAAGAATTCTTTGGTTTGAGCCTGTAATGTCTTTTGGGCTTGATAACTCCAAGGATGCACAGTTTGATATGCCGATCACGCGAAAGGCATTCATCTTTCACTGCTTTAATTCAATTGTTCCTATTCCTTCTCCAGACCCGAAGGTAGATAGGGATCTTCTGGAGTTCTACATAGAATTTGCTTAAGCCCAGTACTTGACCTGGAGTTCGAAGAAGATTACTACTGTTAAGGTTTTGAAGCCCTACTCAGCGGGGAAGTTTATTAATGTTAAATTCAAAGTGACTCGAGGCACCAAAGGCTCAGTTCACAACTAAATCCTTGCTGATCTACCGAGCCTTAACCCCCATGACTGGATACTCCTCAACAATATCTTATTGTCAAATCCTCAGGAGTACCAGCCAATAATTGACCATGTCAAGCGAATGCTTGTGTGCTACATTCACGAGG
Source organism: Lactuca sativa (assembly GCF_002870075.4). NCBI lineage: Eukaryota > Viridiplantae > Streptophyta > Magnoliopsida > Asterales > Asteraceae > Lactuca > Lactuca sativa. Next base: position 158,324,752 of record NC_056631.2, on the reverse strand, counting down.
TAGCGAAGATGGACCAGGAGATTGCCTCTGCCATTCACAAGTGAACCATGATCAAGACTATGGGCAAAGCATGCAATGTCAACACAATGGTCAAGGGGAAGATTGATATGAAGTACCACACTGTTATGTTCATCAGGGGTGAAGGTCAGAAATGTCTGTTCGCTCTCGTTGACAAACACCTCTTCTCGACTTCTTGCTTGGAGCATATCTTGGAGATCATTCAGAGGTGTGATCAAAACAGTGCAGCTGACAAGAAGTTGTTCACTGATATGCTGAGGTGGTATATCCAATTTCGGCAGACACTTCTTGCAATAATTCATCGGTTGTTCAAAGTAATAAAGACAGTGAAGCCAACACAGAAGAAATAATCTCTCGCCTCATTTGACGCAAAGGGGGAGATTGTTGGGATTATTATATTGTGTCATGGGCTCGGTCCTTAGCCCAGTTTTGATTGCCGGTATTCGGCCTATCCAACCGTGCATGTTTTTGTTCTAGGGTTTAGTATATAAGATGCATGCATGCAGTCTTTGTAGTTAATGCTTTGATAATTTTTCTCTTTAAGTTTTGTAAACCCTAGCTCACCTCTACAGTGGAAGTTCTTCATCGAGCTCTACTGAGGCGTGACTTCATTGAATCATAAGCACATATTTGATTCTATTTTGTGTTCATTCTCTTACTGTATTTCTCTTGTTTGATTTTCATATTCATACCTGTGAAAGATCTAATCGATCTAGAGTTTTTTATTCTCAACATTAGTATTGATCAAGAATTAATTTGGACTTAATTTAGTGATCAAAAGAGACTAATTAAATATATGGGGATTGATTGTGTAAATCATTCATTCTTATATATGTGGGCTTATGATCCAAGATTCCTTATGTTGGGTTTAACCCATGTGGTGACCCATGGATACTCCATGGAGGTTAAAACCCATGGAGCATAAGGAATGGGTAAAGTCATGGTTTACATGTTGTAACCCTAATGTGCACACTATATAAGAACCCCTTTAGCTCAAGAAATTGGCACTAGTGATACATATGTGAGGGATAGCCGATTTGAGCATGGAGTGTCTTCTCCTCATGGTTATTCCTTGTGTTGGTGATGTTGTGTGAACCATTTGAGGTGTCACATTTGGGGCACTAGGATCTCAAGCTTCATGGAGTCAAGCTACATCAACAAGGTATGTATTTTATCCATTTTATTACCTAAGTATCAAAAGATTGTATGCTAGTTAGGGTAATACCTTGGAATATTCATATTTGCATGTATAATAGAGAAAACATAGATCCAAGGTATTTAGGGTTGCATGTACACTTAGGAGTGTTAGAATGCCCATAACTCAACACCTTCTTCCTTCAAACTTCACAAGAATAACGTGTTGGATTAATGTCTAAGTCCATAACTATAATTGGTGATACTTGACCCGACCCGGCATGGTCCATTTGGGTTGCATGGCATCATGCATTTGGATAGACTATAATGAGAGAAATAACACTTAAGGTTTGTTAATATATTATAAGTTCTAATATATTAATAAGATTATTTAATTAGTATTGATCAAGAATTAATCTAGGATTAATTAAGTGATCAAAAGAAGACTAATTAAATATATGGGTTGATTGTGCAAATCATCCATACTTATATAATGGGCTAATGCTCCATGGATTGTCAAGTTGGGCTAAAACCCATAAGATGATCCATGGATGCTCCATGGTGTATTTGTACCCATGGATCATGGAAATGAAAGGCCATGACAATTAGGGTTTACATGGTGTAACCCTAACTATATAATGATCTTATTCTTGGAGAAAATTGGCCACTGTGAGTAATAGAAAGAGCTAGCTGATTTTCATGAAGTGTTCCATTTTCTCTCAAGTCATTCCATGTGTATATGGTGTTGTGTGAACCATTTGAGGTGTCACACTTGGGGCACTAGGCACTCAAGCTTCATGAAGACAATCTACATCAAAGAGGTATGTAATTCTAACTTGATATATTCATTTGAATCAATGTTATTATGCTAGTTAGGATGAATACCTTGGAAAGATCATATATGCATGTATAATAGAGAAAACATAGATCCAAGGTATTTAGGGTTTCATGTACACTTAGGAGTGTTAGAATGCTCAAAACCCAACAGTGGTATCAGAGCCTAGGCTTGCTTTCTCTTATACTTGATGCAAATGTGTTTTTTCAAAGTTGAATCTGTCCAGACCATAAAACTTAACGAGTTTATGCAAAAAAAACTCGACGAGTTCATCATTTTGGGCATGAACTCGACGAGTTTCTCAAGGAACTCAACGAGTTTTGGGTGCTGACAGCTTGTTGTTTTTTGTTTTAGCTGGAATTGGACTAAGAACATTACCATAAGCTGTTTTTAACTTATAAACTTGTTTTTGATGTGGTAATGTTCATGCTAATCCAATTTCAAAGATACTTGCCAATAGATTCATGTTTTGTATTAGTTTAAAAGCTTTGAAAATTACATGAAAAAGTTTGATGTGAATTATCTTTGTTCATATGAGTTGCTTAGATTAATAGATAAGTTAATTGAGTGTGTGTTTTCAATCCATTTTAATCTAAGAGTTGATTCTAAAATGTGTTTTTGTAACTTGTCCTCAAGTTATATGAAAAGTCACATTTAAGTTTCATAAAACTCATTAAAGATTGGCAATGGTTACAAAAACGAAGAGTCTTGTCCTCAAGTTATGGAGGTTCAAGAGTCACTTCATTAAGTAACAAAATGTGTAACCTTAATTAATTCCATAAGTTACAAAATAAAGAAAAGTTACATTCTTTTATTAGTTTAAAGTCTTCCATAACTTGTCCTCAAGTTATGGAACTTGAAGAGTTTTTAATTAAAACTACTTTAAACACATAAGTTATGGAATTAATTAGTTTTGAATAGTTTCAAAACTTGCCCTCAAGTTTTGGAATTTGAAAAGTTTTCACTTATGAATACTTTAATTCCAAGTTAGCCCTTAGAATTTTAAAAGTTAAAATTCAACCCTTATACTTTATAATATTATAAGTTAATAATATTTATATATATATATATATATATATATATATATATATATATATATATATATATATATATATATATATATATATATGTATAAGAGTAAAGTCAGTCTTACCATTAGTAGGCCTCATTCACGAAGCCGGTCTATAAGGGGGGTATAAGGTTACTGCCTATAAAATGGCAGTTTAATGGGTGTCCACTCTCACCCACTGCTTTCTTGATTGGTAGAGGGTCGTTAGCCGAATGGGTAGGACAAGGACTATAATTCTCCCTTCATTAAAAGTATTAATGATAAATACTAAGTAACTAAACCTTTTATAAATACTCAATCTTAGTTACTTAGGAAAAAGTGAATAAGGTGCTAATCCATGAAATTACACTTTGCACTTTGTTTAAGTCGGTTAGTAGAGCGTGTGTGGTTAACTGGCACACTAACTCGTATTTAACAAGGTAGGCAAAGGGTAACTTAATATTTATCATAGTATCGGCGGAGCGTGTGTGGTTAACCGGCACATCGATTAAGGGGTAAATATTAAGGGTACCCATTATATTTGCATGGTTACTTCGCACCTTGTTTTGTGATCCTCGGCATCCCAGTCACAAAACCTGAAGGACACACTCGAGATTGAAACATGCCATTGAAAAGTTCAATGAATCTCAAAAGATGTAGGAGTTTCAAATCCAATTAAAACCTAATAATACATTTCATTTATCTTGGTGGAAATTGGTGAATCGTCATTTGCCTACCTTCAAATATTCTATAGCTTGGATTACGGCATCCCTCTTCCAAGTTATAAAATAGTTTGTAGGGTCCTAGCCTTAATATTTCATATTGGGTGTTATATTAAGGACTTTAAATCAACTATCTTGAATATCACCCAAAAGATGTATGGTTTAGACATTTATGATCGTCCCAAATCTCTTGAAACAAGCTTTCCTAAATGAAGATGATGTCCCATGGAAATCATACTTCTTTCACCTCCTTCAATTATTCTCCCTAACCCACAAGTTCTTGAAAAGGTCACTCAATCCCTATTGGCAAGCAAAGGTCTATGTGTGGTCACATCTTGGAGATGTAGTCACATATTGACAAGCCGGGAGAGTTGGGTGTCAAATTCTTAAGAAAGTTGGTGGTTTAATCACTTTCTAAGTCACATAGTGAGATCCTTTGGGATTCCTATGAAACAGACTATGACAAGACCCTTAATGATCTTATCTATTTGCTAAGATCAACTCCCTAAAACTTGTGGACATTGACAATAACGACATTGGATATCCGGTAAAGCTCTCTTTTCCCAATGGAAAGGGATCAGCCTTAGTCAACTCAGTTGACCAAATGGTAAAGAGAAAGGCTAAGCCTGTGATAGTCCCATGTTCCATTACCAAAGAGTCCATATGTTAAATTGCCAAAGGAAGGGGCATTGGTTGCGAAGCTGCCAACTTACCTAAGGGTGTTAAAGTCAATAAGTTTGACTCTACTTCAGGTAAAGTCCACTATCTAACTCTGCTAAGTTTCTATTCTGAGATTCCTGATACATGATGTGACTGGGTCACATGGTGATGTTTTAAGAATCAAAAGAAAAAGTGAAGAGACTTAAAGAAAGAATATGCTGAATCTGATCGCGTAGATGGATTTCTATCGCATAGTTTGAAGATCGGATTCTTGAGCTACTTCTTAGGAGTTATGAGATATTGCTTAGGAATAGATAACAACAAGTTTTCATATGGATTGTAAGGATAAGTTTTTCCACAAAGTTTTAAAATAAAAGGAAATTTTTGATTTTATTTATTTTATGTATCCTTACAATGGCATTTATGGAAAATTGTTGCTTATAAGATTCCACTGATAGCAATATTGGAAAGTGAATTTGATTCTTTCATTTGTGGTAATGTCTAAATTTACTAAATAAGGAAAGATTCTCGTCACCCAAGTTTCAGTTGGATAGAAACTTGGAATCATGCAATTTGTATAGCATGATGAATGAGAATTTTTCATCTTTGGAAAATTAAGACTAGTTCCTTGTTCACATGTATATGTGAGTCAAGTGAAGGACTAAGGGATCGAGTACACATTCTTGTGCACTGGTCAAGTCCACCACAAAAGATCGATAAGATTATTCATCATAATTTACTAAAGCTCAGTAAATATGGTTATACTTACAAGTTTAAGTATAATTTTGAAACATTGAAAATTCTTCAATGTATGGCAGAACGAATGAGAAGAATCAAATTTGGCAGAAGGATAAAAGTTTCTCAAATATTAAAAGATGGGAGAGTACTTTAGTATCATGTTATATGATCATCTTAATGATTTAGAGACCTTATCACAATTCATCCTCTAAGTGCATTCTGACAGCTAAGAAGAGGAGCTATGAATTGTTGAAGTGGTTAAATCAAGAAGATGATTCATACTTCGTTCCAAAAATAATTATTAAAGTTATACTCTAGGAATGTAACTTGAGTGACATGTCTTAAAGAAGGTTTAAAACACTTTTCAAATATAAGAGTAAAAGCTTTCTACTCTTGTACATTTGAAATTGGTAAGTTGTGATGTTTTGGATAAAACAAAGACCAACTAAGGCCAATTGTGTGAAGTGTTTGTCTTGATTAGAATCTACACTATCTCTTGAATATCTGACAAGAAATTCTTATCTTTCAAGAGGACAGTGGGAGTCTTAAAGGTCTTGAAAGTATCAAGAACTAATCAAGAATAAAACCTGAAATTTTTCACTAGCACACGACTTGAGGTTTATAACCTATCGTGTTGACATATTTTGTGCCCATTCCAGTTAAAGTTGGCTCTGCATATGAGTTCTTAGAGTTCTCAATTGGTTGCACGACAACTTGGAAGCAATGGCAGGCCCTTGAACTACCAGATGGCAAGAATTTAAGATTGAGTTCAGTCCATATGAGTTTGAATTTGTCATTATCCTTGTCTTGTGAGCTATCTAAGATAAGGCGTATGATTATGATAAAGTTTTATCAAAGCAATCTAGTATCAGAAATCTGAACTTTGGTAAAAAAGTCAATAAAGTATTGATTTCTAGAAGTCCAGCTGATCGCTGAGTACATGTCAAAGCTAGTGGGAGCATAAGTGTTATATTAATAATCATCATGTTAGTGGGATCATGATAATTATGATAAAGGTTGCAAGTTAGCAATGTTAATTATAGAAAACAAAAGGTTTCAAATGGGAAAAAGTTGTTTTGCTACAATTAAGGGAGAGGAAATTATACTCCAGCTCAAATCTAAAAGCTTAGATTGAGGTTTTAATCGTATTTAGTCAAGTATATATATGAATGTTATGTTGGAATGGCTCAACATAAGAAAATTCTGTATATGGGTCCATTATTTGCGTTCTAAAATTCGATTATGATTATGGCATCCCTTTTCATAATCTGAATTATGAGAACTTGGCAAATTGAAATGGAAATATTATAGCAAAAGACTGGTTTAGTCTTTATGTGAGACATCATGAATTGTGTCCCATATGCTTCGGATATAGGATCGATTACATGTGCTATATTCATCCTTTCTAAAATTTTCCAAACGCCTGGGGCATTAAGAAGGGAAAAGGTCTAGAATTGGATATGACTAAAAGGATTAAACAATTGCCGAAGATAATCTAAGGTTTACCAAAGAATTGCTGTTCAAGGACAGTTGGAAGTATAATGATAATTCTGGAAGGACCATATTGACATAATCTGTAAGGAGGCAACTCTTGTTCAGAAGTGATAGTCAAAATGGAATATGGAAATGTTTCAAAGTTAGAAATTATTCGATCTGTGTAAGATTAGGAAACTTAATGCAAGAAGGATGTTTCCAAGGAGCTGATCTCCTTTGGAATGCTCTATAATGGCTGTTGTCAAGTCTTTCTGACTTTGTGCATAATCATTACAAGAGGATCAATGCATATAAGTTTAGAATCTAACAAATTTCAGTAAATGGCATGAATTTGGAATTCCTGCATTTGCAGTAAAGATTTGGGATTGTGAAATGAGAATCATTGGATTTATGTTCAATTGGTCTATTTTGCAAAGTAAAGATCATAGACAAACATAGTATGCATACTTGGTGTATGGCATGACTAGTGTTTAGAAAACATAGTGTACATGCTTGGAACATGGAACAACTATTGTTTTAAATTCAAGAATAAAGTTGATAGTTGAAAGAGTATGCAATGAATAATGTGTAATCATATGGTGGTAAATAAAAGGTGTTTTATTTATGTTCATAGGTTTTGATACCATATTAGATTTGATTATTCTTGAGTTTCATTTTGCATGTTTTGACTTCCAGAATACTAGGTTATTCTTCTAGAATGACTAAGTTATTCAAACCATCCACAGTCGGTCATATGTTAGAAGTAGATATGAATCAAAGTTGTCAAGGGTTGGCTTGTAGAGGTCCAAGTTGGTGGACAAAGGGCTACAACACTCATGAGTGCTCATAAGTACTGAGTATTGGATTCAACCCGTGCTCATTGGAATCACTTCATGGATTTTATCACGAGTGATCATGAGACGATAATATCTTATATTCTTCAAGCCTAGAGATATGAGTTCTTACTATGAGTTGGTTGTACATTGATTGCACGAAAATGCATTGGTAACTCGATGTTATAAAACGTGTCTTTGTGTATGATTCAACAAGTAGTAGAACAAGCCATATGAGTCGAAGTTTATCCATTCCTTTTACCTTCGGGATAAAATCGATATTTGTGCGCCCCTCGATGATTTGGTGATCACAAATGTAAGTGCTCGGCCGGGCTAGGACTGATTTGATTTGTTCAATTAGTCAGTCGTCATAAATCGGAAATTGTGAAACAACAAATGGACAGAGAGAATGATTATAATCCATGTCTCAGTCCATATGATATCTAGAATGGAGGAATATATGATCCATTATCTAATGGACAAGTCATTGACAAAGGTCAGAGTTCATCGGCAAGGTCAGAGTTCGAAAGAAGCTTTTGAGAGCTACGATTGCCATTCGGTTCTTGAAGTCATATGCAATAATAGTTTTAGACTTATCCAAGTGGGTGGCTGTTGGATTAATGTCTAAGTCCATAACTATAATTGGTGAGACTTGACTCGACCCAGCATGGTCCATTTGGGTTGCATGGCATCATGCATTTGGATAGACTATAATGAGAGAAATAACACTTAAGGTTTGTTAATATATTATAAGTTCTAATATATTAATAAGATTATTTAATTAGTATTGATCAAGAATTAATCTAGGATTAATTAAGTGATCAAAAGAAGACTAATTAAATATATGGGTTGATTGTGTAAATCATCCATACTTATATAGTGGGCTATTGCTCCATGGATTGTCAAGTTGGGCTAAAACCCATAAGATGCTCCATGGATGCTCCATGGTGTATTTGTACCCATGGATCATGGAAATGAAAGGCCATGACAATTAGGGTTTACATGGTGTAACCCTAACTATATAATGATCTTATTCTTGGAGAAAATCGGCCACTGTGAGTAATAGAAAGGGCTAGCCGATTTTCATGAAGTGTTCCATTTTCTCTCAAGTCATTCCATGTGTATATGGTGTTGTGTGAACCATTTGAGGTGTCACACTTGGGGCACTAGGCACTCAAGCTTCATGAAGACAATCTACATCAAAGAGGTATGTAATTCTAACTTGATATATTCATTTGAATCAATGTTATTATGCTAGTTAGGACGAATACCTTGGAAAGATCATATTTGCATGTATAATAGAGAAAACATAGATCCAAGGTATTTAGGGTTGCATGTACACTTAGGAGTATTAGAATGCTCAAAACCCTACATAACGTTCAAGCACTCAAAACACACAAATAGATTTTATGGATCAGATCAATCCTGAACTCAACCTGCCTCTCGGGGGGAACACCAGGTAGATCATCTGGAAAAAAATCGAGAACCTCCCTCACAACTGAAACATCAGAGACTTACTTCTTCCCTTCAGCCTGTGTGTCGACCACATGCGCAAGATAACCCAAACACTCATTTTGAAGACAGTGCCTCACCTTGACGACAGAACAAAAAGTAGAACCCACTCTAATACCCTCGCCATAAATGGTCAGTACTCCCCCACTTGGGTATCGAACCTTCACCAACTATATCTCACAATCAATCAGACCCCCATGCGGACTCCACCAACATATACCCACAATAACGGAGACATACCCCTTCGTAATTGGAATAAACTCTTGGTCAGAGTATTTTAATCCCATTGTATTTATATTTTGTATATCTTTTATGGGTTGATATACTTAATTCACTATAAACAATGCTCTGATACCAATGTGTCACACCCCAAAACCATGAACGGCGGAAATGTTCTGGGGCGGAGGACGTCATATACATTATCACAACAATGAAAAGTAGTAAACAAGCAACAACATCATCCATTGAATTAATAATATAATTTTAATACATGTGTGTTCTATCAAGTTAAATAGACACTAAAGTATAAAACAAAATGAAAGATGAGTCTTGAATGAGCTCCATCTTCTCTAAACCTTGCATCGGTACCTGTCTACTGTTGACCTGAGGATACAAGTTATTTTGAAAGCGAGTATCAGCTTTAAATGTGGTGAGATCATAAGTATTTTAGTGTCATAATTTGTATGTAAGTATTTGTATGTATATGAATTGTAAGTATTTGTACGAATGAAATGTAAGTATTTGTATGTATTTGAAATGTAAGTATGAAAACGTTTTAAACATCCTAGGAGCCCTATGCTTCCTACTGAGAGTAGCCTTCTACCGAGGCATCTAGTATCTGTGTGTGTCTCCTGTAAGAGTGTGTATTTTCCCAAATCTGACTATCATTAACCAAAAATATAGCTTCTACATTACCGTACATCGTGTGAATGTTCACGAAGTGAATGTAATGGGAAAATGAAATAGTACTATGGTGTAGTATCAAATAACTACAACCGTACTAACTACCTTTAACCTATTGTAATCTCATAAGTACTATAGTGTTTGTAATAAGTGACTACTTTTGTACTAATATTGCCTTATTTGAGGGATAAGGCATAATGTGATGGCTAGATCCCAGGCTAGACGCTCCCTGTCAAAGGGATTTTGGGACCCATACACGACCCCTGCATATCTGCAAGCCGTGAACATCCACATTACTATGATCACTTATACCCAATATAACTATCACAATGCATTGTGATTCATTGGTATAGTTAGATCCTGAAACCGTTCCATGCTATAGCACCTAGTGATGTATGTTCTATTATCGTATATGTAAACGCACTCATGTAAACGTATCTTATGTAAACGTACTCATGTAAGTGTAATCATGTAATAGTATAGTAGTGTATTGTAATGTTCTACGTGTGCTAGCTGTACCGTGTGTTCTCTCTTTATCTAGCATGTATGTTTGTTTCTCATCACTATGTATTATGTTTGTTTCTCATCACTATGTATTATGTTTGTTTCTCTTCACTATGTATTATGTTTGTTTCTCATCACTATGTATTATGTTTGTTTCTCTTCACTATGTATTATGTTTGTTTCTCTTCACTATGTATTATAACTCATGTATGAACTTACTTTTTGTATGACTCATTGTTCTAGTATTAGTATTAGTAAAACCCTAAACTACGCCTATTGTAGTTTACTAGTAATATAACTTGTACGTATGAACATGGAAGTATACCCTTGCTACCCAAGGGTATTGAATTGACTGGAAGAACCTTTATGCCTATATATGTACACATGATACATAACTAATATTTAAACGACCCTCGGACGGATACCTGATACCCACCAGACCACATCCCAACGGTGAAAAGGAAATAAAGCGGATAGTCTTCCTAAGTCCTTTAAACATTTCTTATATAACTATACATATATAGGCATGCAATTGATAATATAAAAGCATAAAATAAGTTTTGTAACACCTTTGAACATGATTACTATCTAAGAAAAGGTCGACTTGATGTCAACCTATAAAACGGGTTGAAAGTATTTGTTTGATAAAACAGTTTAAGTATAAAGAAACATTTGTTTGAAACACAATTGTAAATGAGTTTGAAATGAAACATAGAGTGTATAATGAACAGTTTAATAAGGAGTTCTAAACATATAAAACGTTTATGAAAAATCATCTGAAGAAAACTGTTTGGTAAAACAGCTAATGAGTAGTAAATCATTTGAATGTTGCTTATTAATCGCATGTGATTGATATAATAAATAACATGATTCTACTTGTATCCCCCCCTATAAAACATTTAAAAACATTTGAAACATTGATTAAGGGGTACGAACTCACCTGTAGTGAGTGGTACGGATGAATTGAAGATGTAGGACTGCTAGGTGTCAACTGAAGTCTTGAACACACTCTATGATCCTAGTTAACATATAATATTACATATATGTATCCAATTAGTCTTTAAACAACTAATAAACAAAGTCAAGACACCCTAGGACATGCTAAACACCTTATACAAGTGTTATAAGTCTCAAGGATTGCATCTAAGTGTTGTAGGGCAAGGCTATTGGGTTTTAGGGTTCAAGGGAACCCCTAAAATGAGTTTACTCCCTAAAGACCAACACCCCTTGAGTTTACGGTCGTAAAATCTTGAGTTTACAGCTGTAAGCTCCTAACCTTTTGACCATTTGTTGTTTTGAAGTCTTCTAAGCTATTCCAAGCATTCCTACTTCATGTTTAGGCCTTAGGAAATGTTTTGTGCCATCAATACACTCCTAAATGGAGTTTACGGTCCATGGACCATTTCTCCATGAGTTTACTACCGTAAACTCTATGTACTAAGGTATTTTGATGTTTTCAAGCCCCAAGCATAAAAAGGAATAAATCTAGACTAGTTTCCTAAGCTTGTGAAGGGACTAGGGCCATTTTTTACACCTATTTGGGGTGTTTACAGTTTTGGGAGATCCCCAAACTGTAAACACATATAAGTGAGTTATTTTGGTGGTTTTTAGGTGCTAAACACATCAAGTAAGGATTCTAAGTTAATACCCAAGGCTAAGGGTAAGTTAAAGCACACTTTGGCACACTTTAGCACCTTTATTTGGGGTTCACGGTCCAAGAACTCCTTGGACCGTAAACTCCATGATCTTGGTGTTTTTGGGACATTTTCTTGATGTATGATAAGTTAATAAGTTGATCAATACACTAGGGTTGGAGTACTTACTAGTTAGAAGCTTGAAAAGGTGCTAAGGGCCCAAGAACACTAGTGTGTGTTCTTGGTGTTCTTGGTGTTTTGGAAATCTAGTCAAAACACATAAATGGATGGATGAAAAGATGTAAAATCACTAGATTAAGTGATATACTAACTTGAAAGAGCTAGAAACACTTACTAGATTAAAGATATTGAACAAAAACTTGGATGATACTTGAGAGAGTTTTGGAGTTTACTCTTGAGTTTACAAATGAGAAATGAAGTGTCTTGGGGAGTAAACTCATGCTTAAGCATGAGTTTACGGTTTTTGGGGTAAATTAAGACCCAAACATAAAATTTTGGCCGTGAACTTCTAATCTACGTGGTATTCGCGCTTTTGAAATTTCAGGACTCGAGTCGGCACATCCTTTCACCCGTTCGTTTAAAGATTAATTATTAAAATAATCAAACGAACTTTAAATTTTCTAAAAACCAATAAAAGTGATCTTGACTTATAATTTGAAATGATTTACTCTAGGGTTTTACCGAATGAAGATTTCGGTTGTCACACAATGCCTCGGGCCCAACACCATAACATGAAAGGCCCCAAATCTAAATAGTCTTCCCAAACCCACAAGTGGCCCACCAATTGCCCAATTTTCTGAATTGGGCCCAACTCCTCAAATGGACCTTATCGAAATCCCAATAAATCCTTAGCCCAAAATAAATAATTTGAATGGCCCAAAAGGTTCAATCCTTTAAATCTCAGTTCTAGGCCCAGAGACTCTACTCCACAGTGGTCCATGAGGCCCAACAATCCAGACCCAAACTTCTAAGGCCCAAAAATCGATATACGTCACCCTGCATGTGTACGCGTGACATACCTGGCACGTACGCCCAATGTACGCTGGCCTTGACCAAAAGCGGGAAGTTAACCCAGTATGTGCAGCATACCAGGGTGTACACCTAGCGTACTGGCCAGCTTCCTTGGGACTACATTCGTGACTTAATCCATTAAGTCCTAACGTCCAAAACATAGATCCAGGTCCTTTAAGACGTCCTAATCCATAAAGGTACAAACTTTATGTCTTTCCATGCATAGAAGGGGGTTAAAACATGAATTAAGTCCTTAAACTAACTTTGTGACTGTCAAACACTTGCATGGTTGTGGCTTAACCATCAAGGTCCAATTTTTATGACTCAATGCTTCCAAGAGCTCCAAAGGCAGTTCTTATGGTCTGGAACTATTAAGATACAAGAAACCTCAACAATGGAGTCAAAATAACCCATAAAACACCCTAACACTATAACTAAGCATGCAATGGTCAAGTTTGAAGCTTGATACCTCAAATGAGTCAGGCATGGTGCTAATCTCCTGGATCTACAAGCTTTCTTCAAGTCCTTACTCCTTCTTCAAACTCCTTCTTCTTCAAAATCACCAAAGTTACACCAAAAACTCAAAGTAAGCTCCAAAATACAAACAAGAGGATTAGGGTTCGAGTTGGGCACTGAGAGGGCAAGGGAGGCTGAGAGGGTAAGGGCATTGAAGAATATAGGTTTTTTAAATAGGGTACAAACCCTAAATTTTAGGGTTTTAGAGTTTGCATGCGTATGTTGTACGTACCCTTTGGTATGTTGGGCGTACGTGCATGGCATCCACGCCTTCATCTCATGAGTACGCTGAGCGTACATGGCATAGTACACCCTGCCTACGATACTTATCAGCCAATCATAAGGACCCAATGGTCCACGCCCAAGCCAATTCAATCCATTAACCTTATATAGATAAAAATAATACCTTATAAATCTCGGACATTACAAAAAATCTCCAATATGTAACCACGGTAAACATCAGAGGATGAAATCGATTACTCATCTGTAATATCTACTCTCTAATTTTGATCCAAAGTCTCATGGAGAACACTAAAGCCTCTACTAAAAGATGTCAACACAAACGACCGACTCGCACCCAAGTCGAATATCACTAAAGAAGGTACATAATTCACAAGAAATGTACCTAACAAAATCACAATCATAAGCATGCATACAGTAAGACAACATAAATATAAAGGAATACATACCAGCAACGACATCCCGCACCACCCTATCCTCCTCTACTGTCAACTGAAAAGCTCTCCCTTAGGCCTTCGAGACCTCGACTTTCCCTTGCCGACCATCAGTAATGCGCAGGGTCGTAGGAGCAGGAGTCTGAACTAGCCTCGATGTAAGCAGTGGAAATTGACATTCATATGGCCCGTCTGGTTTCCATTGTATTAGACTCGAAGACCCGAAGGACAATCCTTTGCAACGTATCCCTTTTTGCCACACTTATAGCATACCGTCCCTGCCCGATAGGGGCCCTCATGACCCTTACCGCACTTACTACAAGTACGGATCCTCTGACCTACTGGTCTCGGATCAGTAAGCTTTAACTGCTTAGTCATCGGTTGCAATTTCACTGGCCTCCTATCTCTCTGCTACGCCTCCACCTCCACCTCTCTTACATGTGTCTCCAGCTCAAGATCTCTCCTCCTGGCATTGGTATGTAGCTCAGCCAATGTTCGATACTGGATTTTCTTCATGGAATCTCGGATGTCCTTCTTGGGTATTCTCAATAATCGGGCCATCCTCACCTTCTCATAGGACGCATACTCAGGGCAGAATAGGTCCCTCTTTTGAAACATCCTAGTAATCTCAGTCATCATCTCTATCACTTGCCTGAGTGAAAGGAAATCTTGAGCCAGTCGCTCCCTCTCCACTAATGGCACAAACTTAGCATGGAACATCTTAGTAAATTGATCTCAAGTCATAGTAGACCGCTCCGTTGGAGAGTAATCCACCGTCACAAACTTCCACCAGTCCTTCGCTCTCAGGCGAAGAGGTTTAGCGCAAAACAAACCTTCAGATTCTCCAGACATGAACAAGTGTAGATGCATCCCTCAACATCAAAGACCCATATCATAGAAGCAATTGGGTCCTTGGCCCCATCGAAATCAGGAGGCTTCATGTTGTTAAACTCTTGGTACAACATCGAATCACCCTCATGCCTTCTAGTAGTAGCAACAGTTATAGTGGCTATGATAGGAACTACTGAGCCAGTCGCTCCCTCTCCACTAGTGGAACAAACTCAGTATGGAACATCTCATTAAACTGATCCAAATTCACAGTGGACCGCTCCGTTGGAGAGTAATCTACTGTCACAAACTTCCACCAATCCTTCGCTCCCAAGCGAAGAAGGTTCAACGTGAAACGGACCTTCAGATTCTCTAGACATGAACAAGTGTAGAAGAATCCCTCAACATCAGAGACTCATATCATAGTATCAATCGGGTCCTTAACCCCATCGAACTCAGGAGGCTTCATGTTTCTAAACTCCCGATATAACATTGAATCACCCTCATGTGTTCTAGCAGCAGCAACAACTACAGTGGCTACGGCTGCCCTCGTTGACGGCAGCATAGCGCTCATCAAACAATTCAATAATAGCGATCTTGATAGACCCAAACATCTTTGGAATAGTCTCCCTGTTTTTTGATAGACCCAACTTAATAATAGTGGTCTTCATAGTAGCAATCGGGTCCTTGACCCCATCGAACTCAGGAGGCTTCATGTTGTTGAACTCTCGGTACAATATCGAATCACCGTCATGCGTTCTAGCAGCAGCAACAGTTGCAATGGCTATGGAAGCAGCAGCCTCATTGACGAATGCATAACGCTCATAAAATAACTCAACCATAGTGGTCTTGATAGATCCAAACATATCTAGAATAGTATCCTTGATTGTCGCAGACACCTCATCGACAACAATCCTACGGATCCCATCATCACTAGTACACAGACTCTCCGGATCCTTGGAACCAAAACCTCGGGTAGTCGTCACCATACTGAAACACACAAGGAAGAGGTCAATAACAAAACTAAATTGTACACATACATTATATACACTCTTACAAGTTCCACAGTACCCCAGGGTTCTTCCCGAATCACATACGGATCATGTGCTTTCAGTAGTATGGACCCATACTACCTTCCACACCTATTCGTAGTTGATTCAGGCTATCCTCCCAAAGTCCTAAGTCACCAACTCACTCTAAGCTAGGTGTATCCACACACACATACCTAAGGGTCCTACAAGACCACTACTAAGCACCTAGCTACTCATTCTAGGTTCCTTCTCGACCACCACTCCACTCCACCAGAATCTAGGCTAAGCTCGCCAATTACTTCACGAATGCCAATTGTACATAATCTAGGACTTGATAGACGATCGAATAAATGATTCTACCTCACGCCCACAACCAAACAAAGAACGGGAAGCAAGGCCAAACCAAGCATTCTAAGGCTATAAAAACCCTAATTATGTACAACCCTAAAGCATATGAAAAGTAATTAATAATCTTATTTTCCATTCTAATAAAGCAACACAAGTAATATCCAAGGCAAAAAGGCATCGGAATTCAGCCAACTCTATTATGCACTTCTTGAGGGACCCTTAGCCTATCTCTAGCATGCATTTCTATCAGTTCATGCAATAACTCAAATACATCAAAACACAAGTATGGGTAGTTTGGGAGATCACTTTCGAGCTCAAGTTGATTGTACACATCGCTTCCTCCTTTCTTCTCCCTTGAAATTCAATACTACTAAAAACAAGTTTATATGAAAAAAAAATCTCAGATCCTAGTTTAAGTTTGGAATCCCACGAGTGTTCATCCAAATCCATCAAATCATGGCTCTAATACCAACTTGTAACGTCCTATTTTCAAAAAACAAATCATTTTTAATAAAGGATAAAATATTGTTTTCAAACACCAAGTCAAGAAAAACACAAGTATCAAATACAATCGTCCTAAAATATCAGAGTATCTAAACATGCGGAATCACAGAAGTTGTGATTGGATGTGTATAATCAAGACTTTACCTTCCCGTAATCATTTGAAGTACCTAAAACACAATATATCAACAACTGTAAGCATGAAGCTTAATGAGTTCCCCCAAAATACCACATACACCATATATAACAACATATAACTATATCGGGTACATAACAACCACGGGTACGTATCAACCCTGAGTACATAATGACTCTCAGTCCAGATCGACTCCGTCAGGTTTGTATCAACCCCGAGTCCTTAGTGACTCCGAGCCCAGATCAGCTCCATGTATGCAACATACAATCATACCAACAATAGTCACATAGATACACACACAAACAACACCTATTGTCCTATAGTATAATGAGAGGAATCACATGGTAGGTAGAAGCTAAAGCACAACAGCTCTCATGCAATGAAAACTGGTAATATGAATACTTAATCAGTAATAAGGGAGTATGCACTTAGTCTACACTACATGACCCCCTAATTGACTAAAAGTCAACCATGGTCAAAAGTCAATTGTCAAAGTCAACTTTGTCAGGTCTCCACATTGTGGCCACTCATAGGCCACGTCGTGGGCACTCCAAGATAAAACAATCAGCAATAAGTCAATTCCCATGTCGTGGCCACCCAATGCCACATCGTGGCAAAGTCCAGGTGAAATGGTCACGGAAACACCAATCGCCACGTCGTGGCAACTGGTAGCCACACCGTAGGTACTGAGCACCAACAGCTTAAAGGATTAAGCTATTATACTCAATCCCAATAGCTCTAAAGCTTAAAGTTGGTTCCTTTCAAGGTCTTGATGGATAAATTTTCCAACTTTATCCATTATAAAAAGATCTCAAGTTCTAAGTCCTTAATGACAACACCAAGGCATGGACTCAATCAATAAGCCATGCAAGCCAACTTTCCAGCCAATCCCAAGGTCTAGAAGCTAAAAGATGCACTCAAGGGTTTTGTAGATCACTCAAACTCCAAGAACAAGAAGATTTGGGACCAAAATCTCATAAAATGACCTAGAACTAGATCAAGAGAAATAATGAGCAAGGTAGAGACTTTATGCCTCCAATGAGTTAGAAATGAGATGAAGATGATAGGTCTAAGCTACAACCATACTCACAAGCAACACCAAGAGCTCTTTCTTCCTTTAAGCTTCACAAGAATGGAGTTCAAGCACTCAAAAGACATAAATTGAGGCTAGGTTTTAGATGGGTTTCATTTTCATAGGGTGGAGGCTATCAAATTAGGCAATCCTAGGAGTTAGTACCCTTAAATAGGGCATCAATCCTGAAATTAGGGTTTTAGGCCTAAACGGTTGCCATGCCATGGCAAACATAACGCCACGTCGTGACCAGTTGTGGATGCGCATTTCTCATCAATAAAGTGCCACGCAGTGGCACTCCCAATGCCACGTCATGGCCATTCCAAATAAACAAAAATAAATAGCTAAAACTCATAAATGAATACCTGGAAAGAGGATGTTACACATACTAGAACCTCCTGATTAAACTACATGGGTGTGTTAAATTGTAACTGTTCTCTTAATTTCCCTTTGTATAGTATATGGGCCTCTCTAAATTATGTATCTATATATGGAAATCTATTACACATAACCCTAATTAACGAGTGTTCAACATATTTAAGCATTAACGTTTAAAATCTAAAATCAAAATACATTGTTTCAAAATGAGAGTATGTCATATGATAAACCCATAAAAGATATAGTATTTTATTCCACTCACACTAGGTACATGATAAGAGATGTCAATAAAAATGAATGCATTGTTTCAAAAACATCATAAACACAAGAGTTGGAAGAACTAAATGGAAGGTACGCATGTTTTTAAAGTTAAATAGCTTGATAAGAGATGTATATATTAAACTTATGCAAAATATTAAATTTGATAAACTAAAGACAAGAGGACATTAATATTAGGATGTCCAAGTCTTTGATTCCATAAAGCGGCTCTTGAAACAAGGAAATCAATGGGAGATCGATAAACAGACGTGATTGGGTAGAGATCGCATGATCTATCACATCTGAGAAGTACTTGAGGTGTGTGAAGGTCCTTCATAAAAGGCCAAACTTGTCAAATTCAATAGAAATTTAATTGTCCTTAGTAAGTTGTCAGGCATATATGAGGTTTCTAATAATGTTACGCATGATAAGGACATAACTGGGTATATAGGTTTGGTTGGTATTAATGACATGGATATGAAAGCATTACTAACAAAACTAAATTAATGGTGATTTTAGAGTTAAGGAATATTAGGATTACTAAGTCCAAGGCAAGATGAGAAGTGGCATCGATGTCCATGTGCCAACCGACATCATATTGGTCATTAAAATGCATGTTTGTTGGAAGCATGAGCAAGGTTTGCTGCTTGATCATCATAAGCAACAAGAACCATCACCACAAAGGGGAAAGGGATGACAAGTCGGTGAAAGTAGCATGGAAGGAAAAAAAAATTGCCATTGGTTCGGTGTTACACTCGTTGGTGCGTTGAGAATGCTTATCTAAGCCGATGCGACGTCATTTGTCAAGACTATTGGTGTGGTGGTACCTATGTTGTCTGGCAGTGGCAGGATTTCGAGAGATGGCATATAGCAGCGGTGCTGACTAGTTTAGGGATTCCATAGGAACCCAAATGGAATCCATGGGTATCTCGATGATGTCTTATCCACCTAAGGTGATAAAGAAGGGTGTCAATTATCAAATTGACCATTACAAAGGTTTAAGGGTCGTATTATTTCCATCATGTATAGAGTTGTCGAAATTGCATGTTTGAATTTCAGGAGTTTGAGAGGATGTGTGAAGGACTATATGCAATGATGTGTGGCCACTTTAGGCTGGTAGTGGAGGTTAAGAGCGACCCATTATTTTTTCTTTTAAGTAATTGAGGTGAGTGAACCTATAAGAATGTAAGGATGGGAGTATAGTAGTAGATGACCATTGTTATGTCATATTGTTTGAAATGCCCATTAATGATGTAGGTGACGAGAACACACTCCAAAATATTCACGAGAAGTTTGAAAATCAGCTTTATCTTCTTACAATATTATGTGATGGATCAATCTCCAAGAACCATGGAGCACAGTTCATCATCTAGCTTAATGGCACAAACATCTTTTTTTCTTGGAAGAGAGCTTCGAGACTAGTCTAAGCGGATCTTGTTGGGGGACCTTCCTTGAGTGTCATGTTGAGATTGTGTGATCATGTCGTAGATCCAGATTTTAACCAACAAATCTAGCTTGAACCTTTCATCATCATTGGTTCCGGTAGGGTTGATGGTGTTGTGGTGGCAATCAACGACATCGTATTATGTGCAAAGGGTTTCAAAGAGTTATCTCCACACGTCATTCAGTGAGAGATTAAGGATGATGGTAACAATATTTTTAATGTCATAGGGTTTTGTGTTTGATGTTGTGTTGTTGGTTGCCATTAAAGAAAAGAGGCAGTAGAAAACAAGAATAAAAAGAAGGATGGGGTGGATAGTGGTCGTGAAGAGTGTGTTTGTTAAGGTATGAAGTCTTGTCTAGCATGGAGCATTTGGATCATGTTCATGGAGCACTTGAGGTTCATGGAGCATGTGACAAAGGAACAGATCATCTGAGAAGGGAATGGATCGTCTGACAAAGGAATGGATCATATAGAAGGGGGTTTGGAGCATCTGGAAGAGGTTTGGAGCACTTGGAAGTGATATGGAGCACCAAGGGAACCTTGTTGCGCCATCTGTTGAAGGGTTGGGCCAAGAAGGATGTTGTTGCGCCAAGGGCACTCCTTCTTGCGCCATGTGGTACCTCTCTTGCGCCATGAGGTACTCCTGTTGTGCCATGGAGTATGTTGTTACACCAAGCATGGTCGTGTTGCGCCAATGCATGTTGTTGTTGTGCCAAGATGATGATGTTGCTCCAAACTAGAAGTTTTTGCGCCATCCTTGCACATGTTGTGACATCATGGTGTAAGATGGGCCATTTTTTGTTCCTTGATGAGTCATGGTATCCCTGATGAGCCAAGTATGCTATGAAGTCCTCTGTGACGCTCAAGATCATTCAACGATGCTCAGAAGTTGGTATTGCTTGAGGATTACACCATGTTGTGCCACCATGATGGATGTTGGGCCATTAGTGTTCATGATATGCCACTTGTATGGCACATGGTGCTCCATCATGTCTGTTGTTGATGCTCATGGGTTGTATGACATGGAAGAATGTTCCAGAAGATGTTGCATGGTGGGATATGATTGATTGTCACATTTCATGGGCCTATGGGCCAATGGGCTTAGCCCATTAGGGTTTTAGGTATAATCCCTCAAATATAAATAGACTCATATCTCCATCATTATGAATATGCAAAAATTTCAATAGAGTAATCATTGTGAGGTTGAGAGCACTCTTTTGGAGCAGTTAGTAAGCAATAGAGATTCTTTTGTTTTGAGAGCTCAAGTGAGGTGTAACATTTGTGTGATTGTAATTGTTCTTGGAAGTTAATAAAATTCTCTCTCTCTCTCTCTCTCTCTCTCTCTCTCTCTCTCTCTCTCTCTCTCTCTCTCTCTCTCTCTCTCTCTCTCTCTCTCTCTCTCTCTCTCTCTCGTTTGCCTGTGGATGTAGGTCAACTTGACCGAACCACGTTAAATATTGTGTTAACTTGATTTACACTTTCAAAAAAATTATTTTCGCAAGTTCACCGAAGTTTGTTTTGATATTTGTCTGAAGTGCTTAACTTGTTTTGTTGTCACCCAACACTGTCGGCAGCCGATGTAGATCCGAGAAATAACGGAAATATCATGTCATTTGGAATATATCCTTATTCCATTAAAATGATAATATATAAAAAAAAAATTACAATTGGGCTAACATGATATATGCTAAGTATTAGGCCTGTACAACAAACGATGTACAACACAATAACGTAGGTAAGATATGGAGCCACGGAGGGATCCACCATTAAAATACGTGTTCCAAAAAAATGTTATAGTGATGTACATTCTAATATAAACATTTTTACTTGTCATTACAGCTTAATGATATATAAAACATAGAATGAAATTAATCAATGAGATAATGAAATGAATCATAAAAAGAAATGGAACAAATGAAGTAACGAAACCAACAAGATAATGAAATTAATCAATATATTATATATTAAATGGTCTTTGGCTTAACGGTAAAGAATGACTCTCTGTCTCTTTCAACTGAGAGGTCATTGGTTTAAGTCTCGTTGGAGACATAAGTGGTAATTTATAACTAGATTAGTTTGTTGTTCCAAAAAAAATCAATATATTGTATTAGCATGTGCTTAAAAGTGTGTACGCTATGTATTTTAAATAATCAAAAGATATATCCTTAAGATGTAATAAACATAATTTTGTAGTTCTAAAGTGTAATAAACATAATTCCGTGAAAAAAAAAACATACATTCTCCTGAATAATCAATCTCAATTCCATTCTTTTATGCTAAATAAACTGGAAATTTCCATTCTGGTGTAATTCAACATTCCATTCATTATATGATTACTACTTAGCAAACACTATCCGAAAGACATAGACAAAGAGAATATTGCTTTGCCGATGATTCTATAACCCTCACAAAGGACAAACAGGTCATGCTAGTTACCATTTGTTTTGTTGTATCTTCTTACTTTCTATACTCCACATGATATGATGTTATTCTCTTTATCTCAAGGAAAAACATACAAACTTCTAATTATAATCTACCTTACTCATTTACGACCATTATCCAAACAAACATTCGAAATTTGTCTTAATAATTTGTCCTTTTTCTTACCTCTCATACGCCTCAAATTCATCTAACTCCACGATGGATTTTGATAAAATAATAAATAATTTTAGTCGGCAGTTTAGGATCCAATGTAGCCAAGGGATTATGGGGTGTCAATTTCCAAATCAATTTCGAAAATAATAAATAATTTTATTAGATTCCATACTTGAAATTTTACAAGTAATTTTATACTAATCAAATCCATTTAGTGATGATTACATAAGTTTTATTGTTTGTATTTTATTATTTGTGAATCTCATAAAAAAAAAAAAAAAAACTAAAAATGAAAAAAGACGCATCAAGATTCAAGGAGTCTGTTTAAATTACAGAAAAAGTTTGGATGTTCAGTGTAGTTTATTAACAAACATTCATCATCAAATCTAATTAATGCACATGACCCATACATTTTGGCCACAAAACACAACTCTATTTACAACAATCCCATTCCTTTTTCTTTCTTTTTTTTTGGGTTGGTAGGTAGGGGGGTAGAATGGTCATTGTGACATACGATTCCATTGTTTCTTTCCTTTCTTTTGAGGCAACTTAAAGGGTCCCCAACTTTTTCTACGTTTTGAGGTTTCACTAAATAAACCAGACGCAAGTGCTTGTTTAAGCCATAATTCAAAATCCTCTTCTTCATCAGCCATTTGAGCATCTAAATCCCATGGATAACGACTTGAGTTTGACCTTTGAGGTTTCTCTAATCCAACCATGTTTACATGAAATGTTGGACGATGTGTATTTGGTCTACACCCCATTCCCTGATATAACATTTTTTATTTTTTATTTTATTTATCAAATTTAATTTAATAACAATAATAATAAAGTAAAACCAACCTGGCAAATAGCCCATTCTGAAACGTCAAAGATCTTGCTCTCAGCACAAACAAAAGCACGAGGTATTTCCACCTAAATCAATTTTTACATATAAATAATTCAAATTTCAAGATTTGAATTCTTGAAAAAAAAAAATTTTAAAAAAAAAAAAACCTTATGAGGTCCATCAAAGCTGAGTGAGCCTTTGTATTCCACCCAGCCATCCCCATCTTTAGCTTGATGATATTGACAGCAATCCTGTAACATTAACAAGTTTTTTCCTTAAATTCTCCAAAGAGGGTATTAATTATTAAATTAATTAATATTTTTTTTTGTTTTTTTTTTAACCTGACACCATCTTGCTTTCAACTTGATCCGATTTGTACATATCCATATATGTGAAAGGCCACATTTTGTGCACTGTATTCGCCTCGATTCCACAGAACAGTAATCATCATTTTCCTGAATTATTATTTATTAAAGAAAATTAATATTTAATAATAATATACATATATAAATATAATCATATGAATGTATATGGTGTTATGTTATGTTATGTTATGTTATGCCTGATGGGAAGTACTAGGAGACTTGTGAGATAGAGTCTTTGATTCTTTCTTTCTCAGCTGTTCATCATAGTCTCTCTTCTTCAAAGAATCAGAAAGAATCTGAAAAATCATACAAATATCAGTTCCAAATATATAAAATAAATAAAAACATTTTTAGAGAATCTTGCAGTGTAGAAGACAAGAAGTCACCTCATATGCACATTGGACTTTTTTAAATGATTCACTTGCCATTGGACTTCCCATGTTCTTATCTGGATGCACAAGCATGGCCTGAAACAATTACACAAAGAAACAGATAATAATCGCATGTAAAAGGGTATTTTGGTAATTTTCACATCAGAGGAGTTGGGAGGTAAAAAGGAGAAAGGAAAATAGGTAAATGATTGGTGATAAGCTGTATGGATTAAGTGATTAAGCCATAAAGTAAAAAAGAAACAATCCCTTACACAACTAAAAAGGAAGGGTATTTTGGTAATTTTCACAAATTTAACATGAGAGGAGTTGGGAGGTAAAAAGGAGAAAGGTAAATATGTAAATGATCGGTGATTAGCTGTACAGATTAAGTGATTAACCGATTAAGTCAAAACGAAACACTAAAGGGAAGGGTATTTTGGTAATTTTCACAAATTTAACATGAGAGGAGTTGGGAGGTAAAAAGGACAAAGGCAAATAGGTAAATCATTGGTGATTAGCTGTATAGATTAAGTCATTAAGTCATTAAGTCAAAAAGAAAAAACCCCTTACACAACTAAAGGGAAGGGTATTTTGGTAATTTTCACAAATTTAACATGAGGGGAGTTGGGAGGTAAAAAGGAGAAAGGCAAACAGGTAAATGATTGGTGATTAGCTGTATAGATTAAGTGATTAACCGATTAAGTCAAAACGAAACACTAAAGGGAAGGGGTATTTTGGTAAATTTTCACCTTTTTCCTATATTCCTTTTTCAACAACAAAGCATCAATCTTCTTGTAGCGAGATAAACCTAGAGCTTCATAATGATCAACACATCCAAGAATTCTTTTCATCTCATTAATTGCATTCACATCATCTTTGATCACAACAATGGAAGGTGATTCCTTTTCTTTGTTCACAATAATTGTTGTAGAAGCTTGTGGTGTGCTTGTAGAACTATACGATTGACTTTTCCCTTTCTCAGATTCATCAATGGGATTTACATGTACTTTTTCAGCTTCATTACTTGAATCAGAATGTATCTCCTCAACTTTTTCATCATTAGGAACAAAAAACTCACTCTCAGACTCTGCTCTAAATTCATCTTCAACAAATGAATCTGTGAAACTTTGCTCTTCAAATTGTGTCTTTTCACTCAGATTATCACACCATTGGAGAACACAGTTTAATGCATCATTAGATATGAAAGCAAGGTTAATTGATACCAAAATTCCAATCCATCCAACTTGAAGTTTTACACTATGGAGAGCATATAAGGTTGCAATTAAAACAACCAACCTTGCATGTTTCCTAGAAAATAAGTAACCTGCAAATAATTGTATAAAGATTAAACAATAATAATAGACTTTTAGCTTGTAAAACAGTAAAAGAGACATATATCGCATACCTCCAACAATAAATAATGTTCCAGTGATCCAAAAGTTCCCATACATCCACAAGATTAAAATTGAAAATAGCCCTACTATGAATATACCAGGTGTGTGGCCTAGGTAGTGAATAGCACAAGCAGCAACACCCTAGGAAGATAAGAAAACTGTTAATCACAATGTTTATGTAGCAAAAAGGTCTAATTCAATACAGATATTTGTGATTCTTTAATAAGTATATGTGTAATGTTACAAACTTTGATTGATTTCAATAAACCATGGAGGTTGATCCTTTTTGCAGATTTGTCTAGCTAAATTACAAGCTCTCTAATGATCTAGACTACGAATTGTTGATGAATCTGTATCTATAATTGGTCTATGATCCGAAACAAGTCAACAACAGTGTTGAAGTGACGATATAGAACCCAACTGGAATTTAGGGCGTTAGGGCAACGATTGAAGATATAGAAAGTGTTGCAATGGGGAGATTGATAAGCTTACCATGCTTAAAAGGACGCAGAAAAGGCAAGACATTGATGTCAAACTAAGAAAGCAGCTCCATATGATGACAAGAAGTGCCGCAGTGCCCAAACCAAAAAGCGATCTAGATCCACGAACAAAACAATCCTTCCACTGAATCAGAAAGTACCACAACAGCTTAGCAAGCCTTGAACTCCCATGGCAAACACTAGGCCAATGCCGTGCTATAGAAATCACGATTTTATCCCTGAAAAAAGAAGCAGCCTTCATCGCCGCGACAGTGTAACAATGGCTCTCCGAAAGCAACCATTTCCATCCTTGTTTAAACAATACAATGTCTTCCATCGCTACTAAAAGATATTGATGTGGAATTCTACTTACATTTCCCTTTCAAATACAACCTATTGAATCCCTATTCCCTGGTCCTAACGACACCAATCCCTGGAGGGTATCCATCAAATTGAGCTCCCGAGTAAACAAAACAAGCTTCATATTATTTTGACAAGGATGTTTTCTTTTCTCCCTCTTGAAATAGCTAGCTGTTCTTGTTGTCCCATATAGACGTCTACTTGCTGATTCCTTCCAGTGGTCGGATCTCGAAAGAATAAAATGAAATTAAGATGGAGTGGGACGCATTTAACGCGATCAGACACCTCAAGAAGGGAGAAGAAGAAAAGAAAGTGACCTCAAATGGAGGGTGTCTTGTGACGGAACCCTAGAACTTTTGGGTCACTTTTTCAGGCAATGCTCGTGAAAGGGAAGGGGCAAGAAAAGGCTTAAAGGGCATTTTGAGGTCCGTGAAATATAAAAAGTGGATGGAGTATTCACTATTCAGATTTCAGCTGAACAAACAAACTGGATAAAGGTGAACTTCTTTGGAGGGAGTGGGTGATAATATAGGGTCATATACACAATTCCTTTGTAGACATTGTCTAACTAAATATATATACTTCAAGTGTACATATTTTTTCCTATTAAATTGCTATTTGGGTTTAATAATCATTTTGTACTTCTCTTTTATTGATTTATGTATTACATAATTCTTTAATTAAATTATATTTTTTTTACTTTTAAATATATTTTAATCCAAAGTCAATTTGGTAGTTTAAGTTGTTTCTTTGTAAAATCTCATTTAGGTTTTATTTTAAATGTTAGCTCAAAGTTTAGCTTTTAACTAGTCTATTAACAAGTTATTTTACCCTATTTTATAAAAAATTATATACCAAAAAAAAACATGAGAGTATACACACATCTTCTCACACATAGAGTACAACAAGCAATTAGATGTATGAATAGAATTAACCAAAAATTATCCTATAAACTACTTTATAAGCTATGATAAGTTATTTTATAATCTCATCAAATGTTAAATTGCAATAAACTCAAAAATAAATTAATATATGTGTCAAAATATTAATATAAAATTATTATTTTTAATTCATACTTATATTAAAATATATTGCTAACAAGATATGAAAATAATCATATTATATATATATATATATATATATATATATATATATATATATATATATATATATATGTGTGTGTGTGTTTTGGTGTGTATGTTAAATTATATTTCTAGGAAAATTAAAATATATACAACTTTTGATGAATAGCCATGAGATGTGTTTCTTTTTCAAATGTTAAGTAGCTGACTTTTTAAAATTTTATTGCAAAAGTTAATCAAATTGAGCTCAATGATTATTAATTTATGAAACAATCCTAAAGTTTCCATCGTGTTTTTTGCTATCTGACCTCTTTATGTTTCAATAAATACACAATACACAATACACAACACGCAACAATACTATAAGATGAAAGTTAATCCAAATACACAACAAAACAAAATACTTATAGCATGGGGTGTTTCTGATCCCACACATATCACTACCTTGAGTTGTCATTCGGACATAAAAGTATACAAACCCAAAAACATAACATGTCAATTTAACAAGTTGTTATTTGGTAGTCTTTTAATTTTTTTCAATTAAAATAAATATTTTAATCTTTTTTTTAGGTTTAGAGTGTTTGATAACTTATTTAAAAATATCTTAATTTTTCTAAGAAAATGAGTTGTATCCGGAGAAGAAAAATATGTATTTTAGAAATACCTTAATTTCTCAACAAAACTTTTTTCCTCTTAATTTTTAACAATTCATACCTCTCTTAAATTAAAATTTTAAAAAATCAAGGTCAATACTTAAAATTAAAAATACATTATTATCTTGTTCAATCACGACTTCCATGTTATTGAAGGGATTTTCTGGCTCAATCACGTGACTTTTTATCCATGTTATCTTTGAGTGGTAATAAATGTGGTTCTGTAGGTGTAACACCTACCAATACATGCTAAAATAAGAAGGGTCTAACATAAAAACCTAATACATCATAAAGGCTCCATTCAATGTGATAGCTCCAAAACAAAACATGTTTAAATAATAAAAATGCAAAAATAAGGTTAATTAATATTAAAATAATTTCTATAAATATATATCAGGCCAAAATCATTTAATCCAAGCAATATAATAATAAATAATCAGTTTAACAATTAAATGACTGCTTGTGCAAAGGTTTAAAACAAATGGATACAGTATATGATTTCAATACATGATGCCCGTTTTAATTTCCAATAACCGTGAAATATCCCAAACATCAATTTCATATATTACGCTTTGAAGTATATGAAATACTACGGACACAAAAATATTGATGTTATATTTTTAAAAGTTAAGTTTCTTAAATTATTCTAATAAAGATAGTGGATTTTACCCTGGCAACATTTTGAGATTCAAAATTATTCAAACAAAGAGAGTGAATTTGACATTAACAACCTACATTTGGTCAAAAAAAAATTGTTTATGAAATAATACAGGCACATAGTTTATTAAAATTGCAAAATCATACATTTAAAATAAAATATGTAACTAATTAACCATTTATAGTTCTTATTGTTGGGGGATATTTGAGTAGGGTGATGGTGGATTGTGTAAGTTCACTTTTCGAACTGATATTTTCACTCTATTTCTGGGTTACAGGAAATTCAATTTAGGATAATCCAAAATGACACTTATGTATCTAGGCACAAAAATATGAGTCAAATCGTCAGAGGGTTCTGAGTTTGTATAGAAGAAGAAGAGCTGAGAATAAGTATTATATGCGGCTCAATAGAAGAGTCATATTTATATTTGACAAATTAGGATAAATCTTCTAAATTAGTTATACAAATATTGAAACTAATAACATAATCAATGTTTATCAAAAATGATAAGATTTTTCAGTTTTACCATAATTACCCACTAGGTAAATCTTCTAAATTTGTTGTATAAATCTCGAAATTAATGGCATAATCAATGGTTACCAAAATTGACGAGATTTGTCAATTTTACCATAATTACCTACTAGATTTGTCAGATTATGGTAAATCTTCTATATTAGTTGGGATAATCACGAATTTAATAGCATAATAAATGGCTACCAAAATTGATAAGATTTATCAATTTTACCATAATTACCCATTAGAATTCGGTTATTTCCATAATGCAACTAATTCAAATTTCGAAAACCTTTTGGAGCGCTGCCCAAATCTCGTATTTCTGTTGTATCGGCTTATAATTTGATCTTATATATGCATGCACTCCACATTCACCAAACATAAAATATAGAGTACAAACGATAAGCCCTTAGCTTACATGTCGGTTCCAATTACATAAAATGTTAGGTGACACTAAATCACCAACAATCCTCCCGCATTTTAGTGTAACCCATGAACTAACATAAAATTATCTAAACAAACCAAACTAGTAAATAAATGAAAATATGAAACGACTGAATTCCCATTTTAGTATCAAACAATTCAAATACCCGAGAGTTAGGGTGATCTAAGAATTGAACCCTTCAACTCATTTGAATACCTAAAAGTAAAATACATACTAGTTTATTAAATATTCTAGAAAAATACAAATTGACACTATTATAAAGCCGTGTGTCCTAATCCTTTCATGATTATATAAGGCCAAGTCTCCAACCTCTTGAAATACGGATACACTTCACAATCACATTGGTAATTCCTTTACTTCATGTATATGCATATACATTTTATCAAAGGAATTATTAAGAAGTTAAACTTCAGCCTGGATATTTGTAGAACCGAACACATACCTAGGATGTATATTTCATGTGTTCCAATCTATAAGTGTGAGCTTTCCTATAACAACGTAAACTTTCAAACCAAATTTTTTTTCAATTAAAACACATTTATCTCAATCCAAAAATCACAAAAAGTGTCATAACGTCAAATCATCAAATCACATATCCAAAAACAGTATAAATCATAACTCCAAGATCCTCTCAAAACATAACTCAAGCTCTGATGTGTGTA
This sequence comes from Lactuca sativa, assembly GCF_002870075.4. Classification (NCBI taxonomy): domain Eukaryota; kingdom Viridiplantae; phylum Streptophyta; class Magnoliopsida; order Asterales; family Asteraceae; genus Lactuca; species Lactuca sativa. The sequence goes on along the minus strand of NC_056631.2, from coordinate 158,294,114 downwards.
CAATCAAGTCGGCGTCTTCCTGTAATCCTGAAAAGTACCTAAAACACATAACACATAACACGGTAAGCATGAAGCTTAGTGAGTTCCCCAAAATACCACACACAGCTCATTAGCCACTTGAGGCTATAACTCAGGAAGACCCTCCGGTCAATGTGTCTTAGAAGGACCCTCCGGTCCCAAAACTCGGGTGGACCCTCCGGTCCTATCTCAAAAAGCTCATAATAATACTCAGCATAAATCACAAAGACAAAATGTAGAATATCACATAAATCAAGTAAGCACATAAGACCCTCCGGTCACACATAGATACCACTCATGGTAAAGTATAGTGAGAAGACTCACCTCGTAAGAACTCGGATAATCTCGAACTCGACTCACCGGTCTATCCTCCGCCTAACACAACGATAATTATCCCTAATTAATAATGGCTCTCATTGAAGCTAGACTATCCCTTCTACAAACTCACAGAAGGGTAAAAGACCATTTTTACCCCTTCATGGGCTTAATAGTCCACAAATTGACCAAATCCTAAAATTCAACCAAAAGTCAATGGTAGGGAGTACGTTGGGCGTACTCAGCTGCCATGCAGGCATCGGGGATGCTCGACCCCTATGTTAGGTGTACTAGGATTACGCCCAACGTACACCCCAGATTCACACTTCTCACTCATTTGGTCTTAATCAGTTAAGACCTTGGCTCATATCACAGATTTTGACTCCCTAAAAGCTCTTACTCCATAAAGTCAGTGACTTTAAGCCTTTGCATGGCTGGAATGGTCACCAACACACAATAAACTCACTCTCTTATCTTAAAAAGCCCATAACTCATGCATGGCTTGATTCCAACGTCCAAGATTGGATGTTTATGACACTACACCACTAAATACACTCAAACGGGGTTGATCATAGTCTCTGGAGCTCAATATCTCATAAAGTCTCCAACTTTTGGGACAAAACCCTAAAATACTCTACTATGATGCACAAAATCAAAAGAGTGAGAAAGCTTTGAGCTTTATGCCTCAAAATGAAGATCCACACTCAGATAAGCTCAGATCCAAAGCCTGGAATCCCACTCCTTCTTCTTCAAGGCTCCTTCTTCACTCCAAAGAAACACAAGAATGCTCTCAAGGCTCTCAAATGCACTCACAAGCTCTAAGAACAAAAACTAGGGTTTAGGAGGGTTGTTGTCTAAGAATGGTGGCTAGGAATGAGGCCATCATATCCTTTATATAGGGGTCTCACCCTAAATTAGGGTTTTCACTCTAGGCCTAGTACGCACAGCGTACTAGGTGGCTTCCGTGTCGAAAGCACGCATATGAGTACACTGAATGTACACTCGCGTACGCCCTACGTACTCATTCACCACCTTTTCTCAATAAGGGATTAAAATGGACAAGCACTCAAAAGATTAAGGGTCACAAGGCATACTTGAACTTGGGATGTTACAATTCTCCCCCACTAGAATCAGAATTCGCCCTCGAAGTCATGCTCCAAAAATAACTCTGGATGCTACTCTCGCATCTCTAAATTCGGATCCCAAGTCAACTCGCACCCTCTCCGATGCTACCACTGAACCTGAACCAGGGGCACCTCTTTGTGTCTCAGAACTTTCACCTTCCGATCCACAATAGCGATCGGTCTCTCGATGTAGTTCTGATGGGTTTTATCCAAAGAACATCTTATGTGCTCATGCAAACCCTAATTCTTGGATCTAGGTTTCTCTATTGTACATGCAATTCATCCAATACTTACAAACCCTAGATCTAGTGTATATTTTCCGAAATTGATACAAGAAATCAGATCTAGATGATTACCTATTCTTCAAAGATTGAATCTTCTTGTCCTTGGAGCTTAGAGTCACAAGTGTCACTCCTCTAATGGCTTACAAACACCACAAGCAAGAGGATGATCTTGGAGAGAGGTTGCAAGCTCTTGAAGTCGGCTCTGGTACTCTTAGAAGTAGGGTTAGCCGATTTCTGAAGCCTTAGGGGTCTATTTATACTTGTGTTGTTAGGGTTTCAGTCAAAACCCTAATTGGATAGCTTAGGCCTTAAGCAGTCTAAAGAAGCTTCCAGAAAAAAGGCCTTGGACGAAATTAGATGGGCTCTTACTCTAATTTTCGTCCACCCCTTAAATCCAAAAGTACTCTCAGCCTAAATCAACTATCACACAATTGACAATTCCAGTCCCATTTATTTAATTAATCTTTTTTAGCCACAGAATTAACTTTTATTTAATATTAATTAAACTATATGATTTCTCCTTTAATATATTATTCATATAACATATTAATAAATCATAATAACCTCTCTCTTCATAAATCATCCTATCATGTTGTTTTGGTGAAGACAACCCAAAATGACAATGCACAACCGGGTCAAATGCTTACCAAATATAGTTATGGGCTTAGACATCAATCCAACAGTCTCCCACTTGGATAAGTCTGGTAACTACAAATGTAAATACAATCCGATTAGAAATCATAGCTCTCAAAGACGCTGTCGAACTCTGATCTCATCAATAACCTGTCCTTTAGATAAGGGATCGTATAGTCCTCCGTTCTAGATATCGTGCCGACAATTACATGGAACATAGTCATACTTATTGTCCAGCAGTTTGTTTCTCGATCTCATATTCGTTTGACATAGAACTTAATTGAATACATCAATTCAGTCATGATTGGGCCAGGCACATAAGTCAAACCAAATCATCGAGGGGCCCTGATATCGCTTTTACCCTCTTAGGATAAAAGGAACAGATAAACTTTGAGTTATATGCATTTACTATCCGCTAATCAAATCATACACAACAATGTGTTTTATAACATCAAGTTACTGATGCGTTTACGCATTATCAATGCACAGCCAATTAGCAAACAATAAACCATATATCTAGGTTTTAAGACCATATGATATTATCGTCTTGCGATCACTTGTGAGAAATTCCATGAAGCGATTCCAGCAAGCGTGGGTTTATTCCAATGCTCAAATCAAGTTCATAAGCACTCATGAATGTTGTAGCAAACTTTTGCTATGTCTAATACACTTTAGACAATCTACACACCAATTCATGACAGTCTTCATTCATACCTACTTCCAACATATGAACGACTGTGGACTGTTCGAATAATTTTTATTATTCAGGAAGTCAAAACATGCAAAATGAAACAATGTGTAAACAATTAATATAAGATAGTAACTTTACTCATAAATAATACTCATTTATTTAATCATCGAATGTTAATTACAATTCACTACTAGAAAACAGCTCTTTAATGACACGCATTGATTTACGATACGCATTTCATGCGTATCGTAAAAAAAATGTCAGTCTTCCTAAATTTGAAGTGTAGAGGACACGCATTTTTGCACGTCCTAAAATTTGTGTCCAATAGAAAAAAAAAATTAGAAACACGGAGGGCACTTATTAAAAAATGAGCGTCGTGTAGAAAGAGATGTTGCTTTTTATTTTTTTTTTAAAGTGCATTTCACTAAATCGCAGGGAGCATTCTACTTAGGGCTTTTTTCAAGAACTCTCTCTCGGTGCTCTCTGGTCTCTACAAAAATCGACGACCTCACTGTTCACCTCGCCTCCATTCTCTCTACAAACCCTAAGCCGCCACCACCACGATCAACCACCCACGTAGGATTTCAACAAATACGATCTTTGCTTTGTCCAGTAAAGATCCTATTTTTGGTATCGTTGTGAGAGTTCAGGGGTTTAGTGGCTTGATTAGTTGTTTGATCCGAGATTTCAACGGCGGTGGATACGGAGAAGAATGAAGAGGACGTGAAGGGAGGAAAATTCTGTATCTCCCGATTTTTTATTCCATTGCCTCATGTAATGATAACTTCTAGTTTTGCCCTAAGTCTCCATCAAGATGCGGTCAGAAAGTTCTGTATCGCTCAAATTTCAACAGATGTAATTTTCCATTTATCAAACTCTTCCATCGATTTTACCATTATCGCATCAAATTAGCCACCAAATCATCTAAATCAACAACAATAGTTTGTGCTCTAAATAACGTCATCGAGTATCTTGGATTCTTGGTACGTGTATCCTAAGTTTTTCTTTCATCTGGCCTTGTTGAAGATACTCATCAAGAAACAAAATTTGAAGATTATTATTTGATTTCTTTTTAATTTTGTTTATCAGAATTTCTAAACACAAGCGTTAATAAACCATCAATAGATTGGAGGGGTTAGTTCATTGATCTTCAGAAACACAATTCGTATTTTAGGACCTATTAGGTGTTCGACAAAATGCCACAGTGAAATCTTTTTTAATTTTAAAAATGATACTTGTCAATAGAGTTTTTATTGATTTAAGCATACAATTTGAGTTTATCTTGTGAACCTTAATCCTCGTGTTTTAGCTTCAATTATTCACTAGTTTGTGCCACTTGATGTTTGTTTAACTTAAATTTATGTTTCTTTGTTTTTGTGTTTTATATATATTTACTCCAACAGTTACAGTTTAAGACGAAGAAATATCCAAATAAGGACTTGATTGACTATCGAGTAGAGTATGATATAAAAGATCGTTATTTTTCTTTATCTTCTTTAGAAATTTGATATATATTTTATGTAATATAATCGTTAAAGTGTTTTATTATAAAAAGTTACATATATAATTTATTTACGTTAATGTGATAGCTATTATTTATTTATTTAATATCCATTAAGTACAATATAATAGAAATAGATAATGTTATAAATGTTGAGCTACATGTATTTTTTTGTTATAGGGGTATTTTTGTCTTTTTTAATCAATTTCATTCCATTGTTTCATCTTTTCCTACGTACCAAACAACATGGACTAATGACCCATTTCATTCGAAGAGACTAACCAAACACGACAAAGTTTGTGAGTTTTCACATCTCGATAGTTTTTGGTTTCATTAGAACAATTTTTCATATTTTGTTTTTTTTCTTTGCAGCTAGGGCACAGGCTAGGTTCAAGCACCAAAATCGCAATGAATTCTAGAAATAAGGCCCAAAATTGAAAAAGATTTTAAAGCATAGGGACATTTGTTTGTTTTACTTCTTAAATCATCAGTAACATATCTTTTTTTTAATGGTGTCTTAAACCCACATCACATGAAACAAAACATAAGATTTTGTGACATTTGTTTATCTTTCTTTTGGATTTAATTATTATTCTAGATATCTAGTATAAGTTATGTATGTAGAATATGAAGCAAAGAACCAAAAAGCCAAGTTTTATGGTTTTTCCACTTATGCCCCTCAATAGAAACCATAATTATCTACCCTTTTTCTTTGGCCCAGATGAAATTTTAGAAGTCTAAATGTTTCATGCTTAATGATATATGCTTCATTTTAGTTTGTGGCTAATTACAAAAAATTGCAACATCATACTTTCTATTCTTTCTATTACAAATTTTTATACTTTTTTCTTATTAAGCTATTATACTTTTACTGGGCAAAGACATAATTTTGGAAATAATTTTTTCCTAAAATGTGAATGACAGAGGGATGAGAAGGCCATGGTTTTGTGCTTTGTTGAGTTTGAAGATGACAAATGTGCCCTAACTGCTTTAGAAGCCCTTCAAGGTTTTGCTCTATCTTCAACTTGTTAATTTTGATGGAATCATGAAAGGAATGGAATTGGTAATTCCATTGGAATGAACATAGTAGAATTAACACTTCATGTGAAGTGAACTCATTCCATTCTATTCCTTTGTCATTCCATTCAACATCTTATCTATGAAAATCATCAAATTACATGATTTTATTGAAAAATTTCAACAAACACACAATTTGACATTTTCGTGTTGACTATTAAGTTGACCAATGCAGGTTACAAGTTTGACAACAAGTAACATGACTCACCAGCCTTAAGGATACACTTTGCTCTTTTTCCATTTAAACTGCCTTCTAATGACTAACACATTCCAGCTTCTCACTATATTTATTATTTTTTTCTTTTTTTTGTCATTAGAACATATAAAACATTGAACGAATAGAGCTTAACATTGCCATAGTGGCTTCAAATGAAGGAACATATAAAATCCATTTTTTTTTTGTTTTTTTTGGTCATTAGAACATATAAAACATATAGAGGAACGAAATCAGTAATCTTGTATGTCTCTTTCTAATGTAATGCTTCTAGCTTCAAATGACGTCTTTGAATTTTGCATTCCAAGTGTTTCTGAGAAGTCTTGGTTTGGAATTTAGAAGAACCTTACAAATTAAAAAATATAAATTTACTATTACTATGCTCTCACATTCACGTGATTTTACCTCACTAATGACTAATTCCAAAAAGTCAATATGTTCATTTTGTAGGAAGCTATACCAGGTTGCTAGGGGCTTTGGATTCTCTGCCACAAAAATCCCTGCAATCAACCTGAACATTTGAAAAGAGCATATGAAGATGATAAGTATCATGCATATTTAATCGAATTATATATGTTTATATCTATGGAATAGTTACTGTCTTTTGATTGTATTCTGGACCAAACTGACTTGCCTCCTTCAGACCTTGATACCATACTTATTTACATTTTATACATTTTATATCTATGGAATAGTTGAATCAACGGTTTCGTTTAATCTTGGTGGCAGGGAAAATGAGCTTCATTGGCATGGATAATCTTCAAATCAAGGATTTTGTATGTTGTTATTTATGCATTTTGATATGAGAAATGTTCTCTCATTACTTTTATGTTACTGGGAGTTTTTCTTATTTGGTTCATGTTTTAGATTCTAGAGGAGCCATCAGAAACTCATATTCTTGGCTTTTATCGAGTAAGTTTTATGAGTTTTTTGATGAAAGGTTTAGAGTTTGTTGATGTCATAGCTAAACTAATTATGTTCTCTTACTCTTCATTTTTATGAGTTTGTTTATGGGTTCTTATTTTCCTAGATCTTGACACCCATAAGCAAAACATAAGTTGTCTATTTTCCACTTGGTGATAAAAAGGTACAATTTCATAAGCAAAACATAAGTTGTCTATTTATCATTTTTCATGTCTCCTTAACTATACTAGTCCTTGATTCAGTTTTGATTCTATGAAACTAAGAGAATGTTTTATCAATATTGTGTAATATACTGCCACTTTCTTCATTTTGTAATCTCCTTGATTCAATTTTGCTTCAATTTCGATTCAATTTCTCAGCACTATCCTGGTTCAAACAAACCATATTCTCATCCCCCAAATTCTTATTGCTAGCATATACTGCCACTTTCTTCATTTTGTAATCTCCTTTAGACTTAATAACAAAATTAACACCAAACGAATTAACAACACTAGGTCCTGGGTCAGATTGTAATAAAGAATCCAGACCACCTGTACCGTCCTTAAAAGAAGTAACCTGATGAATCATTGTGTTATCATCTTAATTGTCTACCAACTCATTAGTAATATCACTTAATACATCAAATCGATTCCTAGAATTACCAGCAATAATCTGCTTTTGTATATCCATGCTACCCATGCCCTTTTCCTCTCTTTCCTCTTTTCCACTCGGAATCACACTACTTTTCCCATTATGCCCCTGCATGCCCAAACTGTTAGATTTATTAATAGAAGCAGCAAACTCTTGATTCTTTTCAAAGACCTAGTTTTCTTTTAAAAGGAATTTTAAATTTAGTTACTTCACTTGTTTATATATATTGTTTTCTGAAAATGGTATACAGGGAAACAATCTCAAGGTTGAGCTTGATTCCTTAAGTGGACAAGCTACAATTTTGGCTGCACTTGCATCTGTCTCCCCAAAGCTGCCTCTTGGTTATCCATCCAGGTAACAGTTTGAACTTTCTTCATAATTATGATGTTGAAGTGGTAATAGACAGTGGTTTTAAACTTTTTATTTATTTTGGTAAAGATTTCCCAGAACAATGCTTGATGTAGCTAGAAAAATGCTATCAGAAGCTAGCTGAAACACTGTGTTTGCTACGATTGAAAAAGAAGCAGGATGGTTACTTCTCTCATCTTTGTGGTAATAGACATTGGTTTTTAACTTTTTATTTGTTTTTTTTTCTTCCAAGACTATCTATCTATCTATCATCAGTTGAATGAATGAATACTGATGTTGATGACACTTAGGTTTGGTTCCATCATTTCTGGAGCTGTTTAATCTATGTTGACTTCCAGAAGTGGGAAAAAGAGTCCTCCTTCAAACAACAAGCGTAGGCATGCACGTGGTTCTTTTTCATTTTTGGGGGGAATACAGGTGAGATGGAATGTAGTTGGTTGAATCTATGAGTGAAATGCTTGGTAATTTAGTATAGGAGTATGATAAAAACTACAATTACAAGTGATGTTTGTTTACTTATGTTATATTTAGATATCTGATGGAGGGGTGTAATGTAATTCTCCCAGGTTGCGAAATTCGTGAATGGACTATTTGAGTCAAGATCTGACCTTTATACATTTAAGAACCACATACGGGATTTCCTTGTGCATTTCAAAGAGTTTTCAGCATAGGTAATGTTATATAAATATAAATATAAGCCTTTTGGATCTTTTATTGTCATGGACTTAATTAAAGTTATCATGGGATTTGAAAAAAAATCATGTTTTCTCTTCCATTCTCTGGTGTTGAATGATGTATGTATCTTATACAATATATATTTAGATTATTTACATGTATAATGCATTGATGTAATATGGTTTATTGAATTTGTGCAGCCTCTTGATGCTGGTATGAATATGATGGGTTCCCAATCCCATGATGGAGAGACACAATCTAAAATGTGTGTTCCTACAGTGGAGGAAAAAGAATAAGTGGAAGAAGAAGAAGAATAAGAAGAAGAAGAAGGAGGAGAAGAAGAAGAAGAAGAAGAAAAGTAAGAAGAAGATGAGGATGAATGTGAATCAATGGATTCTTCCAGCTCAAACATTGTGGAGCCGGGTATGAACTTGGTGCAAGAGGCACAATACAAGTGTTACCCTGCTGCTGCTGGTGCCCTTTTGGGGTGGGCCCGCACCAGCAGCTAAAACAGAGTCTCATCAGGTTCTTAAACCCACAGCAGTCCACTCCAAGACCCCATCAATATGGATCAGCTTGTAGGTTTATCCAAACTCAGTTTAGGGGACTCAATCGGTGACAAGCCATAGCCGTCAGCAGCAGGTTCCTTTTTTATCCGACTTCACTGGGTAATGTAGTTTCATATACTTCATAGAATGTTTGTATTAGATTTAGTGTATATGGTTACATACTTATATTTTTGTGTTTTTCTCATTTAAGCCATAAAATTTTACTATTTTGGTTTTATTTCCAGCCATTGACCATATATCAAGCAATTCAAATTGATTCTGTGAACAGTTGATCCCTAAAACTACTGATGAACTATGCATACACTACCTAGGTATTTTTATCACTTTTATAACCTAATTTGTTTATTACATATATTTTTTTTTGGACCTGCTATTCCACATGCATACAGATTTTGTTGGTAGGTTCTAATAACAAAATACAACTACATTTACATATCCAGAAGCTCATCATCAACAATTAAGTATATCTTTTTGTTCTATATATTTATGTTACTTTATAGTTCTTATCATGCTGAGTTTAGTGAGGTCAAAAAGCACAGTGGTTGCTCTGCCTAGAGATATTCATACGTTAAAACATTTGAACATTCATATCAGGGAGGTCAAAAAGCACAGTGGTTGTTCTTCCTAGAGTTATTAATATATTAGAACAATAGAATATTCATCAAACATTAGAATATTCGTTAATTTTCACTTATCCTAACCAAACTTTGTTTCGTACTTTTAATACTCTGGTTTTGATTTTATGTGGCATGTTATCTAACAATCCAAGAGCTACCCCAGTTTGTTGATGTTTGAATTATATGTTTCTGGATTGCAAGGTCCGCATCTTCTTGCTCCAAGAGGGAGTAACCTTGAAAGCCATGGGAAAGAGGGTACTGTGTTTGCAGGATAAAATTATGACCATTCATGGAAGAAGTAGATTCCCTGGTCTAAGTATTTGGCAGAAATTTCGAGAAGATAGCATGCGATGCTACAGGTGAGCATTTGGTTGTGTCATATAAAGATGGAAACGAGGTGTACAAGGAGTTGTTGTATCTATTCAGACTAGGCTTAGAGTAATGGTTGCAAGAGATGAGTTCAGAAGAAGAAGAAACAAGGCTGCAATAACTATAGTTCAGGTACTATGGATGAATTATGTTTGTAAAGTATTTAAGAAAATGATTAGAAACAAGGGTGAATTTGTACATATTATTTAGCTACTTGCAGGTTGATCTTGAATAAGCAAAGGGGCAATGGATTGTATTTTTTTGTATCTAATTCGTTTGTAAATTTTTGTTACTACTATTGATTTGTTTTATCTTTTCATGGAACGATTATTTGTATGACATTAAATTTATGCAATGGATTCTAATTTTTGTATATGATATTTTATTTTCTATTATGAAACATTAAATAGAAATTTAATTTTAAAATATGTAAATCTATAAATAATATTTTTTTTAAACATTTAAAATCATGATACGCAAAAATGTGTGTCATCTTCATTTATGACATGGCTTTTCTTGACAGGGGCTTTCTTGATATGCATTGCGTGTCATTAACACGCGTGTCGTAAGGTTACGACACTCGAATGCATGTCGTCTTCCTTTATGACAGGGCCTTCCTTGATACACATTGCGTGTCGTAAACGTACGTCGTAAATGTGCGTCGTAAATGAGCGTCGTAAATGCGCGTCGTCTATAGACGACACGCAAAAGCGCGTCGCCTCTCTTTATGACAGGGCCTTCCTTGACGCGCATTTGCGCGCCGTCTGAGCCTTTTACGACGCGCAATGAGCGTCGTAAAAGGCTGTTTTTCTAGTAGTGATTTATCTATCACACGTTTCTAAACTATCTAGTCTAAACTAATATCGTCCTTCAACCCAATGCTCCTAGCGTGCTGCAAGTGCTTAACCCTACTAAGTCCTTTCGTAAGCGGACCTGATGGGTTATCCTCCGACGATACCCTCTTCACTACGAGGAGTCCTTCTTCCACCCGATGTCGAATAAAGTGATATTTTCTGTTGATATGTCGAGATTTTCCATGATCCTTCGGTTCCTTGGTCAAGGCAACCACTCCTTCATTATCACAGAAAATTTCTATAGGCTCTTGTATGGCCGGCACAACTCCAAGGTCTCCAATGAAGTTCTTCAACCATATTGCCTCCTTTGACGCTTCTGCATTCCTTGAGGTAGTCGTGGAATTCAAGACTTAGGTACTCTCCACCTCGATCTAATCGAAGCATCTTGATTTTCCTACCCAATTGATTCTCCACTTCTTGTTTAAACTCTTTGAACTTTTCAAAGGTTTCGGACTTGTGTATGATTAAGCAGGTATACCCATATCTACTATAATCATCGGTAAAAGTCACATAGAAGCGACTCGGATCCCTTGTAGTGGAATCTAAAGGGCCCACACATGTCGGTGTGTATGAGATCCAATAAACCCTCACCCTCGCACAAGTGCCAATGAAGGGTGACTTAGGTGCTGTTTTATTTTCTGAAGCAAAAATTCATTAAGTCTACGGACCACCTCTGCAATCCTCTGCAGTAGAAGAGGTGGACTAAACGGCTGTAGACTGTAATAAGAAGCGTGTTTGTTTTTTTAACATATGCATACTGCAGATATTAAAAAATTAAAATAAACTAATTTTATAAACCGAAAATAGCTTTTTAATATGTAAAATTTAATAATGTATAACATTTCGGCAAAAATTAATGATATTTCAGTAAAAAAAATAATGATATTTCAACAAAAAAATAAAGATATTTTAGTAAAAAATAATGATATTTCATCAAGAAATTATCATTATTGAATATAAAAAAACAAAAAATAAATTCAACAAGAATAAACGAAAAAAAAAATGTGAAATAAAATTTTAACAACATATAATCAAAATTTTTTGCAATAAAAAAAGAAGAATAAGAGGTTGGAAGAGGTTGGAAGAGGCAGTACAAGTGTTGCGCTAAACAGAGCACGCGCAGAAGTTTTTGACTCTAAAGACTTCTAATAAACAAACAACTGTGAGATGAAAAGTGTTGTGCGTGTGTTGCGCCGCGCAGCAATAAGAGGTTTGAAGAGTTTTTTTTTTCCAAAAAACAAACATCACCTTAGTCATATTTCCAAGTAAACAAGACTCGCACACGTCATCGTCCCTAAGGTCGAATGACTCCAACACTTCATCCTTTTGGAGTTGGAGTGTGCATTTCTTGTTTACATATCCAAGACGACAATGCCACAAGTATGCTTTATCCAAACCATTGGAAGAATCAATACACAACACATCATTTCCTAAATTGTCTACAACCATCATAGTTTCATATATTCCATTACAAGGCAATCCTTCAAAATAGAAAACACCATTAAGATAAGCATTAATAGAACCTTTTTCATTATCAAATGAATGTCTAAAACGTTGTCTATATAAACCATGAAATGAAATGATGTTTCTTGCCATATCTGGCGAATAGCAACAATTATTTAAATCTAATCCTAATCCACTATTGAGCATTAAAGAGTAAACTCCGATTATGGTGATAGTCGACAATCTTCAGTTCCCCATGATCAAATTTATCTTCCCATTCTCCACGTCCCTATCTCTTCTTAGGCCCTACAAATCAGAACAAATGTGAAAACCACATCCTGTATCAAGTAACCAAGAAATGGCATGTGATGAATCATTAGATTTAATAGTGTAAATACCTGCGTAGGATGGCTTGATCTTCCCATCCTTGATTGCTTGCAGATACTCTGGGTAGCTTCGTTTCCAATGCCCTATCTTGTGGCAGTGGTGGCACTCTGCCTCCTTGGGGTTGGAGTTGGGTTTAGCATAACCAACTTTGGTTCCACTAGAAGAGGTACCATCTTGGGACCTTCCCTTGTGGTGGCTCTTTGAGGGAGCCTTCCTCTTTGTACCCTTCCCTTGCCCAATTGCCAAGATAGAGGCAGCAACAGGAGTAGGAGTTGATGCAACATACTTATCTTTGAGATTGCTCTCAGCAATCCTTATCAAGCCTTGAAGCTTTCTCAAAGTGACATCTTCCTTATTCATGTGGTAGGTAATGTGGAACTGGTTGTAGCAGGGAGGTAAGGAGTGAAGGATGATGTCAATTACCAGCTCTTCATCAAAGTTAACATTTAACTTTAGCAAGCGATCGACATATCTCTACATCTTTTGCAGATGAGCGGTAAGGGACTCTCCATTACCCATTTTGGCAGTGATCATCGAAGTGATGATCTCGTACCTTTATTGCATAGCGCTCTGGTGGTACCAGTCCAACAAGTCTTGATGCATTTCATAGGGATACATGTCCTCATAGGACTTTTGGAGTTTTACAGTCATAGTCTTCGACATGATGCAATGGACTTTCATAGCATCACGCTGATAGTCCTCAAAGGCCGCAATCTCTTCAGAAGTGGCAGTCTTGAGGTTGATTTCCTTCAGCTTCTCATCAAGGACATACTCTTTATCCTCGTAACAAGTGACCATTCGAATGTTGCGGATCCAATCATTGAAATTGGACCCGTCAAAGATCACTCTCCCACACAAGTTTATGCGTGAGAACGAGCCGGAAGAATTTGAGCCGGAAGCATTGTTGTTGACGTTCGACATCTGAAAAGGAAAAAGAACAAAGTTTGGTTAGAAATGAATCCCCAATTAAACACCCAAATGAGAAATTAGGTCCAGGATCCAACAACATTATTTACAAATTAGAAGAGGGATGTCGTAGTCTAACAAGTTAATTTAAAGGTAAGTGAATGACAATTCACTAATTTTCCACCATGAAAACGAAAAAGAGATTAAGTTTTAAATGTATTGAAAACTCCTAGATCTTTTGAGATTAATTAAACTTTTCAATGACATGTTTAATCTCGATATGCCCCTCAAGTTTGTAACTGGGATGCCGAGGATCACAAAGCGGGTGTGAATAACTATGCAAATGTACATGGTGCCCTCATTGTTATAGTCACCTATTCGACGTACCGGTTAACCATACACGCTCCATCAAACTATGACAAACAATTAGTCACCCTTTGCCACCTTTGCTTAGAACCCAATTAGTGTGTCGGTTAACCACACTCGCTCCACTAACGTCTTAGCAAGGGTACAAAGTGTAATTTCATGGAATTGCATCAAATTCACTTTTGCCTAAAGTAACTAAGATTGGGAATTTAAAAAAAAAACATTTAGCTACTTTTTATAAATTCATTATTCTTTTAATGAGGAAAGGGTTGCCCTATCCTACCCGTTCGGCTAACGACCCTCCACCAATCAAGGAAGCGGTGGTGAGAGTGGCACCCATTAAACGACCATTTTATAGGTCATAACCTTATACCCCCCCCCTTATAAATCGGCTTCGTGAATAAGATCTACTAACGGTAAGACTAGCATTTAAGTTATATATATATATATATATATATATATATATATATATATATATATATATATATATATATATATATATATATCTTTATAATATTATAAAGTATAAGGTTGAATTTCAAACTTGTAAAATTCTAGGGTTTGAAATTTAAATAGTTCAAATTAAGATTTTAATCAAAATTTTAAATTTCAAAACTTGAGGGCAATTTTTGAACTTTTCAAAACACATAGGATCAAATAGCAAATAATTTAAAATTAAACATTTAATTTAATGATTATCTAAATTTGACCTAATCAATTTTATTCACAAAATAATTCATCAAATAGTTTAAATAATCAAATATTATCACATAAGGAATTTATTATTCAAATAAATGGTAGTTATCTTTTGTTTTGGTAAGGATAAACATATAATAGCAATAAAATTTGGATTTTATCTCGAAAATCTCTCTGTCTGACATCCCGACTCGCCGAGTCCCCTTATGGACTCGTCGAGCCCACATTAGGACTCGTCGATTCTGCTAGGCAGAAGACCCAAAACTCGATTTTCAAGCAAGAATGAAACACAAAGCATCAACTACAATAGAAACCAAAAAAGCTCTTATAGCACTGATGGGTTTGAGCCAAAGAACATCCTATATGCTCATGCAAACCCTAATGCTTGGATCTAAGTTTCTCTATTATACATGCAATTCATCCAAGACTTACAAACCCTAGATCTAGTGTATATATTTCGAAATTGATACAAGAAATTAGATCTAGATGATTACCTCTTCTTCAAAGCTTGAATCTTCTTGTCCTTGGAGCTTAGAGTCACAAGTGTCACTCTTCTAATGGCTTACAAACACCACAAGCAAGAGGATGATCTTGGAGAGAGGTTTCAAGCTCTTGAAGTCGGCTCTGGTACTCTTAGAAGTAGGGTTAGCCGATTTCTGAAGCCTTAGGGGTCTATTTATACTTGGGCTGTTAGGGTTTCAGTCAAAACTCTAATTGGATAGTTTAGGCCTTAAGCAGTCCAAAGAACCTTCCAGAACAAAGGCCTTAGATGAAATTAGATGGGTTCCCACTCTAATTTTCGTCCACCCTTAGATCCAAAAGGATTCTCAGCCCAAATCAACTATCACAAAATTGACAGTTCCAGTCCCCTTTGTTTAATTAATCTATTTTAGCCACATAATTAATTCTTAATTAATTTTTGTCTAATATTAATTAAACTATATGATTTCTCCTTTAATATATTATTCATATAACATATTAATAAATCATATTAACCTCTCTCTTCATAAATCATCCTATCATGTTGTTTTGGTGAAGGCAACCCAAAAGGACCATGTACAACCGGGTCAAATACTTACCAAATATAGTTACGGGCTCAGACACTAATCCAAAAAATTTTGGCTCACATCCACCTGAATGTCCTCTAGGGGTACCACTACCGTCTCATCGGCTACACACTTCCTCAATCGGGACATGTGGAAGGTGTTATGAATCTGACTCAGGTCTACAGGTAGCTCCAACCGGTATGCTACCTTAACACTCTGGCAGTCACTCTAAAAGGACCGATGTATCGGGGCCTCAACTTTCCTCTTTTTCCTGAATCGGATCACGTCTTTCCATGGGGATACCTTCAGGAGGACAAAATCTCCAACCTGAAACTCTAGCTTGGATCGTCGCCTGTCTGCATAACTCTTCTGGCAGCTTTGAGCCGTCGGTAACCTCTGTCAGACCTGCTGGATCTGCTCAGTCACTTTTAGCACTATCTTGGTGCCACCCATCACTCTCTGCCCCACTTCTCCTCAACAAATGGGAGTCTAACACTTCCTCCCGTAGAGAAGCTCAAAGGGAGGCATACCAATGCTCGAATGATGGTTGTTGTTCTAAGAAAACTCGGCCAAGGGCAAGTAAGTGTCCCAACTTCCTCCGAAGTCCATAACACATGCACGCAACATGTCCTTGAGTGTCTGAATCGTCCGCTCACTCTGCTCTTCCGTCTGTGGGTGGTACGCAGTACTGAAATGCAAACGCGTGCCCAATTCCTCATGAAATTTCTTCCAAAACCTAGAAGTAGAATGCACGTATCGATCTGATACTATCGAGGTCGGCACTCCATGTCGAGCTACCACCTATCTCACATAGATCTCAACCAGTCTCTCTGCAGAAGAGCTCTTACTAATAGCAAGGAAGTAAGCACTCTTCATCAGCCGGTCCACAATCACCCAAATCGCGTCGACTCCACGTGCAGTCCTCAGTAACTTGGTGATAAAGTCAATAGAGATTTGCTCCCACTTCCACTGGGGAATCTCTAGAGGATGTAATGGACCTTGTGGACGCTGGTGTTCTGCCTTAACCCGACGGCAGGTCAAGCACCTCTCCACTACCCAATCCACATCCATCTTCATATAGGGCCACCAATAATCTCTCTTTAGGTATAAATACATCTTAGTGGCCCCGGGATGGATCCAAGATCTTGATCTATGTGCCTCCTCCATCAGTATACACCGAGCTCCACACGAATAGGGCACCCAAATCCGCCCTCGGAAAGTCATAAGCCCTCGACTATCTGTCAGACTGTCACAAACTCAGACACCTGCCCAACCACCCACTCCTTCCTGCGGTTCTCCGGTCTCACGGCCTCCACCTGGGCCTCTCTAATGGTATCTAAGATTGGAGTCATCACCGTCATCCTCATACACACATCTCGGATCAGATCACTCTCTTCTCTACGGCTCAGGGCGTCGGCTACCATATTAGCCTTGCCCGGATGATACATGATCTCACAGTCATAGTCCTTCACTACATCAAACCATCTCCTCTGTCTAATATTTAGGTTGGGCTGATCTATGAGATACTTCAGGATCTTGTGGTCCATGTATATGGTACACCGAACCTTGTACAAATAGTGACGCCATATCTTGAGGGTGAACACCACCGCCCCCATCTCTAGATCGTGAGTGGGATATCTTGTCTCGTGAGGCTTCAAATGCATCGATGTGTATGATATCACGTGCCCCCTTTGCATCAACATCGCACCCATCCCCAAAATAGTTGCATCACAGTATACTATGAAGTCCTCCACCCCTCAGGGAGGGCTAACATCGGGGATTCGCACAACCTCTGGCGAAGAGTCTCAAATGAGGCCTACTGCTCGGGACCCCAAATAAAAGTAACACCCTTCCGGGTCAACCTGGTGAGGGGGACGACAGTCTTGGAGAAATCTCTGATAAATCTCCGATAGTAACCGGCCAATCCCAGAAAACTCTTGATCTTGGTGGGGGATCTCGACACCTCCCATCTCATCACCGCCTCGATATTGGCCGGGTCGACGAATATCCCATTCTGGTTAGTGAGGTGTCCCAGGAACTGGACCTCTCGTAACCCAAAATCACACTTGGAGAATTTGGCATAAAGCCTCTCCGTCCTCAAAAATCCAAGAATCTCTCTCAGATGCTCCTCGTGTTGCTCTTTGGATCTCGAATACACCAAGACATCGTTGATGAACACGATCACCGATCGATCCAACATAGGCCTGCACACCCGGTTCATAAGGTCCATAAATGTTGTCGGTACGTTGGTGAGCCTGAAAGGCATCACCACGAACTCGTAGTGCCCATAACGAGTCCTAAAGGTCGTCTTCTGGATATCCTCCTCGCGGAATCTCATCTGATGATATCCAAATCTCAAATAGATCTTGGAAAACCAAGACACCCGTTGAAGCTGATCGAACACATCATCGATCATCGGAATTGGATAACGGTTTTTGATTGTCAGCTTGTTCAACTCCCAATAATAATACACATCCGGTGTGAACCATCCTTTTTCTTGACAAAAAAGATCGGTGCTCCCCACGGCGAGCTACTCGGTCTGATAAATCCCTTCCCCAACAACTCCTGGAGCTGAGAGGATAACTCCTGCATCTATGGTGGTGCAAGGCGATAAGGTGCCTTGGCGATAGGCTCTGCTCCCAGAACCAAATCAATCCGGAATTCCACTTGCCTCTCGGGAGGCACACCCAGTAACTCCTCGGGAAAAACATTTGGAAACTTACACACTATCGGAACCTCAGCGATAGAAATCGGTCTCTTGGCAGCAACCCACGTATCCATCACATACGCTAAAAAGCCCCTGCAACCCTGTTGTAGACTCTGTCTCGCCCTGGCAGCCGAGCAGAAAGTTGACCCAGATCTGGTACCCTCGCCATACACTGTAAGTACTCCCCCACCAGGGTCTCGTATGGTCACCACCTGACGTTTGCAGTTGATCACAACTCCGAATTGACTCAACCAGTCCATGCCCACAATGACACATACATCACCCATCGCGATCGGCACCAGATCTATCGGAAACTCAACACCAAAAATCTCGAGCACACATCCCCAGATCACATCAACAGCAAACACCGCATGCTCATCAGCTATAGATACTCTCAAAGGTTGACTCAACGCCTCACGTCGGATACTGATGTGGCGACTAAATGTTAAAGATACAAAGGATCGACTCGCACCCGAGTCAAATAACACCAAGGCAGGTACAGAACTCACAAGAAAAGTACCTATACACTACACAATATAAGCATAATATAACTCAAATTAGAATAAGTAAAAGAATACATACCTGCCATGACATCTGGTGCTGCGCGGACCTCTTCCGCTGTCAGCTGAAAGGCTCTCCCACGAACCTTCGGTGTCTCGGCCTTCACCGACCGACTCTCGGTAGCTCGAAAAGCAGCAGGTGCACATGTGCTGATCCTTGAAGAAGCTGGGGGCACCCAGCCTTCCGATGGCCATTCTGGTTGCAGTGAAAGCAGACTGCAAACCCCTTGGGGCAATCCCTCGCCATATGCCCCTCTTTGCCACATTTGTAGCAAATACCCGCTCGACATGATCCCTCATGACTCTTGTTGCACTTCCCACAAGTGTGGCCTTTCTGGCCCACCGATATCGAATCAGCGGGCTTAGCCCGCTTGGCTGCCGGCTGCAACTATGCCGGTCGTCGGTCTCTTCCTTGAAACTCCACCTCCTCCCTAACCTAAGTCTCCAGCTCAATCTCCCTCTTCTGGACATTTGCCTGAAGCTCAAAAAATGTCCGATAAGATGAGTTCGTCACAAAATCTCGGATATACCTCCTCAGAATGCTCAAATACCAACTCATACGTGCCTGCTCAGAAGACACATGCTCAGGGCAGAACAACGCCCTCTCATGAAACATCCTGATAATCTTTGTCATTAACTCTGTCTTATGCTTGAGAGACAGAAACTCTTGGGCCAATCGTTCCCTCTCAACCGAGGGAACATACTCGTCTCGGAACATCAAAGTAAACCTCCCCCATGTCACTGCAATGTGCTCTGCAAGGGTAAAACTGGCCGTCACAAACTTCCACCAGTCCTTCGCTCCCAAGCGAAGCTGGTTCAAAGTGAACCGTACCCTCAAATGTTCCGGGCATGAACAAGTGTAGAAACACCCCTCGATATCATAGATCCACCTCATCGCAACAGTCGGATCCTGAGTCCCATTAAACTTTGGTGGCTTCATGTTGCTGAACTCTCGGTACAACAACGAGTCACCTCCCTGTGGCCTGGCAGCAGCGACAGCTGCGGTGGCTGCAACAGCAGCCGCCTCAGAAACTGCATCATATCACTCGTCAAACGTCTGGATCAAAGTGGTCTTAATAGACCCAAACATCTACGGAATATCCTCTCGTATGGATGCGGCCACCTCGTCGTGAATCATCCTGCGAATCTCATCATTGTTAACTCCACTACTCTCTGGGGTGTGTCGTGTACCCACAATGATGTCTCTGAAACACAACACAAAATCATCAGAGACTCGCTCGTGTATACTTGCACTCAATCACTCGCCCCTATATGCTCCTTAGCATCCTAAAGATTCTTACTTGGATTGCCTACAAGTCCGATGCTTTCAGTCAAGGTTGTAGAATTCGCTACTCGGTACCTGCTCGGCCGACTGGGGAGTAGCGAGTACTCGGGAGTACTCGGGGAGTACTCGGATTCGGTAATTCGTGTAGAAATATTTTTTGGAAAATTATATATGCCAAAATCATAAGTTAAAATCATAATTTGATTGAAATATATAACTAAAAATAGATGCATGTGAATACATAAAAACTGAAATATGCACAATTGTCTCACCATGTGACTAATTACCGAAAATTTAAGATATATATGTAGTAATAATCACATGTGTGTGTGTTAAATAATAAATCATTAAGTGCATTATACATGTTAATCTTGAAATTCTTGATTTTTTCTCTTTTTATGGCAATTTTGACCCTTTGACCGAGTTTGACCGATTTTGACCGAATTGGCCGAGTTTGACCGAGTAGGCCCGAGTAAGACCGAGTAGGCCCGAGTAAGACCGAGTAGGCCCGAGTTTGACCGAGTTTTACCGAGTTTTACTGATTTTTAACCGAGTTTGACTGAATCCAATTTTTTTGGCCGAGTTCACATTACTCGCCTCGGTGGAGGACCGATTCCGAGTAATCGGCCGAGTACTCGGCCGAGTAGGCCGAGTTTTGCAACACTGTTTTCAGTATTACGGGCCCAATACTACCTTCCACACCAACCTGCAGTCACCCCAAGTCCTCCTCCTAGGATCCCAATTCACAAATACTCTATATCTCACGAATCACAGACTACTCTCTCAGTAGACCCCTCTCAAGCTCATCTAGGTATCTCTTCCTAGATTATCTCTCGACTCAGCACATACTCAGAGCAAATAACAGATAACACTGATCAAAAGCACCTCCTAGGCTAAGGCATCACAAATCAGGAAACTCTATCCTTAGAATATGAAATACCTAGCCTACTCTCTAGCATGCATTTCTAATAAAATATCTCATAAATATCTCATATCACAAAAGTGAGGGTATTTTGGGAAATCATTGTTCGGGCTCTGGCTGATTGTACACACCGCTCCAACTCGTTTTCTCTTAAACTCTTTTCTCATTTTTTTTAAAAGTTGTCTCTTTTGAAATTTTTTCTCAAATCCTCAGTTTGAGTCCAAACACACCCGGAGGTGCATCCGAATCCCTCAAATTAAGGCTCTGATACCAACTTGTAACAACGTAAATTTTCAAACCATTTTTTTTCAATTTAAAACACATTTATCTCAATCCAAAATCACAAAAGTGTCATAATTTCAAATCATCAAATCACATATCCAAAAGCTGTATAAATCATAACTCCAGGATCCTCTCAAAACATAACTCAAGCTCTGATGTGTGTACAATCAAGCTGGCGCCTTCCCGTGATACTGAGAAGTACATGAAACACATAACACACAACACGGTAAGCATGAAGCTTAGTGAGTTCCCCAAAATACCACACACGGCTCACTAGCCACTCGAGGCTATAGCTCAGGAAGACCCTCCAGTAAATGTGTCTCAGTGGGACCCTCCAGTCCCAAAACTCGGGTGGACCCTCCGGTCCTATCTCAAGAAGCTTGTTATAATAATACTCAGCATAAATCACAAAGAAATAATGCAGAATATCACATAACTCAAGTAAGCACATAAGACCCTCCGGTCACACATAGCTACCACTCATGGTGAAGTATAGTGAGAAGACTCACCTCGTAAGAACCCGGATAATCTCGAACTCGACTCACCGGTCTAGCATCCGCCTAACATAACGATAATTATCCCTAATTAATAATGGCTCTCACTGAAGCTAGGCCAACCCTTCTAAAAACTCACAAAAGGGTAAAAGACCATTTTACCCCTCCATGGGGTTAATAGTCCACAAATTGACCAAACGCTAAAAGTCAACCAAAAGTCAACGGCAGGGAGTACGTTGTGCGTACCATCTCTCTACGTTGGGCGTACTCAGCTGCCATGCAGGCATCGGGGATGCTCGACCCCTATGTTGCGTGTACTAGGATTACGCCAAACGTACGCCCTAGATTCACACTTCTCACTAATTTGGTCTTAATCAGTTAAGACCTTGGCTCATATCACATATTTGGACTCCCTAAAAGTTCTTACTCCATAAAGTCGATGACTTTAAGCCTTTGCATGGCTGGAATGGTCACCAACATACAATACACTCACTCTCTTATCTCAAAAAGCCCATAACTCATGCATGGCTTGATTCCAACGTCTAAGATTGGATTTTTATGACACTACACCACTAAATACACTAAAAGGGGGTTGATCATAGTCTCTGGAGCTCAATATCTCATAAAGTCTCCAACTTTTGGGACAAAACCCTAAAATACTCTACTATGATGCAAAAAATCAAACGAGTGAGAAAGCTTTGAGCTTTATACCTCAAAATGAAGCTCCACTCTCAGACAAACTCAGATCCAAAGCCTGGAATCCCACTCCTTCTTCGTCAAGGCTCCTTTTTCACTCCAAACAAACACAAGAATGCTCTCAAGGCTCTCAAATGCACTCACAAGCTCTAAGAACGAAAACTAGGGTTTAAGAGGGTTGTTATCTGAGAATGGTGGCCAGAAATGAGGCCATCATATCCTTTAAATAGGGGTCTCACCCTAAATTAGGGTTTTCACTTTGGGCCTAGTACGTTCAACGTACCCTCTGGTATACCCATCGTACTAGGTGGCTTCCGCGTCAAAAGCACGTATATGAGTACGCTGAGCGTACACTCGCGTACGCTCCGTGTACTCATTCACCACCTTTTCTCAATAAGGGATTAAAATGGACAAGCACTCAAAAGATCAAGGGTCACAAGGCATACCTGAACTTGGGATGTTACATTTCCACATTGAATTCAACTCTTAATGTCATATTAGAAGGGAAATGGATGTCTCACCATTATAGAATTAAATGGACTTTAATCATATCCATATAACAGACTTGTGTACTATATCTCTTGTCAGACCTTTAGTCAAGTGATCTGCCAAATTTTGTTATGATTACACAAACTCTACCGAAATCACACCATTCATGGTTAGTTCTCTAATCATACTATGTCTAACACCTAAGTGTCTAGACTTTCCATTATAAACTTGTTTGTAAGCCTTAGCTAGATGTAACATTCATAAAAATTCTTGAAAATTTAAACTTTTTAATCAACCCAAAACCATCATTATTTACAAATTGTTTTCAAATTAAGTTCAACATTAGAGAAATCCCAGAAATCATGAAATAATATATGAGGAGGTGCATGATCACGTCTTCTCCTTTCTGCGATCCTTTGAGGTACCTGAAACATAATCCACATCTGTAAGCCCAAAGCTTAGTGAGTTTCCCCAAAATACCATCACCACACAAAACCATAATAATATCATAAACAACATGCACTCTAACCGGAACGCCCCCACCGACCTACAAACTATCTGGTACGCTAACAAAACCTACAACATGACTGGTACACCACCTTGGGCCTTCAACCTATTTGGAACATTCTCTGAGCCTTCGGCATGAATGGTACGCCCCACCAGCATTCAGTCTATCCAGGACGCCCTGGGTCTGTTGGCCTTCAGCACAAAGCAAGACCGCCTCAACCTAACCACACACAACATGTCGACATATACATTACACATAAAAATATAACCAGGAAAGAGATAAGCAGGTAGATCTTACAGATCACTAAGCATAGTATCGTCATATTTACCAGGATACAGATCTAATTGATCACAACATTACTCAATCATGCAATAATCAGGATAACGATCCAAAAGGGGGCCGACCTTGGTGCCTTCGACCCAACAAGAATAGTGAGGAACACTCACCTCACAAATAATGCTAAACTGATAAGATCTAACTCTGAATCTCAGCTCCCAACTCAAATGCCTACAACCACCATGTGACCAATTCCATCAAAACCTCAAAATGCCCTCAGAAGTCAAACTTGGTCAACTATGGTCAAAGTCAAATTAACGACCAAGGTCAATAGTCCACGTTGACCCAACTCGTCGAGTGCACCAATAAACTCACCGTGTTTCTCCAACAATTCTGAATCGGGACAAATCAAACCAATACGCCGAGTTTGACCAACAACTCGTCGTGTTAGTTCAAATTCTGGCAGCTTAATACATTAAGCCCTTTTTTATCGAATCTAAGGCTTCAAAATGTAGATTTGATACCCTTGAGCTGGAAACCACGTAAAGTTGCCAACTTTACGTTCATGCATGCCAAAAATAAGCTCTAGAACTCAATAGAGGCTTAAAGTGATTAATGCATGAATGAGGCCTAAAACCTAATAAAGCTTGCATTTTTAAGCCAAATGAGGCCACAAAATGGCCAGTTCTAATGTGAAAACCCATGAAAATACTCAACTCCTTGAACAATCCGGCAATGAGCCAATAATCACAATAAGACTTCAAGGAAGAGATCTAAGAAATAATGAAGCAAGGTATCGACTTTATACCTCAAAAAGACTGCAACAAGTGGGGAGGTTCTAGATCTACAACCTTCCTTCCAAACTAGACACCTCAAACTTCAAGGCTCCTTCAAAAGAGTACCAAAAATCAACTCTCAAACCTCTCCACAAGCTCATACTCAACTTTGGAAGATGATACATGAAAATAGGGTTTCCGGACAGAGGATGTTGGTAAGGAGGCCAACCAAGGGACTTAAGGCCTTCAAATAGGGTGCAACACCCTAAAGATTAGGGTTTCCTTCTCAGCTGCCAACACGCCGTGTTGAGGCACCTCGACTCGCCGTGTTGGTTCATTAATATCTGCAGCCAAAATCATCTCAACACGCCGAGTTAAGGCTTCCAACACGTCGAGTTCCTAAGAAAAACATTTTTAAAGAATTAAATCTCATACCTGGGGATCGTGATGTTACATCATTGCACTCTTTCTTTTACTTAGGGTCCAAGTTGCATTATAATAAAATTATAGGGTCAAAATTAGAAGTACCTTATCATCAGGATGTTACAACAATGGTCCTCCATGTTGGTTATCCAACTTGCATCCAAATGACCTTCTAAGACCGAAGGACTTCCCAAGTAATTCAATCCATATTCCATGGTTCCCTAGAGATACTTAAACACTCTATTGACCGCTTGCCAATGTTGAGTACTAAGATTACTAGTGTACATGCTCAACTTTTCCCACTGCATAAGCAATATCTGGCCTAGTACTTGTCATTGCATACATCAAGCTACCAATAACCTTAGAATATTCCAATTGTGAAATAGGAATGTCATTGTTATGCATTAATTTCACACTTGAATCCATGGGAGTACTTATAAGAGAACAATCACAGAAATTAAACCGTTTGAGAATTTTCTCAACACAGTGACTTGAGTCATCACTAGAACTTTATCTTAGTTTGGGTTGAGTCTGTGTGTGTGAATGAAATTGAGATTGAATATTATAATTTCCAGATGATGAATTGAGAATTAGGAATTATAGTTAACATTATAGAGAGCAACTTTCTGTTTTCATGTTGCAACACACAATCGATTTGTTTGAAGTTGTTTTCGATGACCTTTTAACATTGAACAAGAATCTACAATCTGTAAGTATTTCTTCTTCTTTTACACGATTTGTGTTATTAATTTCACTTTTAATGCTCTAGACACTTTCGAGTCAAGTTTCCTAGCTTAATGTACTTCAAGATTGAAGATTGTGATCATGAATTTGAATTAGTGCTCTATTATGATGATTTTTTTACCTTTATTCAATGCTTAATTTTGATGATTCTTGTTATTTTTTGTGTGGAAGATTGTTGGTGCAGAAAACCTAGTTTTAAGGTCTGCAATTGTGCGAATTTTTAGTATTGGGGGAAAGAGAATGAAACCAGCCTTGGTTTTCTTAGTGTCATGAGCCACATTAGCACTTGCAGGCTTAAAGCGAGTATTTTTTCTTAAAATATTTTCCCGAGTTTCATTTTACACCTTTTTGTTTTTGTTTTCAGCAATTTGTTTTGATTTTTTTTACCAAAAGCTTACATCCTTATTTTTTTTACAATTTCTTTTGATTTTCTTTTTCCAAAAACAAATTACATTTCCGTTTCATTGAACTTAGAAAGGAACTGGAGCAAAATCAATGTTTGTTGCCGGATGACTAGATGGATAAATGCAAGACAAAGTATTATGACGAGAGATAGAACAATATGATGCTTCAAATTAAGAAGATGATAACGGTAAACATGAAAATTAACCCTAAACCCTAAACACTTGAAAAAAAGTGTATACTAGAATACTTACCAAGCAACAGAAACCCTGAGTTAAATCATAGACTCGATATGATTTAAGTTCTGGAAACTTTCATGCAAGATATGGTATCTCAAGATTGAAGGCTTCCAACCCTCGTAAAGCGGGGAAAACTTCTCTAGTTTATTAGTAATTAATAAATTAACAGAAATCTTTACATCTTAAAGGCTTTAAAGTGTAAAGATTTGAAAGTCATATCTTAAGTATAATTATTTTATGACCATTTAATTATCCAATAAGGAAATCTAAACCCCACCCCTATGAATATGAGTGCCAAAATAGGATTTTAGGTTACATAATCCCTCATTTGGTTTCGAGCCTCTCATCTTTCTCTAAATCTAGATCTGCCAGTCGACGCGACATGCTTCGGTTGACACGACGCGTCCAACGATCAACAACCTTATTCGACGAGGGTTTTGGTGTTCAAGTGTGTTCATAGTTTGGATTCTATACATTCGCTCCACCGACTAGAATAAGAAAAACAAAGACTACTAAGGTTTTCCATGGACATATTGCACTCTCAATTTGGTTGTCGAGAAATCATATTTTTTAGCTTAAAAGTAAATTATTTGGTGAAAATTATGAAAAAAAACCCATAGCTTTTACATTCGAACTTTATACCAATTATCATACCATTTGGGTTCTCTTAATTATAAGAGTATTCTACAAAAATATAAAAAAAACATTTTTTTTTGCATTTAACGTAGATTTCACATAAACTTACGAAAATTTAGAAAAGGAAATCATTTTTTCGCAGTCAATCAAAATTTTTTTATATAGCTGATTGTGAAATAATAACTATTTAGGTTTTTTTTTTTTTTTTTTTTTTTTTTTTTTTTTTTTTATGATAAAAAATTTTAAAAATGATTATTATGATATTTTTGCCATAAAACAAAAACAAAACTTCTCTCTCTTCTAATAAAAGAATCCTAAACTTGTCACATGTCATTTTTCTATAATTTTTAATTTTTTCTTTTATTCTCAAAAAATGACACATGTCTTTTTTATTAATGATTTTACATTTAAATTTAAATCTTCTTTTAAATCCCTTAAAATTAGCATTATTAATAAAGATTTTGAAATTCAAAATGTTTGGTAATCAATTATATGAAATAATCAATTATAAATAATCTCATATTCCATTTATTTTGTTACAATTATTATTTATCTTACTTTAATTTATCAACAGTATATTATACGGATTATAAACTTGTCAATTAATAGTAGAATTGTACACGAACTGTGCTTTACTTTTTCACAAATTCCAATTAAATATATATATTTTTTTATAATCAACCCGTGTACTACACGGGTTATAACCTAGTTATTTAATATTTGTTGAAAAGTGAATCAACCAAATCAAACACTATTACATTTAAACAAATCAAACACTATTACATTTAAATAAAACTTGTATATAAAGCAAAATGTAAATTTGATTTAGTGTAGAAGTGTAGCTAATATAAAATGAGACATCAATAAAAATTACATAAACTCTAAAAAAGAAATATCCAATTCGCAGGTGAAGAACGTCGACGGGTGCACCATGAATCCCATAGCTACCAAGGTTGCCGTCATCGGCGCCGGAAGTGAGGAAACATCTTTCAGTTCTGGAATATGTGCCTGTGTGCCTGTTTTTCGATCTAATTCGATCCAATTGTAAAATGGTTCAGTTTCAGGAGCTGTTTGCGCTTCCAGTTTGGCCAAAAATGGGATTTCAGTCACCATCTTCGAATCCGCTAGAGGCCCAGGTGGTCGAATGTCTCGGAGAAGGTATCCCTTATGGTATTTTATTGTTCTCTGTATGTAACCCTATCTCAATCTCCATAATTACTTCGCTTATATTCCACAATTAAATCCCAATTCATGTTATACCAAAGACTACAAGAAACGTTTGTATGTATAATCGTATGCATTCTGTTTAATTTTCAGGGAAACTTCCGAAGATGAAAGGGAATTGTATTTTGACCATGGCGCACCTTATTTTACTTCAACAAACAACGACGTGGAGGAGATGATTAGGGGTTGGGAAGCAAGGGGTCTTGTCGCTGAATGGAAACAGAATTTTGGGTCATTTGATTTCAATACTAAAAAATTTGTCAACTTCGAAAAGGTTTACTCATTCTTCATCTTCATCATAGTTTATTATTGCAACTTGGCCACATAGCTGTTTGTCGTCCTATTTTGAGTTTTTAAATCGGTATATTAGCTGTTTGAAGTATTATATGCCTGAATTGTTCTTTTGTATATATCTTCATCCACATGCTTACAAGAATCACGAGCAAAATCTATATGTATTTTATATACATTTGAATTTGAAAACTTTTAGTGATATTATAATACAAAAAGTTATTCCCACATGACATTCCCTAAATTTTCATGTTGACATGTTCATTGATTGATTGAATTAATAACATGCTTAAAAGTTACTGATTTTCTTTAACATTATAGACTATTTTCTCTGTTCATTTTAGGAAGGATTAAGCAAGAAATATGTGGGCATCCCTGGAATGAATTCTATATGCAGAGCTTTATGCCAAGAACCTGGTATTGGAAACTTTATTGAAGTATAATATATATTAATAATAAAAAGGTATCTTACTTGACTTTTTTTTTAATCAGGTATAGAGAGTAAATTTGGGGTTATGGTTGGGAGATTGGAGTGGTTGGAGAATGAGGATTCATGGAGTTTAACAGATGTGAATGGACAAGATCTTGGAATGTTTAATGGAGTTGTAGCATCAGACAAAAGCACATTTTCTCAAAGGTTTACACAAGTCACTGGGAAACCACCTCCACTTGGTATAAGTATAACTAATAACTTCTACCTATATCTTTTTTTATTTATTTATTTTGATTGGTTCTTGCAATCCTTGAGTCAAAAGTTATAAAAGTCTTTTTATATTAAAATGCAAAATATCAGCCTATCAAGGAACCTCAAAGATGGAGACTGAGTTATTAAAATAGTGGGAATGTTTATTATTAATTGCAACATGTGTGAACAATATGGCCTTTCTAAACCTTGACAATCAAATGGTGTTTATAGTATTAAAAGTTAAAACTCGGATGTCATTAGGATGTAAGATA
Organism: Lactuca sativa; assembly: GCF_002870075.4. Lineage (NCBI taxonomy): Eukaryota > Viridiplantae > Streptophyta > Magnoliopsida > Asterales > Asteraceae > Lactuca > Lactuca sativa. The sequence continues at coordinate 158,264,495 of NC_056631.2, read as the reverse complement.
AGGAAACGAATGGAAGTTGTACTAACTATCACTTTTATCGACATGAAACTTATGGCCAAATTGCTCATTTTATATTTTATATATATATTTTTTCCCTGAGTAAATAATCAATTTGTATTCTCAACCACTCATAGATATTGTTTGGAAATGTGTGTGATGGACATAGTTTACCACTTTCTTTTTAACATAATGATATTATATAAGTAGAAAGAATGTTTTTTTTTTTTCTATATTTAAAATGGTACATTGGATTCTCTATTTATAGTACAAGATAGGAAAATACCTTTAAAGTTATATAGCTTAAAAGATCATTAAAGAGATATCTCAATCCTATTCCAATTCTAGTTTTTTTTATGCCTTCTAGTCCCCCCTAGCAATTTTATTTATGGATATCTTGGTGATAAGAAACTTAACTTATTAGATAAACATAAACTAGGAAAGATAAACATAAAATAGGTAATACGCAGACAAGGAAACGATCATCAAACTCCCGTTATTTTTGCAATTTATTTCTCCCTCCTATTTCCATCTACGCCTCTAATAAACATTGACCCATTTGCCCTTATGATTTATTTCTCGTTGACCTCCATCTCGACCCATGGTAACTACTTAACACACCATTAAGCATTGCACATACACTTCAACACTTTAATTCACAAACTCGGTGTGTCTATCCATTTATGGATATGATAGGTCGTGTTTTTTTCGAGAAACGTTCCCCGGTGTCCTGAATAGTTTAGGGTTTAGGGTTTAGGGTTTTGGATGGATTTACATTCACCATGACCCCCTCACAAGATACAATATGACCCAAGTACTCCACACAATCCTGCCCGAACATATACAATGGTTAGTTGCTCTCGATGCTATGTTAGCTTTTTAGTATAGACTAATATATCTTCAAAGAGAACAAAAACAAATTTTCGCAAATATAGGAAAAACACCTTCTTTATCAATGATTGAAAGGTCTCCAGTCTCCACTCGCCAACACGTTGGTTAGCCTGAAGGGCATAACAAAAACTCGTAATGGCCTTTGTTAGTTCAGAAACTAGAGATGAGAGATAGATAAACAAGACAATATTGAGACAATTTTCTGCTTAATTCTTAATCAAAATGCAGGTTACAATTTATAGAAATTTGAAACTACTTGCTAACTAAAATTAAGGGAAACATGCATACTGGAATTAAATCGTGAGTCCTAAACTAATGCAATAAACTTTTAATGGCGATTGAATATGACCAAATCTTTATGCACGTGACTTGACCACTCTTCTAGTTTGACTTATGTACATGGAATGTGTTTGTATCAATGAATTATAGTTCCCTTTGCTTTGGCTAATTCCACGAGAAAACCCTCATTCGTAGAGATCGAACTAATGAACAAAAACAAACTAGGGGTTGACTAAATTCTTAATCGCCTCGAAGAACAACCTTCTCACCACCATATAAAAATGACAACCTTGATGTGTCAAACTACCCCTTGCATATCCCAAAACTCTTTTCGAATCTCCCATTACTCATCATCACTTAAGTCGTCAAGGTCCCTTTTACCATCAATATATTTAGGCGCGGCATGGTTTTTGCCAAGAAAAAGGCACCTGTGAACTTTCTGACCTGACCGACTCATTGAAAGGAAGATCAACATTTAGACCAGCGATGTTATATTTTTTGGATGGGCCGGAGGGAAGAATGCATGTGTGGATCTAACAGGGGTTTCCCCTCTTGTAGGTTGGGGAGTGTGGTTTTCATTGTGGGGCAAGCTGCTTATCATGCAAAGTGGCAGAACATGAGAAAACGTGCGTGGAAAATCAACACACGTTTATACCTTTTGCATTTGATACTTTCGGTTTCCTTGCACCAGATGCTGTGGAGCTCCTCAATAGAGTCCAACAGGTCATGCATAGTAATGTTATGACTCCAAGATCTATGGATGTTGGTTTTAAAAGAATTAGTTTTGCTATCCAAAAAAAGGGTTGCGGTATAGCTTGTTGCTCGTTTACCCGCTATGTCTATGTAAAACTTTTACTACCCTAATTTATAAAGATATACATTAAACCTGTTGGAAGAAGGTTGAAACTGCCACCGAGAGTCGAAAACATCAAAAACAGAAGTCAAAATGTCAAAGAATGAAAAAATTAGGTGCGATTGAGAAGAAGAACAAGTAGCAGCGTGAGCGACTTCTTTAGTGTGTGGGAATTGAGGAAAAAAGTCAAAATAAGTCTAAAGGAAAAAAAAAAGTTAGATTGTTCACATGTTGGATTCTCTTGGTGTATCGGGAGTGAGGCTTTAATTCCGGTGTATTAGTGTTCAAGTGAAGTGTTGAAATGAGAGGATGAAATCAGGAAATAACAACAGATAACAAGAGTTTCACTAGATTGATTAAACACTCAAATTAAGACCAAAATAAACAAAAATAACCTAATACTTACTTGCTAGTGATTCAAGAGCTTAATCTCTCCCAAAGGTTCTAAGACCAGAATTTGACAAAAGATAAACTCTACTCCTTTATAAGCATTCTGGTAACAACTAAAGAAAATGCACTAAAAGATGCTCCTTATTTACTGATTTTCCCATAATACCCTTTTCTATATATGTTACTTTGGAACAATCACAGTAAGTATTCTTTTACTGTTGAATTATAGACTTGAATGTGATACCAGAGATTTCTGACAAGATTAAAGACGTTCCTGTTAAACCATGTTTCGCTCTCATGTTGGCATTTCACAATCCCTTGTCTTCAGTAAGATTCCCATTCTTCAACTTCATCTTTCATAATTTTGTTATGGGTTAATAAATTTTTTTTAATAAATTTCTTGGCTCAGATACCACTTAAGGGTTTCTCATTTGAAAATTCTGAACTACTTAGCTGGGCAACCTGTGACAGCTGTAAGCCTGGTCGTTCTACCTCCAGGTCTTATATTATTTTGACTTTTTCATTATATCCTTGCTTTGACCAAATCCATTTTATTTATTTTGTTTTAACCACTAAGATTTTTTTATTAAAAAACAATCCAAAGATTATTTTTCTGGTTTTTTTACAAGTCAAGGTTTTGATGGTTTCTTTTTCTTCTTTTATAGAACTTATGTAGTGTTTAAGAAAAAAAAACAAAGTTTTATGTTTAATGGTTTGTATGGAACAGTGAAAGGTGGGTATTGCGTTCAACAGAAAAGTATGCAGAGGGTATAATTGGAAAAGCAGGACTAGAAAAACCTTCAAATGCAGCATTAGCAGAAATCGCTGAACAACTATTTCAAGAATTTCAGAGGACTGGACTTGATGTCTCTCTGCCATTTTTCAAGAAAGCTCATAGATGGTTTTTACTTTTTACTCAAACTTTACATTTCAACTACATATCTCATTATTTGATTTTTAATTTTTATATGTTATGATTTTTTTTTTTTTGTATTTGATTCAGGGGAAGTGCTTTTCCAGCAACAAGCATAGCAAGAGATGAAAAATGCATTTGGGATAGAAGAAAGAAACTGGCAATCTGTGGAGATTTTTGTGTGAGCCCAAATGTTGAAGGTGCTATTTCAAGTGGATTGGCTGCTGCCTCTATGTTTTCTGAATCTTTCAGTTGTTTATAGTGCAACAAAGATTCTCATTTCTTTCTTTTCCAGAAGGAGTTATTGAATAAATATGCCATATGCCATGTTTGTTAACGTTGCGTATACTTTACAAATGAACCGATTGTTGTATTGAAACGAATATCACATCCACTTATTCATCTATACTGTAGAGGGGTCAGTTCATAAAGAAAAGTAGACTAAAACACAACTGATTTAGAAGTTTGGGTTGTGTGATTGTTTTTGTGAGATGTGGAATCTTTTAATCGGGAATCTATCGTTGGTTGGTAGTATTTGAATTAGAATTGTAGAAAGATGTTATTCTTGTAATATGTGTCGAAGCATTTTGAAATTCTTTACTTTATATCGGGAGCTGATTCCTATATAATAGTTTTTCTCCATATATAATAATTTATGTTTTAAAATGTTGTATTGTAACTCTATAAAACATAAATTGTTGTGTATAAATTACTATGATATCTCATCTTTGAGTAATATTTGAAAATACTTAGATTTGAAACTATATACCTTAGCTGAACAACACATTAGATAGAGTATACGATGTGTGTCTAGAAAACGACGTTATTACCGACGTGTCATTGCCTTAAACGGCGTTATAACGGGGAGCACACTGCCCCTTCCTCGTTATGTGTTTTCTCGTTGGTGTTATGACTTGGTGAAACACGCGTTTGTGAATGTTTTTTGTCGTTATTTGGTGGACCGTTGTCAAACGGTCAATATTAATAAAAAATACATATATTTTTTTTTTTAACTTTAAAAACAACACATTTAATCCATCTTTTTACACAACTCCTCTATTTCTCTCTATATTTTATAAAAAAATCACTATTTTATTTAATCAAAAAATGAAACAAAACCCAAACATCCATCCACCAAACCCAAACAAACAACCAAACATAACTTCTCATATCGTATTTGCCGGTTACAAAATTTATTTTAACCTTTTATCCTCTCAAAACTCACCACAAATCCCATACCAAGGAGCTTCTTTCAATCTCACTTCACTTCCAATCCAATTTCCTACCTCATTTTACATTCAACAAAATCTTTTTAGGCAAATCCCAAACTTACAACAAAACCTTTTACCGACTTTCTCTTCGATGGCAGAAGCACAAGCAACCACAACCAACACAACCAGCGGTTGAAATCGAGGCCGAAACAAGTAGGGGCAGTAGGAGAAGAAGAGGGAAAGGGAAAGGGAAAGCGATTGCAATGGCAAGTGAGGAACCTCTACAATGGTGGACATCGGAGGAGGAATACGCTTTGACGGCAGTGTGGTGTGGTACTTCAAAAAATATGGTATGAAGAAAGGTGCCTATTGGGAGGCGGTGCTTAAAAAATTCCACAATATCTTGAAGAAAAAACCATAAAGCAATACCAACATGCTTAGTAGCAAATGGATTCAAATAAGTAAGCGGTGCACAACATTCAATGGTTTTACAGAAGTCTCAACAACAGAGCGGAACTATAGACTTCGATTTGTTTGAATCTGCAAAAGAACAATATCGGGTCGAGAATGGACATGCGTTTGAGTTCGGAGAAGCATGGGAGTTGGTGCGAGTAGATCCAAAATGGATTAAAACTCCAACATCGTCGGAGGTTCAATCGAAGAGATCTCGTAATTCGAGTTCGTTAGATGTTTCGGATGCACGGACTCACATTGATCTCAACACCGACACTGATGACATTCCGAATGACATCGATGAGATCTCCCCGCCACGAAGACCAATAGTCCGTGATAAAGCGAGACGCACTGCAAAACATGCATAGGAATTTGAGATGAACAAAAGTGACATTGCAGAAATGAAAGCAAAGTTCGATGATCACAATTTAATACAAAAAGAAAAGAAAATGAGTTGAAACATCGAGACTTGGAGACCCTTGAAAGGTAAGCGCGGGAGGAGAAGGAGCAAAGAGAGTGAGAACAAATGGCAAATCGGTTGTCAATTCTTCGGGCTAATGATGAGAGTTTGGCGTTTTGATATCTAACAGTGCTACAAGCGATGAAGAAGTAGAGTAGGAAAACTTATTTGGGAAATTAGGACTATGGTTATGTTAGGTTTAATTTAAATGTTATGTTTTTTTAGTTTTTAAATGTTATGTTTTTTTTAATGCTATGTTTTTTAAATATTATGTTTTATTTAAACATTATGTTTTATAAAAATATATTTGGTTCTATAATTAAAAAAAAGAAAATAAAAAAAGATAAAAAAACATGATGACATGAAAATTAGTGGGGTGTTATAACATGGTGACAATTTTCTTAATTGATTTTATAATATTATTGGTGATGTGGCATGTAAAGTGGTACCAAAATAATATTACGTTGTCTATACCCAATGCTCTTCTGTTATAATGAAATTCTATTTCAAATCTTACCAAAACAATCACTTCTAAAAATATATTTTCAATTGTCATTTGTTTGATGATGTATCTCACGATTTTTTCTTCTTTTTTCCGTTTTTTCTAAATTTTGCTTTCTTATTTTAGAAAAGAAACATATTTGATATACTTTTAAAATCTTGAGTAAATTACGTAAATGGTACATGTGGTTTGGGGTAATATATATGTTTGACTCGTAATTCCTTTTATTTTTTTCCAACTCAGACGGTCCTTAAGATGTAATTTTGTTTCACGTTTGGTCATTGTTCAACCTAAAAAGACTATTTTACCCTTGATGGTCTTTTTATTTATTTATTTTTGTTATTAACTTATTAATATTTAAAAACAATGGTAACTAGATATGTGGTCCACCTCCCTACCTAACCCATCCTCCTCAACCTCTTCTTCCCGTACTTAACCTCCGGTAAACAATCACCTCATTTGTCTTCTCCGACATGACTGCCGAAAAACCACTACATTGTTCATATGAAGCAAATCAAAAGTAAATCACAGGAAAATTGTACCAAGATGTGACATGGAAAATGGGAATTAGGAAATGGGAAAATCGGAAAATCACTACCATATTTGATTTTTTTTTGAAGAAAATCAAACCGGAAAATAGGAAAAGCAAATTAGAATTAGATAAAATCGAAAACCAAACCTCCACTAAATCTAAAGAAGAATCAAACGAGGGAGACTCTTCGCGATCAATTTAGCCAAGTACGCCCAACGTAGATACCTCGTACACCCAGCGTACTGACCAAACTCTTTCCCAATCTAACTTCCATTGGCCATAACTTTCTCGTCCTAACTCCGCTTTTGGCGTTCTTTATATGTTTGGAAAGGTAATGAAAACCCATACAATCCCCACTAATTTCCTTTGACTTAAAACCTTCCGAACTAGAATCTTTAATTCAAGAAAGATCTGAAGTATCACTTTTACCATTATACCCTTGAACTCCAAAGCACAAACTGAAAGTCTTGATCACATAACATGTATAATCCACACCTAATTGGGTCTAAAACCCAAACCCTTGAAGTCCAGGGCCCTAACTTGATCCTTTTAATTCCCATAATTCCCGAAATAGGAAGCTTCTCGAAACTGGATGTTACAACTCTCCCCCACTTAAACTGGATTTCATCCCTGAAATTACTCCTTGTTACTTCCAGGCACCCAAACGATCCAACCAATTCTTCCCAAACCCCTCTTCAGGCTAAACGTCGACTCACACGCACAACAACCCTCCAATGCTACAATCGAAACCCAAATTAGCAGGACTAACATACCCTAATAACGAACAAATCCTTGTCCTACTCACTTAATGTTGGATTAGATGTCTAAGCCCATAACTATTATTGGTATGTACTTGACCCGAGAGTAGCATGGTCCATTTGGGTTGCATATCATCAGGACAATTTGTTAGGATGGACTTTTGAGAGAAGGTTATTTATGGTTTATTAATATATTATAAGTTATAATATATTAATATGAAATCATATGTTTTAATTAGTATCGATCAAGAATTAATTTGGAATTAATTTAGTGATCAAAAGAGACTAATTAAATCTATGGGGACTAATTATGATAATTAGTTATATTTATATGTGTTGGGCTTATGACCCATGTTGGACCAAGTTTATGTATGGATACATAAAGAATTGGGCCACATGAACCATGGATCATAAAACCCATGGGTATGGATTATGGGTTATACCCATGACCCTTGGAATTCTACATATAAATAGGTTACTCCATAGCCAAAATCACCACTTCTTTTCTTAGAGAAATATGGAGGTGTTTTGGTGCATGGAATTCTCTCTCAAGAGCCACCTTTGTCCTAGGTGTGTTGTGATTTCATTTGAGGCATTTCATACTATTGGTGCTGAGCTCTTAAGGCCAAATACATCAAGACTTCAAGCCACATAAAAGGTATGTTTCCCTAACTAGTATATTATATGGTTTATGTCAAATGCATGCTAGTTATAGGTTTAATGCCTTGGAAACCATTTGCATGTATAATTAGTGAAAACATAGATCCAAGGTATTTAGGGTTGTATGTGCATCATAGGATGTTGTATTATACCAAAACCCAACAGTGGTATCAGTGACACGGGTTGTTTTCTACTATATTTGATGCAAATGTATTTTTTTTTTCAAGTTGATGAAAAAAAAAAGAAAAAAAACATGAAGTTTGTCAAATTTTATGATAATTACTTGATTTTATGAAAAACTAATTATTTGTAAAATTTGAGTCACTTTACTACAAGAGTTGAATTAGGTCAATTTATTAAAAGATAGAATGATATGATTATTTTATCTGTTTTAAAAGTTTGATCTAAGTGGTTTTAAGGAGTTACAAATTTTGTCATAAAATTTTGGAACTCAAAAGTTTTTTTTTTTAAGTTATGATCTTAAGAGTTTTGAAACTTCCATAAGTTATGGATGTGAAATGTCTCATTTATTAACTCTTTAGGTTATGAAGTCCAAGAGTCTTCAAAGGATAATTGTCAAAGTTTCAAGATTTGTATTAGTTTATATGATCATCTAATTTCTTGAAAATTGTTGATGTGAATTATCTTTACTTATGAGTTTAATCTAGATCATAGAAAAATTATTTGATTATTGTGTTAATTGGAATATTTGATCTTAATGGTTATTATGAACTCCATAACTTGTCCTCAAGTTATGGAAAGTGAAGAGTTTTTCTTTTTAAAGTGTCATTAAGTCTCATAGGTTATCAAAATAGAAAAGTCTCTATTTTTAATGTCATCATTAAATGATTTAATGTCTTCCATAACTTGTCCTCAAGTTATGGAACTTGAATTTTTTTTCATTAAACCTTAATTAAACTCATAAGTTATGAAAAAGCCAAGAGTTTTGAAAGGTTTCAAAACTTGTCCTCAAGTTTTGGAATTTGTAAAGTTACCCCCCATGTATACTTTAATTCCAAACTAGACCTTAGAATTTTAAAAGTTAAAATTCAACCCTTATACTTTATAATATTATAAGTTAATAATATTTATATATATGTATAAGAGTAAAGTCAGTCTTACAATTAGTAGGCCTCATTCACGAAGCCGGTCTATAAGGGGGGGTATAAGGTTACTGCCTATAAAATGGCAGTTTAATGGGTGTCCACTCTCACCCACCGCTTCCTTGACCGGTGGAGGGTCGTTAGCCGAACGGGTAGGACAAGGACTATAATTCTCCCTTCATTAAAAGTATTAATGATAAATACTAAGTAACTAAACCTTTTATAAATACCCAATCTTAGTTACTTAGGAAAATGTGAATAAGGTGCTAATCCATGAAATTACACTTTACACTTTGTTTAAGTCGGTTAGTGGAGCGTGTGTGGTTAACCGACACACTAACTCGTATTTAACAAGGTAGGCAAAGGGTAACTTAATGTTTATCATAGTATCGATGGAGCGTGTGTGGTTAACCGGCACATCGATTGAGGGGTAAACACTTAAGGGTGCCAAGTAATTTGCATGGTTACTTCACACCTTGTTTTGTGATCCTCGGCATCCCAGTCACAAAACCTGAAGGGCACACTCGAGATTGAAACATGCCATTGAAAAGTTCAATGAATCTCAAAAGATCTAGGAGTTTCAAATCCAATTAAAACCTAATAAATTATTTCGTTCTTCATGGTGGAAATTGGTGATTCGTCATTCACCTACCTTCAAATATTCTATAGCTTGGATTACGGCATCCCTCTTCCAAGTTATAAAATAGTTTGTTGGGTCCTAGCCTTAATATTTTATATTGGGTGTTATATTAAGGACTTTAAATCAACTATCTTGAATATCTCCCAAAAGATGTCTAGTTCAGACATCTATGATCTTCCTAAATATCTTGGAACTTCACTTCCTCCACCTCCTCCAATTATTCTCCCTAACCCACAAGTTCAAGGTCACTCAAGCCCTATTGGCAAGGCAAGGTCTAGGTGTGATCACATCTTGGAGATGAAGTCACATACTGACAAGCCGGTAGAGTTGAGTGTCAAAGTCTTAAGAAAGTTAGTGGTTCAATCACTTTCTAAGTCACAAAGTGAGTTCCTTGGGACTCCTATGAAACAAACTATGACAAGACCCTTAATGATCTTATCTATTTGTTTGGTGCTGCTAAATCAGAAATGATTTAGTGTACTAGTAAAACAAATTTGATTAGGAGATCAACTTCCCAAAACTTTATGGACAGGGACAGTAGTGACACAGGAAATCCAAAAAAACATTCTCTTCCCAATGGAAAGGGATCGGCCATAGTCAATTCGGTTGACCAAATGGTAAAGAGAAAGGCTAAGTCAGAGATAGTCCCATGTACTATTACCTAAGGGTCCATATGGTCCTATTGCCAAAAGGAAAGAGCATTGGTTGCGAAGCTGTCAATTTTACCTAAAAGATCATAAGGCTAGTAAAGTCAATAAATTTGACTCTATTTCAGGTAAGGTCCACTATCTAACTTGGTTAAGTTTCTATTCTGAGATTCTTATTACAAGATGTGACTGGGTCACATGTTGATGTTTAAGAATTAAAGGAAAATTGAAGGAAACTTAAAGAAAGAGTATGTTGAATCTGATCGCGAAGATGGATTTCTATCGCTTGATTGAAGATTGGATTCTTGAGCTACTCTTAGGAGTTATGATAGATTGCTAGGAAACAAGTAATAACATAGTTTTCATTTCAAGTTACATTGTAAGGAAAAAGTTTTTTCCGCATTTTAAAATAAATAAAAGTTTGTTTTACTTTATTTTTATCTCCTTACAATGGCATTCATGAAAACTTGATGTTTGTATATTTATAGAAATATTGGAAATATGAATTTGATTCGTTCATTTGTGGTAGTGTCTAAATTTACCAAATAAGGAAAGATTCTCATCACCCAAGTTTCAATTGGACCGAAACTTGGAATCATGCAAGTTGTATAGTATGATGAATGAGAACTTTCGAGCCTTGGAAAAATTAAGACTAACTACTTGTTCACATGGATGTGTGAGTCAAGAGAAGGACTAAGGGATCAAGTACACTTTCTTGTGCACTTATCAAAGTCCACCACAAAATATGGATAAGACTATTCGTCATGATTTACTAAGGTTTAGTAAATATGATTATACTTACAAGCTTAAGTATAATTCTGAAACATTGGAAAATTTTCAATGTATGACAGAACGAATAAGAAGAATCAAATTAGGCAGAAGGATAAAAGTTTCTCAAATCTGAAAAGATGGGAGAGTACTTTAGTATCATGTTTTAAGGTCATCTTAATGATTTTGAGACCTTATCACAATTCATCCTCTAAGTACATTCTGATAGTTAAGAAGAGGATTTATGAATTGTTGAAGTGGTTAAATCAAGAAGATGATTCATACTTCATTCCAAAACAATTCATAGAGTTATACTCTAAGATTGTAACTTGAGTGACGTGTCTTAATGAAGGTTTAAAACACTTGTCAAATGTAAGAGTAAAAGTTTTCTACTCTTGTACATTTGAAATTGGTAAGTTGTGATGTTTTGGATAAAACAAAGACCAACTAAGGCTAATTGTGTTAAGTGTCTGTCTTGATTAGAATCCACACTATCTCTTGAATATTTGGCAAGAAAGTCGTATAGGTCAAGGAGACAGTGGGAGTCTAAAAGATCCTGAAAAAGGTTTCAAGAAGTAATCAAGAATAAAACCTGTATTTCATCGCTAGCACACAAGTAGAGGTTTATAACCTATCGTGCTGACATTTTTGTGCCCATTCCAATTAAGTTGGCTATACATTTGAGTTCTACATGTTCTTAATTGTTTGCATAACTACTTGGAAGCAATGACAAGCCCTTGAGCTGCCAGGTGGCAAGAAGTTAAGATTGCACAAGTTCAATCCATATGAGTTTGGATTTGTCATTATCCTTGTCTTGTGGCTATGGTTTTGACAATTCACATGGATAAGAACACATACACCATTAAATCTAAGTGTCATAAGGTTTCTCTTCGATTCATGAAAATGATGGTAAGGAAACTCTTTCACTAAGTAGATTTTGAGTAGATAGCAATTGTGGGAATGACAAAAGGTCTAAACATTATGATTACGCCATCCCTCTTCATAATTGTTTAGACACACATGTTAGCTATCTAAGAGAGGTGTATGATATTGATAAAGGCTTATCAAGGCAATCTAGTATCAGAAATCTGAACTTTGGTAAGGAAGTCAATAAAGTATTGATTTCAAGAAGTTCAGTTGATTTCTGGGTACATGTCAAAGCTAGTGGGAGCATAAGTGTTATGCTAATAATCATCATGTTAGTGAGAGCATGATAATTATGATAAGTATTGCAAGTTAGCAATGTTAATTATAGAAAACAAAAGTTTCAATTCGTGAGGTTGCAGGGGTTGAAAAAGTTGTTTTGCTATAATTAAGGGAGAGGAAATTATACTTCATCTCAAATCTAAAAGCTTAGATTGAGGTCTTAATCATATTTAGTCAAGAATATATATGAATTTCATGTTGGGATGGATCAACATAACGAAATTCTATATATGGGTTCATTATTTGCGTTCTAAAATTCGATTATGATTACGGCATCCCTTTTCATAATCTGAATTATGAGAAATTGGCAAATAGAAATGGAAATATTATAGCAAAAGACTGGTTTAGTCTTTATGTGAGACATCATGAATCGTGTCCCATATGCTTCGGATATAGGATCGATTACATGTGCTATATTCACTCTTTCTAAGTTTTTCCAAATGCCTGGGGCATGAAGAAGGGAAAAAGGTCTAGAAATTGATATGACTAAAATGATTAAGCAATTGTTGAGGACAATCTAAGGTTTACCAAAGATTGGTTGCTCAAGGACAGTTGGAAGTATAGTATTAATTCTGGAAGGACCATATTGACATAATCTGTAAGGAGGCAACTCTTGTTCAGAAGTGATAGTCAAAATGGAATATGGAAATGCTTCAAAGTTAGAAAGTATTCAATCTGTATGATTAGGAAACTTAATGCAAGAAGGATGTTTCAAAGGAGTTGATCTCCTTTGGAATACTCTGTAATGATTGTTGCCAAGTCTTTATGAATTTGTGCATAATCATTACAAGAGGATCAATGCATATAAGTTTAGAATCTAACAGATTTCAGTAAATGGCATGAATTTGGAATTCTTGCATTTGCAGTAAGATTTGGGACTGTGAAATGAGAATCATTGGAGTTATGTTCAATTGATCTATTTCACAAAGTAAAGATCATAGACAAACATAGTATGCATACTTGGTGTGTGGCATGACTAGTGTTTAGAAAAACATAGTGTAGATGCTTGGAGCATGGGACAACTATTTTTTTAATTCAAGAATAAAGCTGATAGCTGAAACAGTATACAATGAATAATGTGTAATCATATGGTGATAAATAAAAGGTGTTTTATTTATATTCATAAGTTCTGAGACCATATTGGATTCGATTATTATTGTGTTTCACTTTGCATGTTTTGACTTCCAAAATAACTAGGTCATTGTTCTGATTGACTAAGTTATTCAAACCATCCATAGTCGGTCATATGTTGGAAGTAGATATGAATCAAGACTATCATGGGTTGGCTTGTAGAGGTCTAAGATGTTGGACAAAGGGCTACAACACTCATGAGTGCTCATAAGTTCTGAGTATTGGATTCAACCCGTGCTCATTGGAATCACTTCATGGATTTTATCATGAGTGATCATGAGACGATAATATCTTATATTCTTCAAACCTAGAGATATGAGTTGTTACTATGAGTTGGTTATACATTGATTGCACGAAAACGCATTGGTAACTCGATGTTATAAAACGTGCCTTTGTGTATGATTCAACAAGTAGTAGAACAAGCCATATGAGTCGAAGTTTATCCATTCCTTTTACCTTCGGGATAAAAGCGATATCTGTGGGCCCCTCGATGATTTGATGATGACAAATGGAAGTGCTCGGCCGGGCCAAGACTGATTTGATTTGTTCAATTAGTCAGTCGTCATAAATCGGAAATCGGGAAACAACAAATGGACAGAGAGAATGATTATAATCCATGTCTCAGTCCGTATGATATCTAGAATGGAGGAATATATGATCCCTTATCTAATGGACGCGTCATTGATTTGTTCAGAGTTCGACAGCGGCTTTAAGAGCTACGATTGCTAGTCGGGTTATGAAGTCGTACTTGCAATAATAGTTTTAGACTTATCCAAGTGGGAGACTGTTGGATTAGATGTCTAAGCCCATGACTATTATTGGTATGTACTTGACCCGAGAGTAGCATGGTCATTTGGGTTGCATATCATCAGGACAATTTGTTAGGATGGACTTTTGAGAGAAGGTTATTTATGGTTTATTAATATATTATAAGTTATAATATATTAATATGAAATCATATGTTTTAATTAGTATCGATCAAGAATTAATTTAGTGATCAAAAGAGACTAATTAAATCTATGGGGACTAATTATGATAATTAGTTATATTTATATATGTTGGGCTTATGACCCATGTTGGACCAAGTTTATGTATGGATACATAAAGAGTTGGGCCACATGAACCATGGATCATAAAACCCATGGGTATGGATTATGGGTTATACCCATGACCCTTGGAATTCTACATATAAATAGGTTACTCCATAGCCAAAATCACCACTTCTTTTCTTAGAGAAATATAGAGGTGTTTTGGTGCATGGAATTCTCTCTCAAGAGCCACCTTTGTCCTAGGTGTGTTGTGATTCCATTTGAGGCATTTCATACTATTGGTGTTGAGCTCTTAAGGCCAAATACATCAAGACTTCAAGCCACATAAAAGGTATGTTTCCCTAACTAGTATATTATATGGTTTATGTCAAATGCATGCTAGTTATAGGTTTAATGCCTTGGAAACCATTTGCATGTATAATTAGTGAAAACATAGATCCAAGGTATTTAGGGTTGTATGTGCACCATAGGATGTTGTATTATACCAAAACCCAACACTTAAACCAATGAAGAATAACCATTGCTACTCAGCCGAAAATCTTGGAATCCAAAACCTTGTATGACTTTCCGATATATAAACTCATTTTGATACACAGTCAAAACAACTCCACTGGAAAAAAGAATACATGGCCATTCATTGCTGCCAAACAATTTCCCTTTGATAACAGAGGTGACTCCCATTGCGATTCTCACCCCTAAACGTTAGCCCATCTATAACTCAGATCCCGAAAACCGAAGATTTGCACACTCATTCTATCCGAGATCTTCTAGTTCCTTGGTGAATTCCTACTAAGTTGGGATATAAAATACCCATTTGTCCACTTCATCCGACAATCTCGCACATGGTCACATCATGAGACTCCAACCAAGAGTCTAACTGCTATAGGCTACCTGAGCCTAAAAACCACATGAATGCCATCCGTTGACCATAGAGTCATCCTACTCTAAACGTGGTCCAACACCTTAATCAAGCAATTTTCTACCGGGTCTCACCTATACTCTCTTAACCAAACGGGCCTAGCCCATGGGTGTCACCCAACTACACAGTTGAACGAGCCTCAACCACGGCTCTTACCCCATGAGAGCTATACAAGCCTAACCTTGCTTCAGACCCAAAGATCTTCATTCCAAACAAGGAGTGGTCAACCAATAATATTGTCCGACTCGATCCATGTGTGCGTTATGATCCTCTTATAGCCCAACAATCACTCATGTACTAACTCATCTCCTCCTGGTGAATGCTACGGCTCCATCGTAAACTTACAACACCCCTCGACAACCTATCAACCTTGTGTATGATACATCTATCTTGTAGTATTACAACATTCCCATAACAGCCATGAGCTCATCCCATGGTCTTGTTCTCTATCTACCAAACCAAACCATAATCAATCATGAGTCAAAACCGTATTCAATTATATTCCAATCAGGTGCTCGGGTCATGCTTTGAACCCCAAAGCCTTTCTCAGACAAGAACAATCAGAGAGGCTCTAACACAACCCTCAAACTGAATCCAAACTCATATTCACCATGTACCACTACTGATGCACTATGTTGATCTATTGTTAATCCTTCGAGCAGTAACCCTGGTTCGCTCCCCTAAGGGCCTATACCAAAGATGACTGACAACCTAAATCTTTTCCAATAAGATGTGCTCCACTCCTGACTCTCGGTATGCATAATGGCATGCGTTGACCCTCGAAATAATAATCAAGCAATCATAGAGAAGCTAAACCGGAAATAGTGACTTACAAATACATTGCATGATCCAAAAGCATATATATATATATATATATATATATATATATATATATATATATATATATATATATATAAGCCACGAGGAAAATGGAAGGAAACATACCTATGATATCATCTGATGGAACTCTGGTCTCCCCAGCCTGCAACTGCAATGCTCGTGTCCTCACTGTTGGGGCCCCCGCCTTGCCCTCATGACCGTCAGTGATGATGAATCTATATGCCCAAGAATCAAGAATCATTGTGGAGTGATATTGATAATAATATGTGATCCTATAAGGTCACACCTTTATCAAGTAGGCACATTGTGTATATTTATTATTAATGTGATTATTAATAAATAATATCATTTCTTGATTTTAATTAGGGAATAAATATTGTTTTGTGAAAATAATAATTATAAGAGAGTATAACTAGTTATTATTTCATATGGTATGAATTAATAAGTCTTGCACCACATTTTGGACTAGTTGGATTCTTTGTCTTTTACCTAAGACAAAGTTTATATTTTATAAACTTAGAGTTTATAAAAATTAAAGAATCCTCCACCTTCCAAAAAGTATGGCCAAATTTATTAAACAAATATGGAGGTTGTTTGTCAACCTCCATGCTTTGTCTCCCCATGCCTCTAAAGGCTACAAATACTTTAGAGTATTTTATTATAAAGCCCTTACTTTACATGGGATATAAAATGAGAACTTCATGCATGAAAATTGGCTAGTTTTTTACTCCTTCTACCTTATGGCCGAAACTTGCTTTCTTCATACACTTCTCTCTCTCTCTTTTGAAGTTAGTTTAGTGATTTTAAAGCTTCCTTGAGTTGTCTCCTTTGGTGCTTATTTGAGTTAAGTACTTAAAGGCTTAAGACACTTAAGAATACAAGAAGGAACTAGCATTCCAAGTGCGTTACTCTTGATGGTGGATACTTGTAGAGAAGATCATATTCTTTGATCTTTTCATCTTCATCAACACCCCAAAACCAAGTGGGTTCAAAGGCTTCAAAGGTTATCAAGAAGGGAGACCCTATATAACGGAGGTTCATCCCTCCTTAGAAATTGCACCATTTCTCACCCAAATCTCTCTCCCTCCCGCCAGATCTTTCCCTATTTCTCTCTCGGATTTCGGCAGCTGCGAACCACTGCCGACCACCATAATTTGTTGCACTGAAAAACCGCGAACACGGTCTGAGAACCGGCTGCCACTTCCCTTTTTCCAATCTGACCTCTGACAAACCTCTTTCCGATCACCTATTGTCGACCAATCACATCCGATCAACTTTGCGACGCTGCCAGTCGTCGTCCGCCGCCACCGTCGGTGACTTTTTTCGACTATTTTTCCTGCCAAATTGCGGCCAAGCTCTGGTCAAGTAACTATTCATTAGTTAAGATTACTGTTCACCGAAGGAAGAAACAACTAATTTCCAGATTTTCGTAATCTCTTCGGTTTCTCGACTACTAACCTCATAAGTGAGTGTTGTGGACCCATTTAAAGTCTTTTATCGTTTTCGGAAAGAAATACATGCAAATACTGTTTATTTCTATCAGAAATATGTTAAATAAATTATATAGTTGGTTTGTATTGTAAATAAATATATTTCAATACCCAATGCAGTAGTCTTATTGTGGAACCTTGAATTAAGGAGTATTTGTAGTATTATGTATTGTTATGGGAATAATAACTAAAAACTTGATATTAAATTTAGGGTTATTAATTTATTTTAAATTCATGTGAGCCTTCTATGCATCAACCTAAGTATCACTATACTTAGAAAGGCCTCTGGCTTATAACCCTTAACCGAAAGAGTGGGAGAATTATGTATCGATATATACAGGTTGACACCCCTACCTATGGTTGCTAGCTACAACCTTGACGGTCAAGTCACATTGGGTAATAATTTACTTTTCTACTATTTGACACCCCGATGAAGCGTCAGGAGAGGCATATTAGTCTGAACTAGCTTGGTTATGGCACTCACAATGAATATAATATGTATAGGAAACTTGAAATACCTATAGCATATAAAGTAATATAGGAAACTTGAAATGCCTATAAAGAATATATTTTATCAAGAACTTAGTTACCGAAGTTAGGATAATAAATATACATTAAGTATACATATATATATATATATATATATATATATATATATATATATATATATATATATATATATATATATCCAAATAAGGTTTTTCGGTCTCGAAAAGTACTTACCAACTCTAATATAACTATACATCAGGAAGAAAGTATGTTTTGATTAACCTATTGCAAACCTGTGAACTCACCAACTTTCTAGTTGACACTCTTTCAAAATGCATGTATTTTCAAAAAGGTAGACTTTTGGAATACATACTACAAGGATGCTCACTAGATTTGTAACACCCAAATTTTTTTGCCAAATTTAAAATTTTAATACTAACAAAATAGTCGAATAGTAATTGTTTTTACAAAACATTTCCAATCCGTTTATCATCACAGTGTCCCAAAATAGATCATGAGGATGAGGAGCGGTACGGTCACGCCTTCGCCTTCCCTCGCTCTCCTGAAGTACCTGAAACAATAAACTGAAAACTGTAAGCCCGAGGGCTTAGTGAGCTACCCCCAAAATACCAATACCATACTGACTAAAGCCACAGCCAAAACGATCAATCAACAACATACATACTGGGCCATTGGTCGGACTGGTCCGTCCTACTGGACCTACAGTCTATCTGAATATCTCCCGAGCCTTCAGCATGACTGGTCCGCCGTGTGGGCCTACAGTCTCCCCGGGCCGCTTAAAGGGTGTGTTGGCCTTCAGCACAAAGCAGGACCGCATCAACCCAACCAACTAGCAACTAACCATGTACGCATACAATCATATACTTGCATATACACATAGCAACATATCTATCTCATTGATCGTCAATCATAGAGTTTCACTCGTAACTAGAGTATCGACCTAACAGGTCACTAACATACCGATCCTTACGGATAATAAAGCATAACCTACTATCTATCCTGATTCCGATCTAACAGATCCGAATCATATGTAGTAGGGGTGTTCGCGGTGCGGTTTCGAGTTGAAACCGCAAACCACACCGCATGTGCGGTTTGAAATTTTAGAAAACCGCAAACCGCACCGCAAAGGTTCTAAACCGCGTTATGTGGTGCGGTTTGGTGCGGGCGGTTTGTGCGGTTTTTTTGCGGTTTGAAAAAGGATATGTATTTTTAATACTATGTACATAAAATTTATACATAAATATATTAGTTATAGAATCAAGATAAGTTGGTTTTGTCAATGTTTTAACAATACTAGTCATTGTTACATTAGACAATAAGATAAATAATCTATCACAAATTTGTTTACAAAAATTGAAATTTGTGATATCAAATTCATTAGTAATAAAACCAAATTCGTATCTTCTGTGTAATTTTTATGTGTTTGTATTATATATATATATATATATATATATATATATATATATATATATATATATATATATATGCGGTGCAGTTTGAACCGCATTGTTATAATTGGAAACCACAAACCGCACCGCATAGTGCGGTTTAACAAAATTTCAAACCGCACCACACTAGTTCTAAACCGCATTAGGCGGTGCGGTTTTGTGCGGTGTGGGAGGTTTATGCGGTTTGTGCGGTTTGGTGCACACCCCTAATATGTAGCATACCATAACAATCGATCTAACCGATCTCTAGTATAGCAAGCATCCTAAATAGGATGAATTCTAACAAAGCGATAACATAACACCCATCCTAAACCAGGATGAAATCTAGCATGGCAATAACAAGCAACCATCCTAAACCAGGATGTAAATCATAAAGGGCCGGCCTTGGTGCCGTAAACCCTATCAATATAGTGAGGATAACTCACCTCGCAGATGTCGATTGAAATGCAAACTCCAACTATCGAATCACTTGACACCGACACCACCACCTATAAACATGGCACAAAATACTCATAAGTTCTTATTCTTATGAGGCACCCCATAACCTCTTAGTAATTCCTGATCAAGGTCAGAGTCCTCAGTCAAGGTCAACAGTCCATGTTGACCTCAACTCGCCGAGTGTACTCGGCCACTCGCCGAGTCCGTGGAGCACATTCCAACTCGCCGAGTCATCAAAGAGACTCGTCGAGTTCCTTCGAATCCCGATAAATCCTTAAGGGCCACCCGTCGAGTTTCCTCCTTGCAACTCGAAGGGTACACACGCATGCCTATCCAAGGGGAAAAGCCATCCGACTCGCCGAGTTGTTCTTCAACTCGTCGAGTGTTATGGTGATCCTCATTGGAGTCGCCGAGTTATTCATCCAACTTGCCGAGTTCAATGACCATCTTCATATGACTCGCCGAGTCCATCCAGTTCTCTTTCCATACATACCTGTTTTGAGCCATGCAGCGGCTCCAAATCACAGATCCAAGCTTCTAGAGCATACTTACCACGTAAAGTTGCAAACTTTACGTGCATGCATGGTTATAAAGGCTCCAAATGTCTATTTTAAGCTCTTAATGGAGCTTTTAGTCCAAGAGGGATTCCAACCACAACCAATACTGCAAATTTAGGACTCTAGCATCCAAGGAGGGTCCAGATCTGAAGTTACAACTTCAGATCTAGCCCATAGCTCAACATCCCCACTTGAAAATCCATAAAAAAAACCCTAGAATCAACCAAAGGGAAGAAAAGGGAAGTAAGAATGGTACTTTGATACCTTCAAACGTTGCTAGCTGAGGCAAAAACTGCTTCCCACTTCTTTCTTGCTTCAATTTCCTTTGCACTCTTAGCTTCCTTCCTCCAAGATCCTCTTTTCAAAGCTTCAAACCCACACCAAGGCACACAAACACGAATTAGGGTTTCAAGGGTTCTCAAAGACTGTAAGGAGTCCCAAAGGAGGCTGAGGCTCCTTTAAATAGGGGTGCAAACCCTAGGATTTAGGGTTTCCACTGCCAACTCCTACTCGCCGAGTCCCAATAGTGGACTCGCCGAGTAGGTCACTAACCACGCGTTTTCACCCCGCTGCTATTCGACGAGTAGGTCGAACAACTCGTCGAGTAGAGCTTTATCCAGAAATTCTTAATTAATTATTACCTGAGGATCGGGGCGTTACAACTCTCTCCCACTTGAACTAGACTTCGTCCTTGAAGTCCGCCGAAGGAAACAATGCCAGGTAATGCTCGCGCCTTTCTGCTTCCGGCTCCCACGTCCACTCGGATCCTCTCCGATGTTCCCACTACACCTTTACTAAAGGTATTTCCTTATTCTGCAGAATCTTCTTCTTCTTTTCCAAAATAGCTACAGGCCTCTCCTCAAAGTTCAGGCGCTCATCGACCTGAATGTCATCCAATGATACCATTGCCTCCTGGTCCATGACGCACGTTCGCAATTGCGAAACATGAAATGTGCTGTGGATCCTGCTAAGTTCCTCCGGAAGCTCTAGCCTATAAGCCACCTTGCCAACCCTGGCAACAATCCTGAACGGCCCAATGAACTGGGGACCCAATTTTCCCCTCTTCCTGAAACGGATCACTCCCTTCCAGGGTGAGACCTTGAAGAGAACCATGTCACCCACCTGAAATTCCAACTTAGATCGGCGTCGATCGGCATAACTCTTCTGTCGACTCTAAGTGGTCTGCAACCGCTGTCTAATCTGCTGTATCATCTTGGTAGTTTGTAGAACTACCTCTGTCCGACCCATCACCCTATGCCCAACCTCGCCCCAACAGACTGGGGTCCTACACTTCCGCCTATACAACAACTCGAAAGGCAGGGTGCCATTACTGGAATGATAGTTGTTGTTGTTGTAGGCGAACTCTGCAAGTGGTAAGTGGGAATCCCAACTTCCACCGAAATCAATGACGCACTCCCTCAACATATCTTCGAGGGTATGAATCGTCCGCTCACTCTTCCCATCCGTCTGCGGATGGAATACTGTACTGAAATGCAGCCTCGTACCTAGTTCCTCGTGGAACTTTTGCCAAAAACGGGAAGTAAATCGGACATCCCGATCGGAAACTGGAACCCCATGGCGAGAGATAATCTCGCGGACGTATAGGTCGGCCAACTTCTCTGCCGACGAACTCTCCCGTATAGCTAAGAAATGGGCACTCTTGGTCAATCGATCCACGATGACCCATATAGCGTCGAATCCCCGGGCCGTTCTTGGCAATTTCATGATGAAATCCATCGCGATCCGTTCCCATTTCCACATGGGAATCTCCAGAGGCTGCAGCTTACCATGCGGCCTCTGGTGCTCGGCCTTGACCATCCTATAGGTCAAGCACCTCTCAACGTACCAAGTGATATCTCGCTTCATACCAGGCCACCAATAACTCAAACTCAAATCTCGGTACATCTTGGTAGCCCCCAGGTGAATAGAAAAACGAGACTTATGAGCCTCCTCCATCACTGTATGTCTAACTCCTCCGGTCATCGGAACCCAAACCCGACCATATCGGGTCAATAGCCCGCGGCTATCCTGAACAAACCGAGCGCTTTCTCCCTTAATCCTTTCCAATTTCCAGTTTTCTGGTTTCATACCCTCGATCTGAGCATCCCTGACCAAACCCACCAGCGGGGAATCCGCCGCTATCCTCATACATCTGGCTAGGGTAGAAGACATGTGACATCCCCATTTTCACGGCCAGAAAAGACCGATTTTACTTATGCTTTGTTTTATAAAATCAGAGTAATCTTTTAAAGATACGGTTGCGGAATTTGTTCCCAAAACAAAATATGATAATAACTTATCAAAACATTTCTCAAAAAGAATGTATTTTCATTCAATAATAAAACCTCGGGATGTCATGTTCCGATACAGACATATAAGCATAAGCAGAACTTACATTTAATTACACAATTGATTTATATCTCCTTTAAATCTCTCTGTTAAATATGTCTTCGTATTTAATACCTGTGATACAAAGAAAACTGAGTGGGTCAGGCTTGGGAGCCTGGTGAGCATATAGGGTTTTCATCCCACAATGTTATATCATATATTTATAAATATAAAACATTCAAACTTGCACAATTACACCATATAGAGGCAACTCTTTAACCTACCCCATCGATCCTCACAATGACACGATTTAAACTGTCGCATCAAATATTTTTCCTCTTTACCTGATCACTACTCATGGATCTAAAACTACCTGATCCATACTCACGGATCTAAAACTACCTGATCCATACTCACGGATCTAAAACTAACCTCCTGGTCTAATCCATACTCCCGGATCTAAACTAATCTCTTGGTCAGATCCATACTCCCAGATCTAAAACTGTGCCCAATCCATACTCCCGGACTAGGGACAATTAACTATGTCTTAATCTATACTCCCGGATTAATAACAAGTTTACCTATTGGTCTGATCATTACTCCCGGATCTAAAACTGTGCCCAATCCATACTCCCGGACTAGGGACAATTAACTATGTCTTAATCCATACTCCCGGATTAATAACAAGTTTACCTATTGGTCTGATCCATACTCCCGGATCTAAAACTATGACCAATCCATACTCCCGGACTAGGGACAATTAACTTAGTCTTAATCCATACTCCCGGACTAATAGCAAGTTTATCTCTTTACCTGATCCATACTCACGGATCTAAACTAACCTCTTAATCTGATCCCTACTCACGGATCTAAACTGACCTCTCGATCTGATCCCTACTCACGGATCTAAACTAACCTCTTGATCTGATCCCTACTCACAGATCTCATCTACCCATGTCCTAACCAACACATTTGTAGATATAAAATACATATATAGTTTAACTCATTAAAAATCTATATAGTTCATCCATTCCAGTAATACCTCAATTAAACAACAATATATAAACACATAGCACGTATTTCGTAGCAAATACATCATACTTATGTGTTAGAAGAAAGTAACCACACACTCACACATATAAATCACAATATACTTAATACACTCAAACCATAATTGTATTATTATCGTGTTTATGAAAGGTAGTATACACTCACTTGATCAGAAGATGATCGGACAGCACTACGACTTGCAGAAGTAGTAATCCTCAGCAGATCTGGAAGATCTCTTCAAAAATCGAACTTCTCGCGGGCAGAGCTTCGGCTCGGGAACCGCACTTCTTGGGATCTTCGGGATCTCGGGACTTGCCTCGGGGCTAGAGAATAATACCGGGGCTTCGGGGTATTTCTGGCACGCAAATCGATGCAAAATGGGAGAGAGAAGAGAGAAAATAGCAACCCTAAACGGCTGGCCCTTCAAATCTATTTATAGGGCAAATTTGGCCATTGCCACGTCGTGACAACCTTGTTCCACGTCGTGGGCTTGGTCGTCACTGCATGCGTCATCCCAAGTTGCATCTGGGGGCCTCCCGGAGGTGTCAGGACACTTGCCACGTCGTGGCAACCTTGTTCCACGTCGTGGGCCCTGACAGTTTTGGGGTTTCGCGCCCCGAACTTCAGAAATTCATAACTTTCGCATACGAACTCCGTTTTCGACGTTCTTTATATCGCCGCGAAGGTGAGATTATGATCTAGAACTCTCGTTTAGACTCCATTGGCTAATTTTGAATTGATTTTTAATATATTATAAGTATATTACTTATATAGTATTTTTAGTAGGCCGGGATAGGAAAACTTCGTTCGAAATTCATAACTCCTTCATCTGAACTCCGTTTTCGTCCGTCTTTTTATCGTTGGACTACTATCGAAGAAATCTTCGACTCTCGTTTAGATTACTAAGGATAGATATCTATCTACCTTAAATTCACTATTTACGTCGCGCTGGGTCGCGCTAGGTCGTGTCGGTTCTGTCGCGAAACTTCGACATGTCATAACTTCTTCGTTATAACTCGGATTTTGGCATTCTTTATATGCACGGAAACCTTGTGACATATACTACAACTTGGTTAAGATTAATCCTTCTAAATAATATTCCATCAAAAAGTCATTTTGATGCTTATCTTCTCTAAATCGACTAGCCCTGATCTACGGGCGTTACAATTATCTCCCCCTTAGGATGATTACGTCCCGGAATCATCAATGAAATAGGACTTGCATAATGATTCCACACGTTATTTATTCATCCTAGGTAATAACCGTAACTTCTATGTTTCCTCGAAAGAGTATTTAACTCTATGGCTTTCTTGACCGCAGAAGATGCCAAATCTTACATCTGCTTATCGTACTATGTTGTACTTTCAATCGTAACCTTCAAGTTACCAAATAAGTCCTCATTGTGGACTCCTTCTTCTTCTCAGGATAAATACTTTCATTTATCTATTGTAACAAACCGATGGTTCGTGCTCGATCGACCTCTCATCGCACGATGCGACGCTTAGACTCGGTCTTTAATAAAGTTAAATTCCAGAATGGAATATACCTTCCTTCATATTCTAATGTGATATAATCACATTTCAGCATGTAGCATTTCTACCTACAAACTTCTTTTAACAACGAGAGCGACACTATCAATCGCATTAACTTCAACCTTCTGACTTAAGTCAGATGTTACATCTAACTCGGTCCTCTAGACCACGTAACAAACTCCTCGTAGTCGGACTCAATTTGGATATGACCACTAGGGTCGGAATAACAACCATCTTACTAGTCACTACCGAAACAAGGGTAATGACACACTTGAATAAAATGGAATCAATCACTAGCTTCTTGGTAACCTTGCGACTTTCCCTGATCCAAGTGCGAGTCCTGTGCTTCCGGTAGTATATGCATCTACTACCTTTCACACCTACTCATACTCGTCCCAAGTATTGTCCCGCAGTCGACCAAGTCACCAAACAAGAAAATCACAAAACAATTTAACACGTACGAATGTGTCCAAATAATCATAAACAATTTCCCTATACTCTACTAGGACTTCTTCATTGCTCAATCTTCAATCATCAACTCTACTTCAACTCGATTGGTGATGGAAATACCAGATGATAAAACAACTTCAAGAATTTCATCAATTGTTCCATCATCCTGCCAATCGAAAGTGTACTTCAGACGTACCGTACTCCTCTAAACGTACTGTTATTTCATAAGACATACTCTAAAGGCAAGATACCACTCTTACGATATCTTCTGATAGGTGTCATCCACTATCATAAGCCTTCTTCATTTCCTCCATTTACTCAATTTATCTACGAGTCTTCACCATGACCTCTTGTACATCCAAGCAGACATTTGGTGTACCAAGCGAGAATTTTTAAGATAAGAAAGCTTTAATTACGATAAACGTATAAATCTCCTTATCACCACGAAATATTTACATGCTAGTTCTAATATCGTAGCCATATGCTTAGAATCCTAAACACATAAAGTTTCCAGATCCGGTCGGCAACAGACCATAGATCCGAACAAATAATAGCATCAATATAGCCATCACACAAAACATTTAGCACGTAAAAGCATTTTAGGCATCACTCCTAAAATAAACTAGTGCTTGTGTCAATTTAGGTGTACTACCTAACATATTTTAGACACACTCCTCGCAATCATTACTTAGCATTCTAAGTTTAAGTCTAGAAATTTCCTACAAATTCCTAGTTCGCTTAAACTAATGCTCTGATACCAACTGTGACATCCCCATTTTCACGGCCAGAAAAGACCGATTTTACTTATGCTTTGTTTTATAAAATCAGAGTAATCTTTTAAAGATACGGTTGCGGAATTTGTTCCCAAAACAAAATATGATAATAACTTATCAAAACATTTCTCAAAAAGAATGTATTTTCATTCAATAATAAAACCTCGGGATGTCATGTTCCGATACAGACATATAAGCATAAGCAGAACTTACATTTAATTACACAATTGATTTATATCTCCTTTAAATCTCTCTGTTAAATATGTCTTCGTATTTAATACCTGTGATACAAAGAAAACTGAGTGGGTCAGGCTTGGGAGCCTGGTGAGCATATAGGGTTTTCATCCCACAATGTTATATCATATATTTATAAATATAAAAAATTCAAACTTGCACAATTTCACCATATAGAGGCAACTCTTTAACCTACCCCATCGATCCTCACAATGACACGATTTAAACTCTCGCATCAAATATTTTTCCTCTTTACCTGATCACTACTCATGGATCTAAAACTACCTGATCCATACTCACGGATCTAAAACTACCTGATCCATACTCACGGATCTAAAACTAACCTCCTGGTCTAATCCATACTCCCGGATCTAAACTAATCTCTTGGTCGGATCCATACTCCCGGATCTAAAACTGTGCCCAATCCATACTCCCGGACTAGGGACAATTAACTATGTCTTAATCCATACTCCCGGATTAATAACAAGTTTACCTATTGGTCTGATCCATACTCCCGGATCTAAAACTGTGCCCAATCCATACTCCCGGACTAGGGACAATTAACTTAGTCTTAATCCATACTCCCGGACTAATAGCAAGTTTATCTCTTTACCTGATCCATACTCACAGGTCTAAACTAACCTCTTAATCTGATCCCTACTCACGGATCTAAACTGACCTCTCGATCTGATCCCTACTCACGGATCTAAACTAACCTCTTGATCTGATCCCTACTCACGGATCTCATCTACCCATGTCCTACCCAACATATTTGTAGATATAAAATACATATATAGTTTAACTCATTAAAAATCTATATAGTTCATCCATTCCAGTAATACCTCAATTAAACAACAATATATAAACACATAGCACGTATTTCGTAGCAAATACTTCATACTTATGTGTTAGAAGAAAGTAACCACACACTCACACATATAAATCACAATATACTTAATACACTCAAACCATACTTGTATTATTATCGTGTTTATGAAAGGTAGTATACACTCACTTGATCAGAAGATGATCGGACAGCACTACGACTTGCAGAAGTAGTAATCCTCAGCAGATCTGGAAGATCTCTTCAAAAATCGAACTTCTCGCGGGCAGAGCTTCGGCTCGGGAACCGCACTTCTCGGGATCTTCAGGATCTCGGAACTTGCCTCGGGGCTAGAGAATAATACCGGGGCTTCGGGGTATTTCTGGCACGCAAATCGATGCAAAACGGGAGAGAGAAGAGAGAAAATAGCAACCCTAAACGGCTGGCCCTTCAAATCTATTTATAGGGCAAATTTGGCCCTTGCCACGTCGTGGCAACCTTGTTCCACGTCGTGGGCTTGGTCGTCACTGCATGCGTCATCCCAAGTTGCATCTGGGGGCCTCCCGGAGGTGTCAGGACACTTGCCACGTCGTGGCAACCTTGTTCCACGTCGTGGGCCCTGACAGTTTTGGGGTTTCGCGCCCCGAACTTCAGAAATTCATAACTTTCGCATACGAACTCCGTTTTCGACGTTCTTTATATCGCCGCGAAGGTGAGATTATGCTCTAGAACTCTCGTCTAGACTCCATTGGCTAACTTTGAATTGATTTTTAATATATTATAAGTATATTACTTATATAGTATTTTTAGTAGGCCGGACAGGAAAACTTCGTTCGAAATTCATAACTCCTTCATCTGAACTCCGTTTTCGTCTGTCTTTTTATCGTTGGACTACTATCGAAGAAATCTTCGACTATCATTTAGATTACTAAGGATAGATATCTATCTACCTTAAATTCACTATTTACGTCGCGCTGGGTCGCGCTAGGTCGTGTCGGTTCTGTCGCGAAACTTCGACAAGTCATAACTTCTTCGTTATAACTCGGATTTTGGCGTTCTTTATATGCACGGAAACCTTGTGACATATACTAAAACTTGGTTAAGATTAATCCTTCTAAATAATCTTCCATCAAAAAGTCATTTTGATGCTTATCGTCTCTAAATCGACTAGCCCTGATCTACGGGCGTTACAAGACCCAGTTGACTTGCGGCTCAGAGCGTCCGCAACCACATTCGCCTTACCAGGATGGTAAAGGATATCGCAATCATAGTCCTTGACTACATCCAGCCACCTGCGCTGCCTCATATTCAAGTTTGGCTGATCCATAATGTGCCTCAAACTCTTGTGATCCGTGTATATGGTACTACGGAACCCGTACAAATAGTGCCTCCAAACCTTGAGAGCGAAGACCACCGCTCCCAGCTCAAGATCGTGTGTGGGGTATCTCATCTCATGCGTCTTCAACTGCCGCGATGCGTAAGCTATCACTCGCCCCCTTTGCATGAGAACTGCCCCTAGGCCTGTGATGGACACATCATAATATACCATGAAATCCTCCACTCCCTCGGGGAGTGTCAACACTGACGCCTCGCATAACCGCTGTCGGAGGGTCTCAAATTCCCTCTGCTGCTCCGGTCCCCACGGAAATCCACTCCCTTCCTCGTTAGACGAGTGAGGGGTACGTCAGTTTTGGAGAAATCACGAATGAATCTCCGATAATACCCTGCTAAACCCAGAAAACTCCTGATGTCTGAGGGAGATCTCGGAGTCTCCCACTGCATAACCGCCTCCACCTTGGCCGGATCGACCAAAATCCCATCCTGGTTAACGAGATGTCCAAGGAACTGAACCTCTCGCAACCAGAACTCACACTTTGAGAACTTGGCATAAAGCCATTTTCATCGCAGCACCTCCAACAGCTCCCTGAGGTGCTCCTCATGCTGCTCTCGGGTCTTGGAATACACCAAGATGTCATCTATAAACACAATGACCGATCGATCGAGCATCGGTCTGTAGACCCGGTTCATCAGATCCATGAATAATGTCGGCGCGTTGGTGAGTCCAAACGGCATCACCACGAACTCGTAATGACCATAACGAGTCCAGAACGCAATCTTCTCTACGTCTTCCTCCCTCACCCTGACCTGGTGGTATCCTGATCTCAAATCGTTCTTGGAAAACCAAGATGCACCCTGCAACTAGTCGAAAAGATCATCTATCCTCGGGAGCGGATAACGGTTCTTCACCGTTAACTTATTCAGCTCCCTATAGTCAATGCACATCCTGTGCGAACCATCCTTCTTCTTGACGAAGAGGATCGGTGCTCCCCAGGGTGAGCTACTCGGTCGAATGAACTGCTTACCTAGCAGTTCCTCCAGCTGAGATGATAGCTACTGCATCTCTGGCGGTGCAAAACGGTATGACGCCTTGGCAATTGAGGCCGCACTGGCACTAGATCAATCCTAAACTCAACCTGCCTCATTGGAGGCACTCCGGGTAACTCCTCTGGAAACACATCAGCAAACTCTCTAACCACAGGGACCTCTGAAACCGAGAGCTGCTCCCTATCCCGCGTATCTACCACATACGCCAAATAACCGACACAACCGTGCTGAATATACTGCCGAGCCCTGGCCGCCGAACAAAACCCTGATCCCGACCTGGTGCCCTCACCATATACTACCAGTTCTCCCCCACTTGGGGTTAGAACCACTACCCACTGTCCCTCACAGTCGATCATGACGCTAAAATGGCTAAGCCAATCCATTCCTACAATCACGCATACATCCCTCATGGGAATAGGAATCAGATCTATCGAGAAAGGCTCCCCGAAAATCTCCAACTCGCATCCTCGGTAGACCGAAGAAGCAGAAACCCCGTGCTCGTTGGCGATCGAGACTCGCAACGGACACTCAAGATCATCTATCAGCACACTGAACCCTCTAGAGAAGGTCTGAGATACGAACGACCGACTCACCCCCGAGTCAAATAAAACCAAAGCAGGCAAAGAATTTACTAAAAACGTACCTGATCATAGGCACAACCAATAAGCCTAGAACAAATACAATAACTGAGATAGAGAATAAGAACTTACCAGCAACCACATCCGGTGCTGCCTTGGCCTCCTCAGCCGTGAGCTAGAAGGCACGACCCTGAGCCTTCAGAGGCTCCATCTTGACTGGCCTCCCATCTCCAATCCTCACAATAGCTGGCGCGGAACCCTGCGCCGGCTTGGCGGTGAGCTACAGACAGTTGGTCTTCACATGACCAACCTAATGACAATGGTAACAAATCCTCATATCTGCTGGACGGGCGGACCGATGGCAGTCCATGGCAAAGTGCCCCTCCTTGCCACATTTGTGGCACCCCCCTCCTGCTCGACAAACCCCTGAATGAGCCTTGCCACACTTTCCACAAGTGCAGCTCTGATGACCCCTGGACCGTGTATAAGCGGTTTTAGACCACTTAGGCGCCGGCTGAGACTGTGCCGGTGCCTGACGCTGCTCCTTCAGCTGCAGCTCTGTCTTCAACTCATGCCGCCGCGCGGATTCCTATAGGTCCAGGAGGGTATCGCATCACTGAGTAGACACAACCTGTTGAATATCCGTCTTGACCATACTTAGATAACGAGTCATCTGAGACTGCTATGAAGCAAACTCCGGGAAAAACATAGCCCTCTCCGTGAACATACGGGTAATCTCCATCACAGACTCCCTATCCTGTCTCAAGGTCAAAAACTCCTAAGCAAGCCGCTCCAGTTCCACGCGCAGAACGTAGTGGGTGCGAAACATATCCCGGAACTGCTCCCAAGTAATAGCAGCCCTCTGATCATCAGTATAAAAACCCGTCGTCAGTCTCCACCAGTCCTTCACCCCAAGCCTCAGCAGGTTCAGGGCACACCTAACCTTCTGGTCAGCAGGGCATGGAGATGTGAAGAAACATCCCTCCACGTTAGATAACCACCTCATAGCCTGAATGGCGTCCTGTGTACCATCAAATGTTGGGGGCTTCGTATTGTCGAAGTGTCAGTATTGGAAAGCCCTGTCGGCTCCTCCTCCTCCAACCCCTGCAACAGTTATAGCCAAAGTGGCTGCAGCGGCAACTGTCTTAGCTAGAGCGGCATACCTCTCATCAAAATACTCGACCATCGCGGTCTTAATCGACCCAAACATCTCTGGCAGCTGCGCTCAGAATGCTGGAACAATCTCATCGTGCATGATCTCCCGAATCCGAGCATCCAGCTCCTCAGTCCCTATCTGAACCACGAGTACAGCTGCTACCGGCACCTCCAATCCTCCGTCTCCTGACCCTGATCCTGATCATGATCCGGATCCGGACCCCGAAGCAACACGTCTCGTCACCACCATACTGCAAACATACTTAATGTCTCAGACAGACCATATAATGACAGAAAACCAATTACTCTCAATCCCTAGGGGTTGTGACTTCCTTGATATGTGTATGGGTCCTGTGCTTTCAGTAGTATGGGCCCCTACTACCTTCCAAACCTACCCATATTTGTCTCAAGTATCACCACAACGCCCTAAATTGTATTTAACGTAATATGCGCTCAACCCTCACTAACAGGGGACATCGCCTAACTAGTAACTGATCCTGCAGTTCCGCACCACTCACACATCCATGAGACTTCCATCATCCCCTGTAGCGCTAGTGTACACTGGCTGCACATAGCGTTGGACCCGATAGACTTTCGAACATCCAATCCCACACTAAGGTTGAATCGGACATTCTCAGGCTATAAGATCTTGACTATCGACAGCCGTGGTGCATACACTAATCATCTACAGTTATGATGTCAATCCCATATACAAGAAACCGTAGGCTAATAGGTATCATACAATCAGGCCAATCTATCATGCGATTCCAGAAAATACCTCGCCTAGCACTAGCATGCTGTTCTAACATATCAGAATATCAAATAACTGTATGGTATTTTGGGGCTTACTTACAGGCTCCGACTGATCGTACCCTCTGCATGCTCCATCCTTTATTTTGAAAACCATTTTAAAAACTTATTTTCCGAAAACCTCCTTGTTTTGAGACTGGGTTCACACGAGTGTTCCTCCAATTCACTCAAACCAAGGCTCTGATACCAACTTGTAACACCCAAAAATTTTCGCCAAATT
Source organism: Lactuca sativa (assembly GCF_002870075.4). Classification (NCBI taxonomy): domain Eukaryota; kingdom Viridiplantae; phylum Streptophyta; class Magnoliopsida; order Asterales; family Asteraceae; genus Lactuca; species Lactuca sativa. Next base: position 158,231,512 of record NC_056631.2, on the reverse strand, counting down.
TAAAATTTTAATACTAACAAAATACTCGAATAGTAATTGTTTTTACAAAACATTTCCAATTCGTTTATCATCAGAGTGTCCCAAAATAGATCATGAGGATGAGGAGCGGTACGGTCACGCCTTCGCCTTCCCTCGCTCTCCTGAAGTACCTAAAACAATAAACTGAAAACTATAAGCCCGAGGGCTTAGTGAGCTACCCCCAAAATACCAATACCATACTGACTAAAGCCACAGCCAAAACGATTAATCAACAACATACATACTGGGCCATTGGCCGGACTGGTCCGCCCTACTGGGCCTACAGTCTATCTGAATCTCTCCCGAGCCTTCGGTATGACTGGTCCGCCGCGTTGGCCTACAGTCTCCCCGGGCCGCTCAGAGGGTGTGTTGGCCTTCAACACAAAGCAGGACCGCCTCAACCCAACCAACTAGCAACTAACCATGTACGCATACAATCATATACTAGCATATACACATAGCAACATATCTATCTCATTGATCGTCAATCATAGAGTTTCACTCGTAACTAGAGTATCGACCTAACATGTCACTAACATACTGATCCTTACGGATCATAAAGCATAACCTACTATCTATCCTGATTCTGATCTAACAGATCCGAATCATATGTAGCATACCATAACAATCGATCTAACCGATCTCTAGTATAGCAAGCATCCTAAACAGGATGAATTCTAACAAAGCGATAACATAACACCCATCCTAAACCAGGATGAAATCTAGCATGGCAATAACAAGCAACCATCCTAAACCGGGATGTAAATCATAAAGGGTCGGCCTTGGTGCCGTAGACCCTATCAATATAGTGAGGATAACTCACCTCGCAGATGTCGATTGAAATGCAAACTCCAACTATCGAATCACTTGACACCGGCACCACCATCTATAAACATGGCACAAAATACTCATAAGTTCTTATTCTTATGAGGCACCCCATAACCTCTTAGTAATTCCTGATCAAGGTCAGAGTCCTCAGTCAAGGTCAACAGTCCATGTTGACCTCAACTCGCCGAGTGTACTCGGCCACTCGCCGAGTCCGTGGAGCACATTCCAACTCGCCGAGTCATCAAAGAGACTCGTCGAGTTCCTTCGAATCCCGATAAATCCTTAAGGGCCACCCGTCGAGTTTCCTCCTTGCAACTCGAAGGGTACACACGCATGCCTATCCAAGGGGAAAAGCCATCCGACTCGCCGAGTTGTTCTTCAACTCGTCGAGTGTTATGGTGATCCTCATTGGAGTCGCCGAGTTATTCATCCAACTTGCCGAGTTCAATGACCATCTTCATATGACTCGCCGAGTCCATCCAGTTCTCTTTCCATACATACCTGTTTTGAGCCATGCAGCGGCTCCAAATCACAGATCCAAGCTTCTAGAGCATACTTACCACGTAAAGTTGCAAACTTTACGTGCATGCATGGTTATAAAGGCTCCAAATGTCTATTTTAAGCTCTTAATGGAGCTTTTAGTCCAAGAGGGACTCCAACCACAACCAATACTGCAAATTTAGGACTCTAGCATCCAAGGAGGGTCCAGATCTGAAGTTACAACTTCAGATCTAGCCCATAGCTCAACATCCCCACTTGAAAATCCATAAAAAAAACCCTAGAATCAACCAAAGGGAAGAAAAGGGAAGTAAGAATGGTACTTTGATACCTTCAAACGTTGCCAGCTGAGGCAAAACCCACTTCCCACTCCTTTCTTGCTTCAATTTCCTTTGCACTCTTAGCTTCCTTCCTCCAAGATCCTCTTTTCAAAGCTTCAAACCCACACCAAGGCACACACACACGAATTAGGGTTTCAAGGGTTCTCAAAGACTGTAAGGAGTCCCAAAGGAGGCTGAGGCTCCTTTAAATAGGGGTGCAAACCCCGGGATTTAGGGTTTCCACTGCCAGCTCCTACTCGCCGAGTCCCAATAGTGGACTCACCGAGTAGGTCACTAACCACGCGTTTTCACCCCGCTGCTACTCGACGAGTAGGTCGACTAACTCGTCGAGTAGAGCTTTATCCAGAAATTCTTAATTAATTAATTCTTAATTAATTATTACCTGAGGATCGGGGCGTTACAAGATTGTAGTCGTCTTTTATATTTCAGTATTTCATTTGTTGCCTATCTGTTAAGGCTTGTTTTTTAAATTTCATTTTCTAGTACCCAAGACTAAGGGATATTGTAACCTACTTCTTTCAATAAATAATAGTACTTATTTACTACATTATTGTTGTATGTTGTAACGTCCCAAAATTCAAGACTAAAAATTTCTTTTAATAAAACATCACATTAAGCAAATTCATCTTTTCAAAACATAAACAGAGTAGTAGTTTCCAAAATACATGATCGTTATCAGAGTAAACATTCCCAGGATGACTAATTTATGGTGTGTGCCATGCGATCGCTCCGAGCTCCATCATCCGCTACCAGAAGTACCTGAAACCAAAACTGAAAACTGTAAGCACAAAACTTAGTGAGTTCCCCACCCTACCACATACCATGCATAACCACATACTGCACATACTGGGCCACGCCCGCTATCCTGGGCCTCACCCACCCCTACCTCGGGCCTCGCCCGCTACAACGGCCCCGCCGCTCCAGGCCCCGCCTGACTTCAAGCCCCGCTCGGATACAGATCTGTATCATTTAGGCCTCGCCTGTCACAAGGCCTCGCCCACTAACATACAATAGCACATAAACATATCACATCACATCAGGTAACCTTAACACATTCTAACGAATCTTGTCCTAAGGCCTCGCCTATCTCTGGGCCTCGCCCTTGTCCCGTTACTGATGAGTCATGGAACCCAGTCCATACTCCTGCTGATAGTGAGGTACGGGCCCAGCCCACCATCACTCCTTCCCTAACATGGGCCTCGCCCCTGATCTGCTGCTACTGAGATGTGGAACACCATCCACACTCTTCTATTGGTGAGATACGGGACCTCGCCCGCACTCACCTCCCTACCAGGCACATACAAGTATCACACAGACAACAAGTATAAACTATCACATAAACCATTCCTTGGGCACCCGCCCTCTATCATTGGACCTCGTCCCGAATATCATACTAGCATACTGTGCCTAGGGCTAACCCCCGGGTCTTCTACTCATAACTACATGGGCCGGCATTGTGGCCGTAGACCCATTCATACAAAGGGAAACTCAACTGCACTGGCTGAACTCGCTGATGATCCCACTGGCTACTGACCGGCAACTCTCTGAACTCCTGCTCCACTAGCTTCCCGAGCTACCAAAATCAATGCAACACTTAGTCTAGCTGACCCCCGACAGTCAACCAAGTCAACTCCGGTCAAAGAGAAAGTCCTGGTTAAAGTCAACCTTCCAGGTCAACCCTACTCACCGAGTCACCCTATTGACTCGCCGAGTTCATATGTTCAGAGTTCTTCCATTCGCATCTCGACTCGCCGAGTCAGTCCATGACTCGCCGAGTCTACCGATTTCCGAGTCCTGACCTTTCCAACTCACCGAGTCCCCACTCGACTCACTGATTCGAGTCTCAACTTGAAGGGTTTGGGGTTTCGCGACTTGACTCACCGAGTCCAAGAACAGACTCGCCGAGTACAAGACAACCTTCAACAGACTCGCCGAGTTGTTCATCTAACTCGCCGAGTTCCTACCCAACTTCATCTGACTCGACGAGCTGTTCATCCCACTCGTCGAGTTCCTCCTCATATTCATGCTACTCGCCGAGTCCACTCAAAGGACTCGCCGAGTCCATTCAGATCTCTATACATGCAGAGGACTTTTGAGTCATGCATGGACTCCAAACCGTAGATCTACCCTTCCCAAGCCTATTCCTTATGTAAAGTTGCAAACTTTACGTGTAGAGAAGGAGATCTAGGAAAAATACACCATAAACTAGGGTTTAAGGCAAGGAGGCTCCATAATCAACTCAAGGGCTGAAACTTTATGCTCCTCAAGACCATAGTATGCTTGGATCTGAAGTAGCAACTCCATATCCGGCTTCTAACTCAAATGGATGACTATCCATGGCTTAAAAAGCCCCAAATCTCACAACCAAAGAAGATCTAAAGGAAAGAAACGACTTATTACCTTAATAACTCAGAAAGGTTCCACAAACTCCAGATCTAAGGCCAATCCTTGAGACTTCAATGATTTTCCTCTTTCTTCTTCCTTCAATTCACCCAAAAATGACTTGGAAGCTTGAATGCACAACAATGGGGTCTTAGGGTTCGTTTTTTGTATGAGGGAGGCTCTAAGGAACCTTAATGGAGAGAATAAGGAGTTTAAATAGCGCCCAAAGTCCCAGATTTAGGGTTTTCTTTGAACAGACCTGACTCGCCGAGTCTCCTTGGCCGACTCACCGAGTCGGTCACTTACTCCTCGACCCGGATCCTGCTTGGACTCGCCGAGTCCCCCTTAAAGTTAGGGTTTTATTTCCTTTCTTGGCCTTCAAAACTTTGGGTGTTACATATGTTCAATTTATGCTTATTATTGTGATCCATGATGTCGTCTCACCGGGCGGTGTTTTCGCAGTCGGCTGGGGGTGTGACATTATATACCTACATGTAAGATCTAATGTACATACTTCCAATTAATGCAAAATAGTGGTCTCTTACAAGTAAGGTGTGTCTAAGAGGGAGGTTGGCAAGCAACCTCCCATTCGTTTGACGTTTTAGGCCCTAAGAGAGAGAGAGAGAGAGAGAGAGAGAGAGAGAGAGAGAGTTGACTAGTTACTCTAACTTGATTAGATAATGTAACTAGTTAAGTCAAGTGGAATCCAAAGTGTCCAAAACTTTGTATACGACTTATTAAATCAATCTATATGGTATAATAAATAGTTTATACTCTCTATAATTATTATTTTCATGAGACAATAGTTATTCTCTAGTTAAATACAATAGTTGATTATATTTATTAATAATCATATTAATAACAAATGTTCTATACATGCCAACTTGCTAAATGTGTGACCCTATAAGATCATATGTTATTAACAAACATCATTCTAGAATGATTCTTAGCACATAGATCCAACAAGCTTTACACCGAAGATGGCAACAACGACTAGAGCTTTTTACCGGAAAAGGCACTGATGAACAGACTTGGGTCAAGGAGGCGTGATGCTGAGAGAGAAGAAGGTTTGATTATAACTAGTGTAGCTCCGACAGAAATAGATGAGGGGTGACACATGGCGTCGACATCACCGACTCTAGCAGAAGCTCCAATGGCAGAGAGAAAATAGGAAGGTGGGAGACGGTTTCATTGAAACGAGTAAATGAGTTAGGTTGTATACATCTAACTTACAGGAGATAAAAAAAAGTATAACGACACTATATTTTTTATTCTAATAAAAATAAAAGTGCTCTAAAAATAATTATTTAAACTGATCTATAATATAAAAAGTGAAACAAGGGTAAAATAGTATTTTTAAGTCAGACACGGACTAACCATGCAACAAAATTACATCTTAGGGACCATCCGAGTTAAAAAAATAAGGACCAAACGCGTAGATTACCCCGAACCATAGGGACCATTCGAGTAATTTATTCTAGTTTTAACTTTTTATATTGTCATATTATTTCTCTTTGAATTAATTTTGATTTTGTTAAAATGTATTTCAATATAAAAAACAACAATACATGAATCTTATAAGAATTGAGTAAGTGGTGCGGGGTTGGGAGAGTGTTTCCATTAATAAGGAGAATGTTTCTGATGATAACCTCCAACATATTAAAACGCCATGATCTTACACCAAATGAACTCTTGTACTTAAAATGTCATCCATAATGAAGAGTAAATAATGACGCGTGTTAGAATTGGGGGAGGAAAGTAGAATATTTAATAATTAAACTTTTTTGGATTTTGTAAGTATCGTGTTAGTTCAATGTCCTTGTAGAGTAATGGGCCCGCTATGCATATTGTCGTGAACTTTGTATGTAAGATAATGAAAATGAATGACAATTTCTAATTTATACAAAAGAGAAATTTTCGGGAAAGGGTTCGATTAGGGTTTCTGGTAAACCACCACCAACCTATGTTCAACAGTAGCAGAGTTGAGGTCTTGTGTGTTTTTTAATTTTAAATTTGCTGTCTTTTAATTTCTGGCTGTCTTATATGTTATTTTAATTTGAAGTGTGTTTGATAGAAAAGCAACGTCTATAATAATAATAGTTTTTATGTGTTTTCAGAAAAAATTCAAATAAAAAACTTTTTGAAATATGAAAAAAGCTATATGGTTGGGAGTTAGGCCTTGTTAGTAAGAGGTAAAATCTGATCCAATCCAAATCAGGTGTTTAATACCACCCTAAAGTACCTCTTAATCGGTCCTGAAATCGCTGATTCGGTCCCCCAAAAAATGTTGCTGACTAAAGAAAAAAACTTCCTTGCCCTTATTTGCCCTTCTCGGCTTCTCATTCTTCTTGTTTGCGATCCTTCTCCTTTGCCCACCTCCGACAAATGCGACATCTACAAAAGAAAATTTTACCTTAGACATCTGTGCTGCTCCTTCCTCCTCCCCCAGGGGTTGTCGTCGTCCCCATCCAATGTCACCTCCCTGAGCTCCGGCCGTGTTCCACTTCATACAAGAGTTGTGTTAAAGGTGTTCAAATTATGATACATTCCAAGGTTAGTGTTATTAGAATATTTTGATTTATGTTTGTAGAGTTTGTCTTATTTTGCAGAAAATGTGTTTGACAAAATGCCATATTGAAATCAAATTCTAGGTGTTATGGAACAAAGAATTTAAACATCTCCCCCTTCCCTTGAATCTAAATTGCAGGTCTGGAGAAAAAAAACGAGAACAAGGTTGAGTTTTGATAGTCATTCTCATAGTTGTTAGCAATCAGATGGTGGGTATATCACGTGATTTGTTAATTGAAATCATTAACTGTATACCCTTGATAACCCTTCTTTATCTAATATGAATCAAACATCAAAAGGCTACTTGAACTGTATAAAGGATTTTTCAGGTTGTTTTAATTTCAATCATTATAGCATATTTGTTTATGATGCTCATATGTCTTGCCTCTGCCAAAATTCGATACAAGATGGTTTGCTCTGGTGGGAGGTTGCTTGATTAGATGTAGGAAGATGGTTTGTTTTCAGAGCAAAAAAAATGAAGGAAGTGATTTTGTTCTTAAATATTGTCATGGCATTGAAGGTCGTGTATGAAGCCGCTCAATCTTTTCGGCTAATGGTTTGATGAAGTTTGCTGATTTTGGGTTGGCTGCTAGAATATGGTATTTTGTGATTGTTACATTGGTACATGTGTTGATTATTCTTGTCATGTAAATTTAGTAAATTCATTGGTTATATATGCACTTTGATTAGAGTTTGGACTAGATTGGCGTAACGTATTTTATTAATTTACATGTGGAATAGAGCTATGAAGCTCCATACAAACTTGGAGTTATGTAATGAAAGTATGATTCAATATGATTTTATTGGTTATATAAGCGCAAAACAAAACAAAAGGGTAAAATAGTCATATTAAGTATTTAACACACTCAATCAAAGACGTAATCAAACATATAATTTCAGTAAGAAGCAGATCCGGTCAGAGCTTCAAACTCAGTCAGACCTCTAACTCAGATCTGACTCAATTAGCAACTATCAAACAACCCCTTAGAGTCTTTCATATCGTATCCCTAGCTCTCCTAAGCTACGATCAATTGACTTAGACCTTCAGGTGTACCCTTCACGAAGGGTTTAATGGTTAATGTGGCAACAAATACTAATCACGGACACTATTCTAATGTTTAGTGATGGGTAATGGTGGTGGTGAATTGTTATTCATACACCATGGATCACCACATCCAATTAAATTCTTTCTCTCTCTAACTTTCTCTACCTATTTCTACAATATATATATATATATATATATATATATATATATATATATATATATATATATATATATATATATATATATATATATATATATTATTTAAAAATAAAAAATAAGAGAAATATAGTGATGAGAATCTCATAGGTTTAATGGTTGGATTTAGTGATGATGTGACACCCACCATTATAGTGGTTAGTGGTAGGTATAACGGATAACAAAAATATTCGTGGTCTATGTGGCCACACACCACAATCATGAACACCACCCCATATGCATAGTGGTGGAAGAATTCGTGATCAATTGTGGCGGGGAGGATGAACCACATCTAATGGGGTTTTTTTTTTATCTCTCTCTACATATTAACTTATTAAAAAAGATATTTTTTATTTTAATAATAAAAAAATAAGAATGATATATATATATATATATATATATATATATATATATATATATATATATATATATATATATATATATATATATCCTGATAGTACCATATGATAATACCATACGGTGGTATGACGTGGATGTGAGTGGTGGTGCCCTGTGGTTGTTTATATATATATATATATATATATATATATATATATATATATATATATATATATATATATATATATATAACAACCACAGGGCACCACCACTCACATCCACGTCATACCACCGTATGGTATTATCATATGGTACTATCAGGGTATTCCTTCCGGTCTAATAGGAGCTTTTTAAAATACATTCTTTATATGAATTTTTTTTTAGTGAAAATGTATCACCAAATTGAAAATCGGCAATTTATATAAACAACTTGTAAAAACAAACTAAAAGAATATTTTATTATGGAGATATAATATGTTTTTTCTTAAAAAAAACTCTATTAATCGAACGGAGTTTGATTATTTTATTATTATTATTATTATTGTGAGCATTGTAAAGTATTTTTATGTGGACCAATTAATTAATAGCGATTTTCAAGCATCTCATAATAAAAAAAACGTTTAGAAAGTTTTTGTATTTAAATATATTTTAAGAAATTAAGCTAACAGCCTAAAAATACTTATTTCATTTCAAACAATATCTAACTTGTTTGAACTTAAAATATTTATTTTAACAAATATAAAAGAATTAAAAATATAATAAATTAACATGATTACTTTATGATCCCTAAAATTTCAAAACTTACTTTTAGATTATTTTAAAAAAGTTTTTATAAATTAAAAAAGATAGAGCCAATCAATATAGACTACGTGTTGTCTCTATTATTAAAACGGAGTCGTTCTAAAAAAATATTTGAAAATAATGTTTATAGACTATTTTTTTGAGAATATATTTACTTGATAAAATAAAAGTTGTTTGTCACAACTACCTTTATAGCTTTTATAAAATAACCAACTTTAATAAAATTGAAATAAAAGATGGTTTGAAACTTTGTATAATTGAAAGAAGATTTACAGAAAAATCTTTTTAAAAGAAAAGGTTGAGTTTTTTGTAATTTAATACATTTTGACTCATATATATTAGAATTTTAAGTAAGACATGTAGACTAATATTACCCATGCATTTTAAAGATAAAAATAATGTTAATACGCAAAATAATTAAAAATTTTTGAAAAATTTATAAAAATTATTTTCGTCATCTATATTTTCCAAAAAAAAAAAATATATTTTTTTACAAAAAAGTTACCATTTTTTTAAAATGTCTATGAAATATTCTAATATAAAATTTACAATAAAATTGTTAGAATATTAAAATATTCTACTAGAATATTAGACTACAAATATTTAAAACAATTCCTATATAATATAAGAATATTTTATAAATTCTAACAATTTTAGTAGAATATTAAAATATTTTAATATATCTAACAACTCTAGTAGCATACTAGAATATTATAATATTTTAAAAGTTACATTTGAATATTTACATTCTAATATTTTATTAGAATATTTAATATATATTTTAAAAAAATGGTAACTTATTTTATTATTTATTTATTTTTTGGGTAAATAAAATGATGAAAATAATAATTAAAACAAATAATTTTTGGATTTTTCCTTTTAGATTTTAAATTTTTTTTTTAATCTCCAAGATGAATGACTAGGACCGTGTCCCTATGTCTCATAAAATTAATATGGTCTCAAATGAACACACACACACACACACACACACACACACACACACACACACACATATATATATATATATATATATATATATATATATATATATATATATATATATATATATATATATATGGGATGGTTCAAATGAAGACAGTAAATAAAATGAGGATGTGAAGACACTATTTTTATATTATTATTATGCTAAGAATTTTACATATATGTTCTATTGTTGTAATTCTAATGTGAATATTTGGCGTATGATTATTCATATATTTATTTGTAGTAAGTTATAATGTTAATATTAAAATATGATTATTCATATATTCATTATCGAATAAAGACATAAGACAATATATAGAAGATTCATGACAGAATAATAAAATAAAAGTAGTGTCTTCACATCCTCACTTTATTTACTGTCTTCATTTGAACTTATATATATATATATATATATATATATATATATATATATATATATATATATATATATATATATATATATATATATATATATATATATATATATATATATATATGAAATCATAAGCTTAAAAAAACCCTAAAAATATATAAAAAAATATTCTGAGATATCTAATCTTTTTTTTGACTTTACAAACACAAAAAACGCTTCTTCTTTTTTTTCTTTTTTAATAAAATCGCTGAAAAAAAAAATTTTAAAAAAAAGTATTAGCCCTATAAAGTAAAAAAAAAAATTAGATATGTTAAAGTATTTTTTTTCTGTATTATTATTGATTTTTTAGGTCTTAGGGTTTCCAAATCTTTATGTATTTTCTATTAATTTCCAAATCTTTATATATATATATATATTTGTCCATGTATGTATCTCTATTCCTCTAATCGATTGAACCATATTAATTTCTTGTGTTTTCATTTTTATTTTTGTTGCATCTTTAATTGTGGTGTTTGTGTATGTTTATCGATTAATCGCAACAATCGAAATCAAAGCTATGACCGAAGATTTCCTCTAAGAGAAGAAGTTACACAAATCCTTGAATAAAAGAAAACTTGAAACGATAATTATGATGATTGAAACTTGTTAAATCGACATGCTTTTGGTGTGGTTAAGTTGTTGTTAACAAAGAAAGTTTATTACATCATTGTCAACAAGAAGGCAATGGTGGACTGATCAAGGCGTTATCTAACATATATAAGAAAACACTTGTGATAGTGAACAAGATATTGTTAATTAGATAATTGGTTAATACAAAGATAAATGAATGCGGCAAGTGACATATCATGTCAACAAGTTTAATTCATAATATCTATTCTGATATTTGTGAAGATTAAATTCGAAGATGATGTCCATTTTTCTATTCATCAGGAACTACTACACTTACCTTTTAAGACATTCATAATTTGATTCTGAGTGAGGATATTCGCAGAAGGGATGCATGGTAATGTTCTAGTAGTAATTTGTTGAGTACAAAAGACGGGAGCAGAAAATCCATTAGAGGGGTTGAGGAAGATCGCAATCAGGGAAGAGAAGTCAGTCAAAGAACATGAAATATATTACATATTTGTCCGTACGTAGCTCGCTTTCTCTATGGAGTAAACCACATTAATTTATTGTATTCTTTTTTTGCTTCACATCTTTAATTATCGTGTTTGTGTGTGTGTGTGTGTTTATCGATCCTTAATCCCAACAATAAGTATGGGCATATGTCTAACTGTGCTAATCGTAATCAATTTATGTCGACCAACATTTTAAAAAATTAAGGATACATAAGACCAAGATCTAAGTCAGAGTATGCTTATTCACATGTTAATACCGATGTATCATTGTGATTCCCTAACTCTTGAATGGTGGAATCAATTTAATGCACTAAAAATCATCACTATCTAGTAAATCAAGAAAATATCTTGCACATTCGGATACTTTATACATGGGAACTTAGTAAACTTACACCATAATGAACTCTTTTGATCAATAGCATATGGACAAGAATGTATTTTACACGTGATTTTTTGAGTTCTGGTTGGGGGCAGCAAATGCAATTGGGTAGGGACATATATGATATATCTCTTTTTAAGACCATATTAGTATCGACAAAGTGCTCAGTTTGATAAAGTGTATAACGCAATGGTCGACAATCATTAAAAGTTCATCTTTCACTCTACTCCATCATTAATATATAGTTATATACATGATAGTAGTTGATAAAATACTTTAAAATAAGGTGTTAGTCCTATTGATGACCTAATATTTAATATAAACATATAGGAAACTAACACTCAAAATAATAACATTTGTTTTTGTAAAAGACAGCCGGATTCTCTACATAAAGAATATATTTCAAGCGTACATAGATGCATATTTTGTATGTAGGTCGCTATTTCCATTAAATTTCCATATTTTATCAGTAACACTGAATGTGAATTTATCTCCATGTTTTACACTTTATTTAAATTCCAAGCAGAAGCACGATCAATAATCCATTGTCGTCCAGCGGTTAGGATATCTGGCTTTCACCCAGGAGACCCGGGTTCGATTCCCGGCAATGGAATTTTTTTTGCTGCTGCTTGTTTTTGCTACTTGCTAATATTGTCCCTATTTTCTTTTGCTACTATTTTAATATTATCACTATTTTTTATATCATACGACATCAAACTGTGAACAATATTCAACTGTTATAGTTTTAAAGTTGATTAAAAAACACATACTAGCTTCTTATATTTAAAAAACTCTCTCTCCAATCGACTAAATTAAATTATTTAAAAATGAAAAGGGTTGTTGTATCTCTCTCACCCCATGCACAACATGTAAAATGTAAACCATATTGTTAACACACACACAAATAAATAAAAATAAAAACCGACCCTTTTAAACAAAAAAATTGAAGGGTTAATTTCATAAAATAAACCTTATATTTTGTTTATTTTCCGGATTAAACCTCAATTTTAACTTTTTGCTTGAAAAAGACCTTGATTTTTATTTTCGGAAAAGCCAACGACTCTGTATTTTTTTTTTTGAAAAAACCCTCAGCCTTCTAAATGCCTCCAAATAAACCCTCAACTTTTTTTAGTTTTTCTTAAAAAAACTCACATTTTACAAATTGTTTTTGGAAAAAAATGACTAAAAGGGTAAGATTGGGAAAAAAAAAATACAAAATTTTTTCCAAGCAAAAAATAAATTTGAGATTTAATCCGAAAAAAACACAAAATACAAAGTCTTTTATAAGATTAACCTAAAATTTAAAACTATCACATTATACCTAATAAAACTAAAACTTTTAACTATTTCTACAGATAAAATACATTGTAACCGATCAAATTACATCTTGGATGCTCTCTATCAAATTTTCATCATTCATGATCGGATTTATCGGTATCCCATTTTATGAAATTGAAAACCACAAAATATTCTATTTTTTCCAAAAACCTTAAACACATACAAATTATCTTAACGATGATCTCTATAATCATGGATATGGTACATAATACATTCAAGTTCAATATTCTCATAACTTTTATCATTTTATGAAACTCAAATGCAACAAATCATTTTCTACACGCAATAACCCTAACCAAACAAGATCATATTACACTGTGTTTGACATTAATTGAACTGAGTCAGACATAGAATTTGCAACTTTTTATGAACACCCAAAAAGTGGGACATGGACATGCTCTCAACTCAATCTCTCCTATGTGGAAAAGACCTAAATGCCCTTCTCATCTCCATTTTCGAAAATAGCCCTAGATTCAATGGTCATGTATTAGCAAATGAATAGTTGATAGTCCGGCTTTGCAGTGCCCACATTTAGGTAGTTTACATCAACTACATTATCACCGAAATCATCTGCCAAAAAGAAAACAAGAAATCTAAATAATTTATAAACTTATTAGTATTTTTAATCAAAGTCAAAAAACACAAATTATGTAAAAACTTTTTAACCTTCATATATTGTTCTTGCATATTTTACATAGTTAGGTATGATATCCCGATATATAATTCCACCAGGATGCGCATCCAATACCACCAACACTCCTGTCAATAACATAATCACAGTCAAAGACACAAAGGGTAAATTGGTCATTTTGCACAGGTTTCATCTGTGCAAAAGACGTAAATACCCTCATCCTCATTACCAGGTGCAGACCAAGCATTGGTGGAATCACTTGGCAAAGGGGCTAGCCATAGAATGTTCCTTATATTCATCGAGTCGTCATATGTCACATTAGAACCTGAATATTACCAAATTATTAGAAATTAACATGATGAAATTTAATATTGTATATAGCCCTAAAAAGCAAAAGGGGAAAAGAATATGACCTTTTTGGCAATAACCCATGTTGTATGGGAACACTTTCTTATCAAATGCAGGGTATTCTTTAGCATGAAACCTGCGAATATATGACCCATTAATAGTCAATCAAGATAAAAAGGAAAATCAAAGATAGATATTTAATAACTTTCAACTTACAAAATACCAACTCTTCCATCTGCAGCAATGAAAAGATGACCATGAAAGAAGTCAAATCGATTTAATGATACAATTAACCCAACTTTAGGACCACGAGCAGCAATAAGTTGGAACAAAAATTCCATGTATGAATTCAATTCCTGTAACATGTTTGAAGAAGAAGAAGATTATAGTACAAAAATGAAAATAAGCCTTCATGTAATTGAACTCTCATAGTGAAAACCTCGTTTATAAAGTGTCTTCCATAAGGATATCTTGTAAGTTCACATCGATTTTCATTTGAGCCTTCACAATCTGGTACCTGTGATATAGTTAAAGGAAGCTTCAATTACATTCCATTTTTGTACTTCTGGAAGAAATAGAGTGAGCACATTGAATGATTGAGGTCCGAGAATGAAGCTATTTGATTACAGAACATTGCTAATTTGTAACAGTTGATACCTGCTACACAGTTCTAAGCATAGCCCAGAGTTGGGAAGATTGTAACAAATTTGGATATGGAAAAAGGTCTTGATTTTATCATAATAAGGAACATTGATGATGAAGAAAAGGTAAGGGAATACAGAAACTCACGTAGATCATGGTGGGATCAAGGGTGCCTTGAATAGAACCTGGATCGCCACCAGAATCAAAAGCAAGTCGAGCAATCTCCAACACAGGTGCCGGTGGTGACCAGATAAGCTCATTCTGATAACCCTCAGCGTCACGACGGGGTTTAGAATTCAGCGTGCGCCGCGGAAATCGAATTCCCGATTCGGTTAGGGATTGACTCAGCCGATTTATTAAATTGAAACGGGAATCAGGTGGAGTGTTGGTAGTAGGATTAAAAGGAACGATGAACTTGAAGCAGGATTGAAGTTCAGCAGCAATTTGGGGGTCGACGGATGCAGCTTGCTGAGGTGTGCCAAGAAGTGCGAGTATGTCTCCAGCGGTGGCGGTGGTCGCTGAGGGTTTCTTGGAGTTGACTTTTGGAATTGAGATGGAATGATAACGGGGGTTGGGGGTTGGGGGAGAGTAAGACGAAGAAGATGCAGTGAGAGAGAAAGAGAGGATGAATGCTATTTTGAGGGGAAGTGATGATGATGGCGATGGATTCCACATGGTTGTTCTCCCTCAAATTCGTGCTCTCCTATTCGTCTTGTCAAAACCACCATTGCAATACAACAACCAGTTGAGTAACGATTCATCTAGCTTGGTACCAAACCACATGTATCTTCGAAAAAATAAGAAGGGAAAAGAGGCACTCAAACATGGTTAAAAAAAAAAAAAAAAAAAAAAAAAAAAAAAAAAAAAAAACCAATAAATTTTACCATCTGTTCAAATGTTGCCCAATAATAACCAGTTTTTTGCATGTTAAAAGATGATTTGACATAATTCTTGTAATAGTTAGTGACATGACAATAATCAATTTAAAGAAAGAGAGAGGAAGTTGATGACACGAGAAATTCCACATTTTGTCTTGGAGGGAGGAGGCGTGAATATAGTTGGGTGGAGCTTGCTTGAAGGTTGGATCTCTACAATCAATCCGAAGTAATGAGTGAAGGGTTTCCGGTTTTTCTTGATCATTGCCATAAACATCTACCTCAAGGCATTGACGAATCCGAGTGGTGGACAACCACTGCAAATGAAAGTTATACCCCAGGTTCAGCTTCAGAAGGGCGCATCCGTTCACCAATATATAGGTTCATCTACCGATTGATAGCATTCTTCATCAATCAGAAAAAGGAGGGAGACCACATTCCTATGCTTGATATATTCTTTTTATGGTGTATCTTCACACCAAATACTTTTTGCCACTTATCGTACCGTGTGGTAGATTTCCTTACAGACAAAGCTGGGAAAAATAGGTCGGGGGATCCTATTTATCAAGAGATATTGGTGACCAAGTTGGCCCGATCTTATGGAATCTTTGATGCTCCTGAGCCAAGTTTTCTTACCGTAGTGCATAACTACCCGTTACAGCCTCGATTATTCAAGACTGCACATATTGTTTGGATTTGGGGGGGGGGGGGGGGGGGGGTGGAAACTACATGATTCCCAATGATGATCCGGTTGAGGCACCACACGGGTGCTGGAATGTGAGGCCAAAAGTAGAGGGAGGAGAGTGTTGGATTAGGTGTCTAAGCCCATAACTATTTTGGTATGTACTTGACCCGATTGAGAGCATGGTCATTTTGGGTTGCCTTCACCATAACAACTAATGTGATGAATTAAGGAGAAAGAGGATTAATTATGATTTATTAATATATTATATGAATAATATATTAAAAGAGAAATCATATTGTTTAATTAATATTAGTCAAGAATTAATAATAATTAATTTTGTGGCTAAAAGAGATTAATTAAATAAAAATGACTGATTGTGTAATTATAAGATAGTTGCATAAATGGGCTAATGGACTCCATAGAAGTTGGAGTGGACGAAATCTATGGGGAAACCTATAAGAGTTCGTCCAAGGCCTCTAAGGAGGGAGTCCATGGGCTGCTTAGGGCCTAAGCAGTCAAATTAGGGTTTCCTAGTTGAAAACCCTTATAGCCTACCTATATAAGGAACCCCTAAGGCCCCAAAAATGTAGTAAAGTAGTCCCTAAGGGTTCTTGGACGTTTTTGGTGCTCCTCCTCCTTCTCCTAAGTCATCTTGTTGCTCATGGTGTTTGTGACTCATTTAGAGGTGCAACATTTGAGGCACTAGGCTTTCAAAAGACAAGATCAAAAGGAATTGAGATTGTTATTACTACATAACAATCAAGGTAAGATCCAATCCCTTTTATTATGATAATATCGACTATTATATACTAGATATAAGGTTTATGAGCTTTGGGTGATTATTGCATGTTCATTAGACAAACTAGATCCAAAGCTTTAGGGTTTGCATGTACACCATAAGATTGATGTAGTGCTTATAACCCATCAGTGGTATAAGAGACTAGATTGTTTGTTTGATGTATTTGATGCTTTACATAATCGTTCAAGCAATCACGAAAAATTGCATTCTGGAGCCTGAACTTGCCGAGTTCATAGGTGAGCTCGCCGAGTTCACTGGGAACTCGACGAGTCCATCCCTGACTCGACGACTTTGTAGGTTTGATTGCTGATTTTGTGGGATTTTGACCGATTTGGCTGTGGGATAATTACCATAAACGTTTTTTATTGATAAAATATGTTTTTTTTATTGTTTTGGTATGATTATCCTAACCCAAATAGAAGATAATTGTCATTTAATAAAATATTTATTGCCTTATATGATAAACTTTAATTATTTGTATTATTTGATATGCATTATCTTGCCTTGAGATATAATTAAGTCAAATTTAGATAATCACTAATTATTTGATTAATTAAAAGTATTTGTAATTTGATCTATATGGTTTTGAAAAGTTTCAAAACTTGCCCTCAAGTTTTGGAATTTAAAATTTTGATTAAAAGTTTAATTTTGAAATATTAAATTCAAAGACCCTAGTTTTTTGAAAAGTTCAAATTACACTCTTACGGTTTTATTAATTAATTGTGTAATTAAAAGAGAGTTAATAAATCCATAATGCAATGGTTTATATTTAATAAATTTAAAAGTATAACTTATTAGATTAAATCACTTAGTATTTTAAAAATGTAAAATACACCCTTATATTATATAGAATTAAAAGTTTAATATTATATATATGTATAATTAAATGTCATTCTTACCGTTAGTCAGTGCCGGCCCAATGGAGGTTCAAACAGTGTGTAAGAACAGGGCCCAAAAAATCATAAGGCCCAAAAATTATTTAATAATTCTTGTATACTAGGTTCATTTGGCCCAAAAAAATAGGTTAATTTTTATTACTCGCCAGAAGAAGGAACGCCATCTAGAAGTTGGAGCGGGAATGAATTTTCGGGAAACAGAAAACTCTTCGATTTCTTCTAATCTTCTTCATTGACGCATACATGGGTAATAGCAAAAATCATTGCAGGAGCAGGAGGAACGGTAATATCTATTCAATCATTTCTATTCCAATATTAAAGAAACGATTTCAGTTCTTAATTTTGTTTCTTCTTCTTCTTCTTCTTCTTCAGCGATAACAGCCAACCAATTCAGTCTATTCTTACTTCTATTTCTTCTAATCCTCTTCTTCTTCACTCAGTCTCAAAAGTTCAGAACTATCAAGCTTCAAATTTCAAATTAAGAATCATCAAATTTCAAAATCTAAAGCTTCAAAATCATACCTGTTTGAGCCTTGAGGTTTTGAAATCAAAGGTAACTTTAAACTTTAGTTTTGTTTTTCATGGTTTGTATTTTCTAATTGAATAATTTTTGATCAATTTTTCTTTTTCTGATCAATATCATTTCTGTAATCAGAAGGAACAAGGGTCAAGGAATAACGAATTCAGGTAAATTCTCCTTTCAAGTTTTTTGATTTTTTCTTCTTTTTTGTTTCTGAAAAATCACAAATTTTGATTTTCTGTTTCTATTTACTTCTTATTTGTAAGGACTAAGAACTATATTTTGATCTCAAATCGCAGGTTTTCTGATTTTTTTTTGGAGCATAACATTGTTTTCTGATTTGAAGTGTCAAAATTTGAGGTAATTTTCAGATTATGATCTGATATGATTTCTTTAATTTTTCTTTTCTGATATTCTATTTGATTTCTTATTTGAATTCTGATTTTTATTTACAGTTTTGGTATCTTCTCTTGGTGATTTGAAGTGTGAAAAATCTAGAACCTAGAAGAAATCTACAAATCTCAATTCGCAAATAAGGTCGTTTCTTTCTTTTCTATAATTTACAATGCCTCCTAGATTAAAAAAATATGCATCTGGATATGAAAAACGTAAAAAGAAACAAAAAATTGAAGAAGATGATAAAGCTCAAGCAGGTTCTATGGATAAGTATATAACAAAAAAAACACAAAATTTTTAGGAAAATGAAACACAAACTGTTAATGAAGATAATATTGAAGATAATATTGATGATAATGATTATGTTGATGTTTATGTTAATGATAATGCTAATGACAATGTTGATGTTAATGATAATCCTAATGTTGATGTTGATGATAATGTTGATTTTCACACTTTTGATATATTTGATCCAAGAAATTGAGATGTTCTTGATTCTAATATGATAAATATATTAGCATTGAAAGGTCCTAAAAGAGATTTATCCATTATAAAAGGTCCTAAAGATAAATATTTAAGAAGATTTTCTGCAACATATTACACTAAAACTTTACAAAATGGGGAAAAATGTGATAGAGATTGGCTTGTTTATTCTAAAGAAAGTGATAAAATTTTTGTTTTTGTTGTAAAATTTTTCGAAAAGGGTGTGGAAAGGGTCAATTAGCAAATGAGGGTTTTAGAGACTGGATACATCTTAACACTAGAATTAAAGAGCATGAAACTAGTATGGAACATGTTAAAAATATAAATACTTGGTATGATTTGCGTTTAAGATTACAAAAAAATAAAACTATTGATAATGTAGCTCAAAAACAATTAGAAAAAGAAAAAGTTCATTCAAGTTTTGTTGAGAATTATCTCTATTGTGAAATTTCTTGCTAAACATAATCTTGCTTTTCGTGGTACTAATGAGAAAGTGTATGAAGATAACAATGGAAATTTCTTAGGCTTATTTGAAATGTTGGCTGAATTTGACATGCTTTCTTATGAGCATATACAACATATTACAAATGAAATTGGTATCCATAAACATTATCTTGGGCATTGGATACAAAATGAATTAATAATTTTGCTTTCTTCGGAAATAAAATCTATGATTATTAGAAAGATAAAAAATGCAAAATATTTTTCTATAATACTTGATTGTACTCCCGATACAAGTCACAAAGAGCAAATGACTATTATTTTAATATATGTGGATGTTTCATCAAATGTTGTTTGCATTGAAGAATCCTTTTTAGGATTTTTAGATGTAAATGACGGCCAAGGACTTTTTGATGTTTTACAAAATGAATTGAATTTGCTTGATCTTAACATTAATAATGTGCGTGGACAAGGTTATGATAATGGATCAAATATGAAAGGAAAACATCAAGGAGTGCAAAAAAGGCTTTTATATATAAATTCTAGAGCTTTTTATACCCCTTGTGGTTGTCATAGTTTGAACTTAACTTTGTGTGATATGACTAATACTTGGGGTAAAGTTAAAGGTTTTTTTGGAACAATACAACGTATCTATACATTTTTTTCAAATTCCACTAAGAGATGGCAAATTTTAAAAGATAATGTGAAAGGGTTAACTCCTAAATATTTGTCATCCACTCGGTGGGAGAGTCGTGTTGATGGTGTTAAAGCTATAAGATTTCAAATTTTTGACATAAAAAAGGCTTTACTTCAAGTAGCCAAAAATGATAATGATCCAAAAATAACAAGTGAAGCTAAATCTTTAGCAAATGTAACATCCCAAGTCAGAATCAAGAGTTCAGGGGGGTAAAGTGTAAGTTTGGAAAAGAGGAACTCGACGAGTAGGAGCTGCGACTCGTCGAGTCTAAGCGTGTGCCGGACACGTGTTAAGTGATTGGACTCGTTGAGTCGGAGGCTGGACTCGACGAGTCTGTGCTGGAATGAGAAACCCTAATTCCTAGGGTTTGCACCCTATTTAAGGAGCCTTAAGCCCCCATTTCGGCCCCTTATTACTCCCCTGAGAATCAGTAGCCCTAACATCATAAGTGAGAGCCTTGGGAGCATTTTGGAGCTTAGATAAGTGGATTTAGGAAGGAAGTCTTGAAGATTAAGAAGCTTGGATCAAGGAGGCTTGAGGAAATTTGGTTTACTCTTCAGTTGGAGGTTGTTTTTGTTGGATTAGGTGTCTAAGCCCATAACTATAATTGTTATGTACTTGAATTGATAGTAGCAATGACCTTTTGGGTTGCCTTCAAACCTGACAATTGAATAGGATAATTGTTAGAGAGAAGAATGATCTATTAATTTATTGCTTGGTTAATAAATTAATAATCAAGATAAATGATTTATTAATGTATTATGGATATAATATATTAATTAGAAATCATATTGTTTAATTAATATTTAATCAGAAATTAATTTGGAATTAATTTTGAGATTAAAGGAATTAATTGAAACTACAGGGACTAAAGGTGACAATGTTCAAAAGTTGTGCATTGAGCATTCTAGAACCTCCCTTAGAGGTAGGGAACGCAATCTAGAGTGTCCTATGGTTTCCTTGGGCTCTAAGGGTGCCTTGGAAGCCTTAGGGAGGAAGTTAAGGGATTAGGGTTACCTAAGATACACCTGCTTTATCCTAAACCTTCCTTATCACCTATATAAACCCCTATAGGGTTGGATTTCGAAGATGGCACTCCAAGAAAGGCTAAGGGCCGAAATTCTACTCTACTTCTCTCTCTCTCCATAGTAATCCTTGGTTGCTAGGTTTGTTTGTGAGCCATTAGAGGCGCGACACTTGTGGCGCTTGCTACCAAAGTTCAAGATCTTCAAGGATTTGATTGTTATTACAATATAACAATCAAGGTATGTATCCTAACCCTAATTATATGTTAATTTCTAAAATTACATGTGCCTCCTAGGGTTTCTAGTTTTTGTGTTCAATGCTTGTATGTCTATTACTGAAAACATAGATCCTCAAATCTAGGGTTGCATGCACACATAGGATTGTTTGTTTGTATAAAACTCATCAGTGGTATCAGAGCGTATGGTTTTTGTTTTTCAATTAGATTTGGTACAATTTATTGAACTAGACAAATTAGGGTTTATGGCTATTAAACCCTAAGGCCTTTAAATTTTCGCAAATTAGGGTTTAAGAACCCTATTTTTCGAAAATCCCTAAGGGTTTTAAAACCCTTTCCTTTGGCCACCTTGGAGTCAAAATCTAGGGTTTCCTAACCCTAGGGTTTTTGATTTTTAGGCAAGTTTGAAAGCCTTGCCTTCCACTCCAAGCAGAAGATTTCGAAATCTAAGGAATCTGTTAGTAGGTTGTTATTTTTGGTAATTATCTTGTTAATTGTTTAATTGGATAATTAAAGATATCCCTACCTAAATATCGAAATCCATGGATATAGGATTAAATTAAGTTAGTATATTTAATTTAAATTGGTAATCCTTATTTGATTTAATAATTTAATTAATTGTTTAATTTTTGAATAATTATTAAATCAAAATAGTTCAAATTGCACCCTTATGGTTTTATTAAATTAATTAAGTGTATAATTAAAAGAGAGTTAATAAATTCATAGTGATATGATTTACATTTAATTAAATTAAAAGTCTAATTTATTAAATTAGACCACCTAGTATTTTAAAAGTGTAAAATACACCCTTATACTATATATAACATTAAAAGTCTAATATTATATATGTATAACTTAAACTGCTAGTCTTACTGTTAGTAGGCCTCATTCACGAAGCCGATCTATAAGGGGGGGGGGGGTATAAGGTTATGGCCTATAAAATGGTCGTTTAATGGGTGTCCATTCTCACCCACCACTTCCTTGATTGGTGGAGGGTCGTTAGCCAAACGGGTAGGATGGGGCAAACCCTTTCCATTAAAAGTATAATGAAGTATAAAGTAACTAAATGTTTTATACAAAATTCCCAATCTTAGTTACTTTAGGCAAAAGTGAATTTGATGTAATTCCATGAAATTACACTTTGTACCCTTGCGAAGACGTTAATGGAGCGTGTGTGGTTAACCGGCACACTAAATGGTTCTAAGCAAAGGTAGCAAAGGGTGACTTAATGTTTGTCATAGTTCGGTGGAGCGTGTGTGGTTAACCGGCACATCGAATAGGTGACTGTAAGATTGGGGGCACCATGTAAGTTTGCATGGTTATTCACACCATGTTTTGTGATCCTCGGCATCCCAGTCACAAATCGAGGGGCATATCGAGATTTAAACATTCCATTGAAAAGTTCAATGAATCTCAAAAGATCTAGGAGTTTTCAATACATTTAAAAATTAATCTCCTTTTCGTTTTTCATGGTGGAAAATTAGTGAATCGTCATTCACTTACCTTCATATGTTCTGCAAGTTGGATTACGGCATCCCTCTTCTAAATTGTAGAATATCGTGTTGGATCCTAGCCTTAATATCTCATTTGGGTGTTTTATTAAGGACTCAATCAACTAACTTGAATTTTCTCCCATTTTATGGATGTCAAAGTCTGACAACTATGGTCCTCCTAAATCCGTTGGAAATTTTTTTCCATGTGAAGATGATCTTCCACGATTGTATTGTGGAAATAGAAATCATGCTTCATTTCCTCCACCTCCTCCAATAATTCTCCCTGACCCACATGTTCGAAGAATTGAACAGTTCAAGGTCACTCAAGTCCTATTGGCAAAAGACACAAAAATGGAAAGTCTATATGTGCTCATATCTTGGATAAAAGGTTACATATTGATAAATTGGGATTGTTGGGTGTCGATGTTTAAATAAAGTTGGCTGTTGATTTGGTTTTTCAGTCACTTCCCGAATCATATGGTAAGTTCGTTAGAGAGTAGTATATGATGGACCACGACATGACACTTATTGATTTGACTTATTTGCTTATTGCTGCTGAATCATAAATGATTTGGCGCACTGGTTAACATATTTGTCTGGTAAATCAATATCCCAGCCCTCTATGGGAAATGGTAACATTGGAAGTCCAAAAAAGTTTTCTCTACGCAAGAGAAAGGCTAAGTCTGAGATAGTCCCGTGTGCCATTCCAGAGAGTCCATAAGTTTCTACTGCCAAAAAGAGGAGCCATTGGTTACGAAGCTGCCCTGACTACCTGAGAGATCTAAGAGACGGGAGAGTCAAGATGTATGACTCTGCTTCAGGTAAAAATCCACTATCTAACTCTATTAAGTTCCTATTTGGAGATTCTTAATACATGATGTGATAAGATTACATTTCGATGTTTTGAAGGATCGAAAAAAGGAAAGCAAGCTTAAAGGAAGGAGCAAGCTGAGTCTGATCGCGGAGAAATGGATTTCTATCACATGATTCAAGGATCAGATATTTAAGCTACTACTTTAGAGTTAGGATAGATTTCTAAGTAATATTTACATAGTTTTCATTAGTAATCGCATTGTAAGGACAATATTTTTCCGCAATAAAATAAATTTTGATTTTGTCTTATTTATTTATCCTTGCAATGGTGTGTATGAAAAATTGATGTTTGATTGTTTCTATTGTTAGCTATAATGGATTTGATTCTTAATTATGTTATTTGTGGAAATGTCGAGAATTTGCAAAATAAGGGAAGATTCTCATCGCCCAAGTTTCAGTTGGACAGAAACTTGGAGTCATGCAACTTGGTTGCGTGATGAATGAGAAACTTCATATTTGGAAATTAGACTAATTCTTTGATAAAGTATCAAGAGAAGGACTAGGAGATCGAGTACACTAGGTTGTGCATTGATGAAGTCCACCAAAAGAGTGATAAAGATACTCTTCATGATTTAATAAAGTTTAGTAAATATGGTTATACTTATAAGATTAAGTATAATTCTGAGTTGATTGAAAGAGTTTCAATCAATAGCAGAACGAATAAGAAGAATCAAGTAGGCAGAAAGATAAAAGTTTCTCTATTCTAAGAAGAAGGGAGAGTACATTTTATTGTGTTTTATGATAAGCCTTAATGATTAAGAACCATATCTCAATTGATCCTCCAAGTGAGTCTTAGTGCATTTGTATGCCTAAGAAGAGGAATCGAGAATTGTAGAAATGGTTAAAATCAAGAAGTCAATCATACTTCGTTCCAATATCAAGTCTTAGAGTTATATTCCAAAATTGTGAATTGAGTGACAAGTCTTAAGTAGGTTTATAACACTCATCAAATGTGGGGTTTGGAAAAGGCTTTCTTATTCTTGCACATTTGAAAATTGGTAAGTTGTGCTGTCTTGGATAAGACAAAGACCAACTAGGAGCAAGTATGTGAAGTGTTTTGTCTTGATAAGAACTACACTAACTCTTGAATATTTGTTTTGTCTAGGAAAGGTTCCTGACAAGAGAATCATATATGTCAGGAGGTCAATGGGAGTCTAAATTGTCTTGAAAAAATTTCAAGAACAAATCAAGAAGTAAACCTATTAAACACTAGCACACGACTTGAGGATTATAACCTATCGTGTTGACAAAATTGTATTTATGTGCCAATCCAGTTGAGTGATTATGCATATGAGTTCTACAAGTTCTCAATTGAATGCATAAGGGCAAACACCTTGATCAATGAAAGTACATTGACTGGCATAGGTGAGTTTCCAAATAAATGGGAAGCAATGGTGGGACCCTTGATGGCAAGAAATTAAGAATGAAAAAGTTCTATCCATAAGAGTTTGAATTTGTCACAAACATTATCTTTCGATTATGGTTATGGAAAACTCACATGGATAGGAACACATACACCATAAAATCTAAGTGTCATAAGGTTTCTCTCCTTCATGAAAATGATTGTGAGGAAACGCTTTCACTAAGAGAAATTTTAAGAAGATAGCGATTATGTAAATTGCATTCTCAAATTTGATTATGATTACGACATCCCTCTTCATAGTTTGAATTGTGAGATTTGGAAATTAGTCTGAACATTTGGGACTTAATAAAATAAGTTCTGAATTGGTTTAGACACACATGTGAGCTGTCTAAGGAAAGGTGTGTGATTCTGAGAAGCTTAGATAAAGGCTTATCGAAGCATTAGGTATTAGAAATATGAACTTAAGGAATTCAATAAGCATTGTTTTCTAGAAGTTCAAGTGTTTTATGAATACATGTCAAAGCTAGTGGGAGCATAAGTGTTATGCTTGCGTAGAAATAATCATTGTGTTAGTGGGAGCATGATTATTATTTCAAGTATTGCGAGTTAGCAGTATTAATTATAGAAAACAAAGATTAACTTTGCAAAGTTGTAGGGGTTGAAAAGTTGTTTTTCCATAATCAAGGGAGAGAATATTATACTTCGTTTCAAAATCTAAAAGCTTAGATCAAGAAATGTTAATAAAATTTAGTCAAGGATACATAGCACGTTCTCAAAATTCGATTATGATTACGGCATCCCTCTTCATAGTTCGAATTGTGAGAACATGGGTAACAAAATATTATGGCAAACGACTGATAAAGTATCATGTCTTTATATGAGACACTATGTATCGTGTCCAATACGCTTCGGGTATAGGATCGATTACATATGCTGTAATATTTGACCATTCTAAAATTTTCCAAATGCCTAGGGCATTAAGAGGGAAAAAGGACTAGAATCGGTTTTGACTAAAATAATTAAACAACTATCAAAGGACGATCTGAGGTTCACTGAGGATTTGTCGCTTGTGAGTAGTTGGAAGTATAGTATTGGATGGACTATATTGACATTATTATGAATAGATAAGATTCTATTAAGAATCAGTTGTCATATGGCAAATATGGAAATGTTTCCATTAATGGGAGTTGGATATTAAGAAATATGTCTAGTTTAGAAACTTTTATGCGAGAAGGATGTTCAAAGGAATGTACTTTGAATGTGAGACTTCACGTCTATGGAATTGTCTTGTAAAAATTTCTGATAGAATACCTTGTAATTTCGTTAGCCGGGTCTTGGTGACTTTTGTGCTATGACATTACGAAAGAATCATTGCATAAAATGTTAGAATCTGACATATTCTAAAAGTGGCAAGAATTCGGTTTTCTTATAATAATAATAAGGATTGGGAATTGTGAAATGAGTTTCGTTGGAAAAGTTTCAATTGATCTATTTCACAAAGTATGGACCATAGGAAACCAAAGTGTGCATGCTTGGAGCATGGGACAATTGTGGTTATAATTCGAGTTATAAGTTGATTTTCTGAAACAGTAAGCAATGAATAATGAGTAATCAATATGGTGTTTAAATAAAAGTGTTTTTATTTACGCTTAAAAGTTTTGGGGCCATATAGGATTAATATTATTATTGCGTTTCACTTTGCATGTTTTGACTTCCAGAATAACTAGGTTATTCAAACATCCACAGTCGCTCATACATTGGGAGTAGGTATGAAGCAAGACTGTCATGAGTCCGTCTGTAGATTGTCTATAGTGTTTAGACATAGCAAAAGTTTGTTGTAGAGTTCATGAGTGCTTTAATAAGATTAGAGTATTGGATTAGGCCCACGCTCACTTGAATCACTTCATGGATTTTATCACGAGTGATTGTGAGACGATAATATCTTATATTCTTGAAACAAAGAGATATGAGTTACAGTTTGCAAATCGGTTGCACATTGATAATACGTAAACGCACTAGTAATTTGGTGTTATAAAGCATATTGTTGTGTGTGATTTGATGAGTAAATAGAGAAAGCATATGAGTCGATGTTTATCCGTTCCTTTTACCCAAAGTTGGATAAAATCGATATCTGTGGGCCCCTCGGTGATTTAGTGATGACACCATAAAGTGCTTGGCCAAGCCGGGACTGATTTGATTTGTTCAATTAGTCAGTCGTCATAAATTAGAAATCGGGAAACAGAACATAGACAGAGAGAATGATTAAGATCCATGTCTTATGTCTATACGATATCTAGAATGGAGGAATATATGATCCCTTATCTAAGGACACGTCACTGACTAGGTCAGAGTTCCACAACGGCTTTTGGTAGCTAAAATTTGCTTGTCAAATTTTGAAGTTATACTTGCAATTATAGTTATTAGACTTATCCAAGTGGGAGACTGTTGGATTAGGTGTCTAAGCCCATAATTATAATTGTTATTTACTTCAATTGATATTAGCAATGACCTTTTGCGCTGCCTTCAAACCTGGCAATTGAATAGGATAATTGTTAGAGAGAGAAGAATGATCTATTAATTTATTTCTTGGTTAATAAATTTATAATCAAGATAAATGATTTATTAATGTATTATGGATATAATATATTAATTAGAAATCATATTGTTTAATTAATATTTAATCAGAAATTAATTTGGAATTAATTTTGGGATTAAAGGAATTAATTGAAACTACAGGGACTAAAGGTGACAATGTTCAAAAGTTGTGCATTGAGCATTCTAGAACCTCCCTTATAGGTGGGGAACGAAATCTAGAGTGTCCTATGGTTTTCTTGGGCTCTAAGGGTGCCTTGGAAGCCTTAGGTAGGAAGTTAAGGGATTAGGGTTATCTAAGATACACCTACCTTATCCTAAACCTTCCTTATCACCTATATAAACCCCTATAGGGTTGGATTTCGAAGATGGCACTCCAAGAAAGGCTAAGGGCCGAAATTCTACTCTACTTCTCTCCCTCCATAGTAATCCTTGGTTGCTAGGTTTGTTTGTGAGCAATTAGAGGCGCGACACTTGTGGCGCTTGCTAACAAAGTTCAAGATCTTCAAGGATTTGATTGTTATTACAATATAACAATCAAGGTATGTATCCTAACCCTAATTATATGTTAATTTCGAAAATTACATGTGCCTCCTAGGGTTTCTAGTTTTTGTGTTCAATGCTTTTATGTCTATTAGTGAAAACATAGATCCTCAAATCTAGGGTTGCATGCACACATATGATTGTTTGTTTGTATAAAACTCATCAGTTTTAAGGTAAGGATTCGTCATCTTGGCTTTATTCCTTCTAGATCCACCTTTCATGGAGCTTTAGGTTTTGTTTGGAGGAATTTATGATGAGATCTTGATGCATGAGCTATATTTGGAGTTGAAACTCTAGATCTGAGTTCTATATGGATTCTATGTGAAGAAAGCCCTTTGTTTAGCTATGAAAAAGCTAGCCCTAATGAGTTAAGTTCCATTATATCTTGGTTTTTGGTGAATGGGTCATGGAAGCACGTAAAGGTAGCAACTTTATGTTGCTAATGAACCATAGGGACCCTGATCTATTGTTTGGAGCAAAGGAGAAGCTCTGTAATTTCAGATTATGGAATAACCCATGTGGACTCAGTGAGTATGGGAGAAGACTCGGCGAGTCGGGTAGGGTTTGGTTTGATTAGTCCCGTGTGGACTCGGTGAGTTGGAAGAACAACTCGGCGAGTCTGTTGAAGATTGCCTTGGACTCGGCGAGTCCGGTCGTGAAGTCCTAACCTTTTCTGGTTGAGCTGTAAATCCTTGAGTCGAGGGATGACTCGGTGAGTTGAGCAGGAAGGGACTCAGAGCTTGTTGGACTCGACGAGTCTTGGGGCGACTCGGCGAGTTGAGTCGTGGCATGGGGAATTCTGAGCATAGGAACTCGACGAGTCAACGGGTTGACTCGGCGAGTAGGGTCAACCAGGAAGGTTGACTTTAACTGAGGACTTTGACTTGGACCAAGGGTTGACCAGTTTGACTTCCAAGGGTATTTTGGTAATTATTGGTGCTTATTGGTTTTGGTTAATTGGTAATGTTCAGTGGTGGAGCTCGTGGTGGTGGTCGGAGCAGCGTGATCTTATTTCTTCAAGTCGGCAGTTGCAGGTGAGTTATCCTCACTATATCGACAGGGTCTAAGGCACCAAGGTCGGCCCTTTATCGGATGGGAATCCGGGTAGTTGTTTGTTATGTTATTGCTCTACTATGTCTACATATTGGTAGTTAGGATGGTATATGTTAGAGACCTAGTTAAGGTCGGTATCCTGGTATATAGGATGATGCTATGTTAGAGACCTGGTTAAGGTCAGTATCCTGGTATATAGGATGATGCTATGTTAGAGACCTGGTTAAGGTCGGTATCCTGGTATATAGGATGATGCTATGTTAGTGACCGGTTAGGTCGGTATCTTGGTTAGGATGTTGCTATGTTGTGTGATCTGCTAGATCGGTTGATTAGTTGTGAATTGCTATGTGATTATATGTTTATGTGCACATGGCTGTTGGACTAGGGTTGGGTTGAGGCGGGTCCTGCTTTGTGCTGTAGGCCAACATACCCAGGGTGGATCGGTTAGACCGAAGGCCCAGTGAGCGGTCCAGATAGGCCGAAGGCCCCAAGAGGGCGGGCCAGACGTGCCGAGGCTCGAAGAGTGGACCATACAGACTGAAGGCCTGGTGTGGGCGGACCAGTCACACTGTAGACTTAGAGAGTGGACCAGGTGGACTGAAGGCCCGGTGCGGGCGGACCAGTCATACTGTAGACTCGAAGAGAGAGTGGACCGGGTGGACTGAAGGCCTGGTGCAGGCGGACTAGTCACACTGTAGACTCGATATGCATGGTTGTTTTGTTATGATATGATATGATATGTATGGTACTATGGTTAGTATTTTGGGGGTAACTCACTAAGCTTTCGGGCTTACAGTTTCAATGTATTGTTTCAGGTACTTCAGGAGACCGTGGCAAGGCGAAGGCGTGATGGTACCGCTCCTTAGTTTTATGTTGATGTTCTTGGATACTCTGATAATAAAAGAATTGAAAACCTTTTTGTAAAAACTTAATGAATATGCGTTGTTTTGAAAAGCTTAAATTGGTTGTAAATTTTCACGGTGTTACAGCAAAAAATGAACTTGGTAACTTTGAGTTTATATTGGCTTTAGTAATTTGGTATAAAATGTTAAATACTGTTAATTTAGTTAGCAAACAATTGCAATCAAAATATATGCTTATTGATGTTGCAATGGAAAAAAATAAAGGGGCTGATTTCGTTTTTTAAAGAATATAGAGAAAATGGTTTTTTAAATGCTTTAGAAACTGCAAAAGATATTGCCTTGGAAATGGGTATCGATCCAATATTTTCTAAAAAACGTGAGCCTAAAATAAAAAAAAAACATTTTGATGAGATTTCATCCCATACTTCTTGTAGTGTTTCACAATCCGCACAAGAGAAATTTAGGGTTAAATATTTTATTTATATTGTTGATCAAGCAATTACTTCTTTAACTACAAGGTTTGAACAATATCAACAATATGATAAAATATTTGGTTTTTTGTTTAATTCAGAAAAACTACATTCTTTAGATGATATAACCTTAAAATCTTGTTGTAAGTCTCTTGAAACTTGACTCAAGAAAGATGAGCAATCGGATATTGATGGAAATGACTTTTATGTTGAGTTAAAATTACTTCTACATCTCTTTCCCAAAGAAAAAATGACAACAATTGATATTTTAAACCTTTTAAAACGTGTTGATCGTTTTCCTATACATCTATTGCGTATAGAATTATGTTGACTATTCCTGTTACTGTTGCATCTGCAGAACGAAGTTTTTCAAAATTGAAGATTTTGAAGTCCTATTTACGATCTACAATGACTCAATAACGACTTAATGGATTGGCTTTGATGAGGATTGAGCGTAACATGTTGGACAAAGTTACATATGAAGATGTTATTAGAAATTTATTTCAACAAATATTAGGAGGATGACAGTTTTCAAGTAGAAACCAATTTCTTTTTTTGTGTATTATTTTGAATGAAATTTTAATTTTATGTATTTGCAATAAAAACTTAATATGTATATTTTTTTGCTTAAATTTAGACATTTCAAATTTTAGGGCCTATTTTTCGTTAAATCATACAGGGTCTCTAAAATCTCGGGGCCGGCCCTGCCGTTAGTAGGCCTCATTCACAAAGCTGGTCTCTAAGGGGTGTTTAAGGAAGCAACCTGTAAAATGATCGCCATTGGGTATCCACTCTTACCCACCGCACTATTGACTAGTGGAGGGTCGTTAGCCGAACGGGTAGGATAGGACACAACCTTCCATTATAAGTATAATGAAATACGAAGTAACTAAATGTTTTATAAATTCCCAAATCTTAGTTACTTTAGGAAAAATGTGGAGTTGGTGCTATTCCGTGAAATTACACTTTGTACCCTTGCTAAGACGTTAGTGGAGCGTGTGTGGTTAACCGACACACTAATTGGGCTCTAAGCAAAGGTAGCAAAGGGTGACTCGATGTTTTTCATAGATCGATGGAGTGTGTGTTGTTAACCGACACGTCGATTAAGTGACTGTAACAATGGGGGCACCATGTATATTTGCATGGTTATCCACAACTTGTTTGTGATCCTCGACATCCCAGTCACAAACGAAGGGAACACTCGAGATTTAAACATGCCATTGAAAAGTTCAATGAATCTCAAAAGATCTAGGAGTTTCAGTTCATTTAAAACTTAATTTTCAATTTTCATTTTTCATGGTGGAAATTGGTAAATCGTCATTTACCTACCTTCAAATGTTCTGCAATTTGGATTACGACATCCCTCTTCCAAATTGTAGAATATTGTGTTGGGTCCTAGCCTTGATATTTCATTTGGGTGTTATATCAAGGATTCCAATCAACTAACTTGAATTTTCTCCCGTTTTGTAGATGTCAAAATCTATCAACTATGGTCTTCCTAAATCCGTTGGAAAAAGTTTTCCACATGAAGATGGTGTTCCACGATTTGATTGTGGAAATGAAAATCATACTTCACTTCCTCCACCGCCTCCACTAATTCTCCCTGACCCACGTGTTCGAATACTTGAAAAGTTCAAAGTCACTCAATCCCTATTGGCAAAAAGACACAAAGATGGAAAGTATGAATGTGCTCATGTCTTGGATATGAAGTTGCATATCGATAAATTGGGAATGTTGAGTGTCGATGTCTCAAGGAAGTTGGCTGTTGACTTGGTTCTTCAGTCACTTCCCGAATCATATAATGAGTTCATTAGAGAGTACTATGTGATAGACCACGACGTGACCCTCATTGAATTGACTTATTTGCTTATTGCTGCTGAATCAACAATGATTTGGTGCACTGGTCGAGAAAATTCGTTTGGTAAATCAATATCCCAACCTTCTATGGGCAATGACAACATTGGAAGTCCAGAAAAGTTTTCTTTATGCAAGAGAAAGACTAAGTCTGAGATAGTCACGTGTACCATTCCAGAAGAATCCATAGGTTTCTACTGCCAAAAGAGGGGGCATTGGTTATGAAGCTGCCCTGACTACCTGAGAGATCTAAGATATGGGAGAGTCATGTTGTATGACTCTGATCCAGGTAAAATCCACTATCTAACTCTATTAAGTTCCTATTTGTAGAGTCTTAATACATGATGTGATAAGATTGTATTTTGTAGGATCCAAGAAAAAAAGGAAGCTTAAAGGAAGAAGCGAGCTGAGTCTGATCGCGAGTAAATGGAATTCAATCGCATGATTCGATGATCGGATTTTTTGGAGCTGCTACTTTTAGAGTTATGATGGATTGTTTAGGAGTATGAAATAGCATAGTTTTCATTTAAATTTGCATTGTAAGGACAAGTTTTTCCGCAAGTTTTTATAAATAAAATAAATTTTAAGTTTTGTCTTATTTATACATTCTTGCAATGCTATTTATGAAAATTGATGCTTGTGTGTTTCTATTGTAGGCAATATTAAGTGGATGTGATTCTTAGTTATGTTATTTACTGTAGTGTCATAATTTTTCTAAGTAAGGAAAGATTCTCATCGCCCAAGTTTCAATTGGAAAAAAGCTTGGAATCATATGATTTGAATCATGTGATGTATGGAAATCTTGGTACTTAGGAAATTAAAACTAATTACTTGATCACACAAGTATGTGTGTCAAGTGAAGGACTAAAGGACTAGAATACAATGTTTTGCACTGGTCAAGTCCACCACAAATAACAATAAGACTATTCGTCATAATTTACTAAAAGTCTAGTAAATGTGGTTATGCTTACAAGATTAAGTATAATTATGAATTATTGAAAAGTTTCAATAATAGCAGAATGAATAAGAAGAATTAATTAGGCAGAAAGATAAAAAGTTTCTCCAATCTGAAAAGATGGGAGAGTACTTTAGTATAATGTTTTATGATTGTCTCATTGATTGTGAAACCATATCACAATTGATCCTCTAAGTAAATCTTAGTGCACTAGTATGGCAAGAAGAGGAATCGAAAATTGTTGAAATGGTTAAATAAAAAAGGAGGATCATACTTCTTTCCAAAATCAAGTCTTAGATTCATACTCCAAGATTGTGATTTGAGTGACACATCTTAAGAAGTTTTAACACACTCATCAAATGTAGAGTAGAAAATTGTTTTTCTTACTCTTGCACGTTTGAAATTGGTAAGTTGTGATGTCTTGGATAAGACAAAGACCAACTAAGACCAATTGTGTGTAGTGGTTTGTCTTGATAAGAATCCGCACTAACTCTTGAATATTTGTTTGTCAAGAAATATTTGTTGACAAGAGAATCTTATATGTCAAGAGGCCAGTGGGAGTCTAAATGATCTTGGAAAGGTTCAAGAACTAATCAAGAGTAAACCTATTAGACACTAGCGCACGACTTGAGGTTTGTAACCTATCGTGTTGACAAAATTTTATTTCTATGCCATTCCAGTAAAGTTACTTTTGCACATGAGTTCTACGAGTTCTCAATAGACCACATAAGAGCAAGCACCTTGTTTAATGAAAGTACATTAATTAGTGTATGTGAGCTGCTAAATAACTTTGAAGCAATGGTGGGACCCTTGATGGCAAGAAATTAAGAATGAACAAGGTATGTACATAAGAGTTTGTATTTTTCACAAACATTATCTTATTATTATGGTTATGAAAAATTGACATGGATAAGAGCACATACACCATAAAATCTAAGTGTCATAAGGTTTCTATCCGCTTCATGAAAATGATTGTGAGGAAATGCTTTCACTAAGAGAGATTTTAAGGAGATAGAAATTGTGATAATTGCATTCTCAAATTCGATTATGATTACGACATCCCTCTTCATAGTCCGAATAGTGAGATTTGGCAATTAGTTTAAACATTTAAGATTTATTGCTATAAGTGCTGAAATTGTTTAGACACACATATAAACTATCTAAGGAAAGGTGTATGAGGTTGAGAAGTTTAGATAAAGGCTTATCGAAGCATATCGTATAAGAAATATGAACTTTGGAAGTCAATAAGTATTGATTTCTAGAAGTCCAACTGTTTTCTAAATACGTGTCATAGCTAGTAGGAGCATAAATGTTATGCTGGTATGGATATAATTATCATGTTAGTGGGAGCATGATTATTATTTTAAGTGTTGCATGTTAGCAATATTAATTATAGAAAACAAAAGTTTCACTTTGCAAAGTTGCAGGGGTTGAAAAGTTGTTTTGGTATAATTAAAGGAGAGAATATTATACTTCATTTCAAATCTAAAGACTCACATCGAGAAATTTTAATTGAATTTATCAAAAGACATATATGAATGTTATGTTGAAAAGGTTTAACATAGGGACATTCTATATATTGCAGTATTATAGCAAGAAACTAGTAAAGTATCACGTTTTTTTTATTATGAATCATGTCCCATACACTTCGGGTATAGGAACGATTGCATATGCTGTAATATTCGAATGTTCTAAAATTTTCCAAATGCCAGGGGCATTAAGAGGGAAAAGGACTAGAACTGGGTTTGACTAAAAATAATTAAACGACTGTCAAGGACAATCTAAGGTTCGCCAAGGATTGGTCGCTTGTGAGCAGTTGGAAGTATAGTAATGAATGGACCATATTGACATTATTATGAATAGATAAGACTCTATTCACAATGATTTTTCATATGGAAAATATGGAAATGTTTCCATATTGGGAGTTAGACGTTAAGAATTTATGTCTAGATTAGAAACTTATATGCAAGAAGGATGTTCAAAGGAATGTACTTTAAATGTGAGACTTCACATGTATGGGATTGTCTTGTAACAATCTCCAATAGAACACTTTGTAATTTCATTGGCAAAGTCTTGGTGACTTTTGTGCAATAAGATTACAAAAGGATAAATCCATAAAATGTTAGAATCTAACATATTCTAGTAGTGGCGAGAATTTTGTGTTCTTACACTAACAATAAAGATTAGTAGTTGTGAAATGAGTATCATTGGAAATGTTTTTCAATTGATCTATTTCACAAAGTATGGACCATAGGTAAACAGAGTGTGGATGCTTGGTGCATGGGACAACTGCTGTTATGATTCACGCAATAAATTGATTATCCGAAACATCATACAATGAATAATGTTTAATCAATATGGTGACTAAATAAAAGGGGGTTTGTTTATACTCAAAAGTTTGGGGCCATATTGGATTTGATTATTCTCGTGTTTCACTTTGCATGTTTTGACTTCCTGAATAATAAGATTATTCAAACCATCCACAGTCGCTCATACTTTTGGTTTAGGTATGAAAGAAGATTGTCATGAGTTGGTTTGTAGAGGTCTAAAGTGTATTAGACATAGCAAAAGTCTGCTGCAACGTTCATGAGTACTTATGAATTAAGATTTGAGTATTAGATTAAACCCACGCTCACTTGGATCATTTCATGGATTTTATCACGAGTGATTGGTGAGATGATACTATCTTATATTCTTGAAACCGAGATGTGTGAGTTGTATTCTGGAAGTCGGTTGAACATTGATAATATGTAAACACACCAGTAACTTGGTGTTATAAAACATATTGTTGTGTGTGATCTGATGAGTAGGTACAATCGAGCATTTGAGTCGAACTTTATCCGTTCCTTTTATCGAAAGTGGGATAAAAGCGATGTATGTGGGCCCCTCAATGATTTAGTGATGACACCCTAAGCGCTTGGCCAAGCCGGGACTAAGTTGATTTGTTCAATTGTAGTCTGTTGTCAGTCGTCATAAATCGGAAATCGGGAAACAACACATGAACATAGAGTATGATTAAAATCCATGTCTCACTTCATACGATATCTAGAATGGAGGAATATATGCTCCCTTATCTAAAGGATACGTTTCTGATATGATCAGAGTTCGACAACGACTTATGAAAGCTATGATTGTTGATCAGGTTCCGAATTCATACGTAATATAGTTATTAGACTTATCCAAGTGGGAGACTGTTGGATTAGGTGTCTAAGCCCATAACTATTTTGGTATGTACTTGACCCGATTGAGAGCATGGTCCTTTTGGGTTGCCTTCACCATAGCAACTGATAGGATGAAAGAAGGAGAAAGAGGATTAATTATGATTTACTAATATATTATACATATAATATATTAAAAGAAAAATCATATTGTTTAATTAATATTAGTCAAGAATTAATAAGAATTAATTTTGTGGCTAAAAGAGATTAATTAAATAAAGGGGACTGATTGTGTAATTATTAGATAGTTGCATAAATGAGCTAATGGACTTCATAGATGTTGGAGTGGACGAAATCTATGGGGAAACCCATAAAATTCTTCCAAGGTTTCTAAGGAGGGAGTCCATGGGCTGCTTAGGGCCTAAGCAGTCAAATTAGGGTTTCCTAGTTGAAAACCCTAATAGCCTACCTATATAAGGAACCCCTAAGGCCCCAAAAACTTAGTGAAGTAGTCCATAAGGGTTCCTAGACGTTTTCGGTGCTCCTCCTCCTTCTCCTAAGTCATCTTGTTGCTCATGGTGTTTGTGACTCCATTAGAGGTGCAACATTTGAGGCACTAGGCTTTCAAAAGTCAAGATCAAAAGGAATTGAGATTGTTATTACTACATAACAATCAAGGTAAGATCCAAAGCCACCCTTTTATTATGATAATATTGACTATTATATACTCGATCTAAGGTTTATGAGCTTGGGGTGATTATTGCATGTTCATTAGACAAACTAGATCCAAAGCTTTAGGGTTTGCATGTACACCATAGGATTGATGTAGTGCTCATAACCCATCAAAGAGACCATTAGAGATGAGAGCATGATTGATGAGATTTTTATGGACCCATATCATGTCATGGCTAGGCGATATAATGATGATGTGGGACGGGGGCTAAATTATGTGGGGTATAGCTTGGAGGCGATTATGCATCATCTTGCAATTACACCTTCTGTTGGAGTGCCAGATCATTATACTTATATTCCTATTTGGGGTGAACGTTGGACAAAACATATAGGAAGTGCAGACACTAGCGAGGCTGGAGATGGAGATGATGATGAGGAGGATTGATTATCATTTCTTTTGTTTTTATTTGTTGGTGTTTTAAGACTATTTAAGTTTGTGTGTTTAATTTGTAGAATTTAAGTAATTAAGATTTGTGTAATTTTATATTTTGTACTTGTTTTTCCTTTTTTATTACTCTTTTGTTTGTGTCTTTAGATTGTGCAGAATTTTGTTTGATGGTATAATACGTTAGAAATTCCAGAGAACGTGACTAAAAGAATAAGTGCAGGGTGTGATTTGCGACTTGAAGAAAGATTTTGAGCGAAAGATGTGCTTTATAAGCCATATTTACTGGAAGACATAATTTTACATCCTAATAAGAGGGGAATACCACCTTGGTATTACCTTTTCTAATCAAATTCGTGATTGGACAGAAGACATATTTTTCAAAAGATACAGCAGCCACAACTTGACCACTATATGACATGGCGAGGTGGAGGCAGAATTCACGATGATGTTCCAGTACTAGTAACCCACGACTAGGGATGAGCATCAGAACCGGGTACCCGCTTTTGGAACCGGAACCGCCTCGGAACTGCCGGTTTTGGAACTGGAACCGCCTTAGGCGGTTCCGGTTCCGGTTCCTAAAGTTATGGAACCGCCTTAAGCGGTTCCGGTTCCGGTTCTCGTTTTTTCGGAACCGCTACCCGCTGGGTACCCGCCGGAACCGGTATATATATATATATATATATATATATATATATATATATATATATATATATATATATATATATATAATTTCATATAAAGGTGTGTTACTTAGACCGGTTTAGAATATATTGATCCGATTTTGTCCGTCTTTGGTCCGAATTGATTTGATTTGGATCGAACTAAATTACGGTTTTGTCGAAAAAAGTTAACAAAATTAATGCGACCGGGTTACCCGCTTTCGGAACCGGAACCGCCAGTTCCGGGATTGGTTCCAAACATTTAAGAACCGCCTAGAGCGGTTCTGGTTCCGGTTCTAACTTTCTAGGAACCGCCGGTTCCGGTTCCGGTTCCGGTTCTCACCAAATGAGGCGGGTACCCGCCTACGCTCATCCCTACCCACGACGTGGCATTATCTAGCCACAATGCAGAGAATGTTTAGATCAAATTTTTGAGTTGGCGTTTCATCACCACTTGGATGTTCGTTGTCTTGGCGTGTCCGAGATCATTCCTGTAGTGGTCCAAAGTTTTGCTTTCCAGCTATTTCACGAGATGTCAGCCACACAACTTTCGATTTTGACCTCACCACTTCTATCCCAGGGGAGATGTTCTAATTTCTCTCTTTAATTTTATACTCTTTATTTGTCTTAAGCATGCATTGAGGACAAGACATTACATGAATTATGTGTGGGGTAGGGGGTTGAATATAGGAATAACAATCAATCTGAATAAAAAAAATATAATAAAAAATGACTAGGATTAAAATTTTGTAGAGAGAATTGAAATAATGGTCTAAAAATTGAATCTAGTTAAAAAGTTGTTGTATTGTTGTGTTGACACCTGGGTTGCTAGTGTTGTGTGGGATGATCCGATGCGAGATTCGATGTTTATTTGAGCCAACATATGTTCTAGTATATTTCTGGCTTCTTTGTCCTAGTAAAATCATGAGACAAAAACACAACCTTGCCAAGTTTTAGGGATACAATAAGTTTTGCTATGGGAAAACATATACCTAATAAAAAACCTACCAGTGGCCGATTTATCTCTTGGGTCTTGTCTATCAAAATAAAGCGAGTTGATTTACCAAGTTTATCTGTTTACTTTTCTGCATTGTTGAGTCTAGTTATATACAAATATAAGGAATAGTTCAGGAGTGAGAACAATCTATGACCTTTGGAACTTGATGAGTATTCCCCCTAGGGGTATTTTATATATCTATCCACCTAATTATAAAATTTGGGATGGATGGAAAGAAATATATCGTTTAAAGGGGTTTCATAGAAAGTTATGGGTTTCATTAGTGACCTAAGGATTCTGAGTACTCCAATGAATCTTTTAGAAAGTCACGAACTAAAGTATTAGTAAATTTGCAACTAAGATGAAGTTTAAGTTATTTATTTGCTTATGTGTGATAATGGAAAGTTGATTCATTGAGAAAAGATAAAAAAAATGAAAAAAAGAGAAAAATAGATCCACAAAAAGATAAAGTTGCAACAACAAAAAGTGTAGTTATATTTTTAGGATAATTACATTATATATTATTTTTCATTTTTGTTGAGTCACTTGACATTTGACAATAACTTTTGAGACGAAAGGGGGTAAATAGAAAGGTATAGGAGGTAAGAATGCCAAAAATGAACGTTGTTCAAATTGACTGAGAAATGTTTATGAGAATTATGAGTATTTAGAATTGGGGAAGTTTTTTTAGGAAAATTACACACAAATATATGCATTGTGGTCTTGATGTAATGGATGAGCTCAAAATGGATCGTCTTGTGCGATGTTAGTGGCTAGGGTTTTGATGTGATTGTATGATAATAATAAAATTACTTTTGCTTGGGGGCAACAAAAGTCAAGAGTGAGGTATTTTAATATATGCATATCTTATCATATATTTTTTACATTTTCTTAATACTTTTAGCTACATTTATGCTTATTATAGGACAAAAGTTACTTAATTTGTTTAAATTCTATTTTTAGCAGCGAAGACATGCTCGAGATGAAAACGAAGCAAATGCAAAGTTGGAAGCAGGAATTTGAGACCAAGTCAATCAGAGTTAAAAGATATCAAGCAATCTAAAGACCACAATATGAGAATCCCTAGCCATGCTCTGGCGTGTTGGTTTTTCACGATCTAAAGATGCCTTGGTGAATACACATTTGAAGCAGTCGCCGTGCCGTGGAGCCTATTTTCCACGACATGGGAGGTGATTTTTTACAACTATATATATATATATATATATATATATATATATATATATATCGTTTTAGCTCTCAACCCTAACTTATGCTAAACATTTTTGACGACTTTTGGAGACCAAAAACATCCCTAGGAGGTTTTGGAGTGTAGAAATCGTATAAAGCTTGATTTTGAAGAGATCTAAAGACAACAATACTCTTAATTACTTTATTGCTTTGATTTGATCATGTTTATCAAAGTGTTTTTGTTTTTACCTATTTGTTTCCTTAGTTATGGGCTAAACACCCTAAGTTTCATTTAGAATAGATAATCTTGCATAATATGTGTTGATTGAGTGAATTCGGATTATAACTAATTCCTTATTTATTATGGATGCTTGTTAAAAGAAACTTTTTATGTTAATGACAACTTCTTTTCTGTTTATTACTGAGTTTAATTGAGATTTGATGAACTATATTTCTTAGTTGGCTTGAATCTTATGATTTTATGAGTAACAAGGTTATAAGACTAGTATTTTGACCAAAAACATAGGGTTAAATAGAAAAGTTGATAAATTGATATGAAAGTTAATATATGAAGAACAATCATATATTGTATTGATGTTTATAAACCATTTATATTAATCAAATTACAAGTCCTCCATAATTCAAACTTGATATTAGTTTTCTTGTTTATTTGCTCACTTGATCACTAAATGAATGAATTAATTTAGCTA
The DNA here is from genome assembly GCF_002870075.4 of Lactuca sativa. Taxonomy (NCBI): domain Eukaryota; kingdom Viridiplantae; phylum Streptophyta; class Magnoliopsida; order Asterales; family Asteraceae; genus Lactuca; species Lactuca sativa. Next base: position 158,189,737 of record NC_056631.2, on the reverse strand, counting down.
AAGGATTAGTATTTTGATCATAATTTTAATGAATATAGGAATCGGTAATCGATAACACTATAATCCATTGCACTTTCAACGAAATCAAGGAGAAAGTGAAGCGCATCTAAACAAAAATATCTTTAATACCTGGAATTAAAAACTGTTTTCTTGTTTCTTCTTTATTCTAAAGTATTTCCTTTCTAATTTCTTTTAAGTTTCTAGACTTGCAAAACTAGGAAAAACCCCATTTATTTGCATAATTTACTTAGATAACTTTGGTAGATAATTTTTAGCTGTACCTGTCGTTCCCTGTGTTTGGTAGCCGACTTACCTGAACTATCCTATTAATTAATTAGGTACACTGCCTATTTGTGTTGCTTAGTCTAGATTAGTTGGTTTAGAACTAGTACTTATAATACATATCACCCGCGTAGAACATGAAACCCTCACACAGACTTATTGACCTACGCCCTGTGTAGGAGGCTATCTGTAACATACACGTTTTGAAATCGTGTTTTAAGTAAATAATATTATGAAATATTATGTAAATTTGAATTTTGTGTTCTAATGGATAGTTTTTACTAGAATTGAAGTAAAACTACGCTTAGAATCATTCATAAAGTATTGGAAGTCTTATGAGATTCCAATCAAATGTCAAATTTAATGAAAATAAATTTTTTTGAATAAGTAAAATTTTATTATTGAAAGTTGTAGATAATCTCGTCAGAAACATTTAGGCGAAAACCTCTTTGAAATCCGAGTTATAATGAAGAAGTTATGACCAATCGAAGATCCGCGACAAAACCGACACGCCGCCGAATGACGTAAAAAGTGAGTTTTTGATAAACTACTTTTTAGCCTTAGTAATCTAAATGAAAGTCATAGTATTCGCTAAACCGAGAAGTTCGATAAAAAGAACGCCAAAATCTGACTTCGTATGAGGAAGTTATGATTTTTCGAAGTTTCAGCTTAGCAGTAGACAGCTAAAAACTTGAATTTTAGATCGAGTGATTTTTAGCTGACACAACCTCAACGATAATTGAAGTTCTCGTCATTATTAGTATAACGGTAAAAAGTCTGACAAAAAAGGACGTCGGATGAAGAAGTTATAAATTTTTAACGGATTTACCAGTCCCGGTCTGTTAAAAAATAATAATATAAAAATAACGTCAAAATTTTCCAACGAAGTCTAAACGAAAGTTGTAGAGCATTATTTTACCTACGTGTGCATATAAAGAACATAAAAAACGGAGCCCGTATGAGAAAGTTATGGATTTTACAAGATTTGGCACATTTTTCGAGAAATTTTGCATGAATAGTGCTGTCACGTCATCCCTCGCATACAGCGTCCATGTGTCGCCTTCTGATAGGACCGAGGTTTGCTGTGTCGCCTTCTGATTGGACCAAGTCTGAGGTCCACTAAGCTTCGGACACCTTCGCATGATACACCCCTCGGATGACCCTCGCACCTACGTGGAGCTTGCCCATTGGACTGAAGTTGGGTCCAATCCGAAGCTGCCGTCTGCGAACCTGCTGTTCTGACCCGCATCATCCGACCAATGCAAAATGAGCACCTGTCCGTCTGAGCCTCACCCTGCTTCCACCTGGTCCAAGCCTCGCAGCCACCTGCCCTCACCCCCTCGCTTCGGATCCGAGGCTCGCACCTATATAAGGGGTGCGAGACCTCCCGGTTAGATGTTTTAAATTTGGCATTTTTCACCCTTGTTCCATACTTTCTTACATTCTGACTTCCCCCGAAGCCCTAATACTAATTCCAAAGCCCAAAACACGCCCTGAGACTCTCGAGAAGCCCGAAAAATTTATCTTTTCGGTTTTGAAGCTCTACCTCCGCAGAGCCCGGTTATCAAGAAAACTCCCGGTTTTCAATGAAGAAAGTGATATTTAGAGCCGAAGTGCTGCCTAAATTAATATTTTATCCCCCGTTTATTTAAAGGTGAGTTTAATATATAGGAGCAATTGTATGTTATGTGTTATATGTGCTATGTGCTTTTCAGTGTTATTATTCTGGGTTATTTTCCCGGGTTATTTTTATTCGCTATTTTTAATAGCAAAGAAATACCTTTGACCATGTGATCAGTGAAAGGACTTAGATTCACGTTGGTACTGGTATGTAGCCTCTGGCCATGTAGAACATGTCTCCGTAAGAGAATGATTTCTATTCTATGGTATTGGCAGAAGGTTAGACAGGGCTAGAAGCCTGAAATCTACCAAAATGTTAATCCGAAGTTGTATGTCTTCTGTGCCATTTGGGCCAAAGCTTTATTGATGTATATCAAGCATGGAAATTGTTATGTCTCATTGATTGTATATCTTTAAATCAATTCAATGATTGATATGGAATGTTTGTCACATGATTTACATATGCCCTTGTTGTTCCTTGTTCCTCTTTGCTTCTGCCATATTGAAGTATATATATGGCATAACGTTATATTGTATCTATTATTGAACTCACTAAGCGTCACCGCTTACCCTCTCAATGTTTAACAAATTGCAGGAGATAAGCATCCAGTATAGTTATATACTGTTAGAAGATTTTTGAATAGTTTGAAACTATTGTATCGATAGAAGCTTATGAATAGTTTGAAACTATTGTATTTTGCACTCCCATGTGTATAAAACTATAGAATCCTGGGAAGTTATGTAATATATAACACTTTAAAATAGTCGGTTTGTATCCAGTAGTTTATAACCTCTTTATCAATGTAAAATATTGTTTTTATGAATATGCAAGCAGCATGTTTTGGAGTAACTATATTGTCAAGTATGAAAGTTTGGGTCTTTCATAAATACGAAAGTGAGGGTCTTTCAATCATGGTATTAGAGCAGTAGTTTGAGTGAACTAAATTCCACGGATTGGTATTTAGACTTAAACTATTGGAAGTTCAATATATGAACTTAATCATTGGAACTATAGGGATACAAACCATAGGAAATATATAAGTAAAAGTATTAGGTAATAATAAACCCTAATATTCTAAAATACAATGTTACTCCGTATTGCAGAGCAATGGCTAAACAAGTTAATAGCCATACCCCTGAGGTTGGTGGAGGTCCTCAACCCGAGGAAGTGAATACTCCAGTATCTCCTTGTGAGGAGTGGCTCTTGGGTAAACTTACCGTTGTTATTCGACAGATTCTCAAAGAACACAAAAAGAATGGTGATAAGGGAAAAGAGAAAGCCATTGCAGAATCTTCAAAAGGAGAGGTGAAGCGTCCCTCGTTCAAAGATTTCAAGAGTAGTGATGCTACAGAGTTTTCTGGTGTTCTCAATCCCATTATTGTTCTTACTTGGATTCAGAACACAGAGAAAGTGTTTCGTATTTCTCATGTGGATAATGAAGCTAAGGCTAATTATGCTTCTGCAATGCTCATCGGAGAAGCCTTGGTCTGGTGGGAAGTAACATATGAAGCTTTCAATGGGTTTGACTAGGAGACTTTAGCCTGGGAAATGTTTAAAACTCGTTTGCTTGAGATGTATTGTCCTCTAGACATGAGGAGGAGATTGGAGAAGGAATTCCTCGAGCTTAAACATGGAGGAATGACTGTGAATGAGTATGAAACTCAGTTTAATCAAAGAGCAAGGTTTGCTACAAATTATATTCCAACTGAAGATAAGAAAATTCAGTTATTCATGGTGGGACTATGACACGAAATCCATGATTTCGTTGCCAATCGAGAAGTTCTGTCGTTCGATAAATCTGTTGAATATGCTCGAAGACGTGAGCATGACTTAGAAATACGTGGTTCCACTTTTACTGCTCCAAAGCATCCATGTACTGAAAGAACTGTTCCTGTTCCTTCTTTTCTACCAGCTCAATCCGTTCGGACCGAACCTGGTAATCAAGTTCAAACTCAAAATTCCTCTCGTGGACGCTGTAGATCATAATCTTTTTCTATGCAATCGCCTTCATGTCGTATTTGTGGAAGGAATCATCTGGGCCAATGCAAAATTGACAAGGAATCCATTGTCTGTTATGGATGTGGAGAAAAGTGTCATATAAATCCAGCTTGCCCAAGAAAGGATGTTACTTGCTATGCATGTGGTATTACTGGCCATAAGAAGCGTTTTTTCCCCTACTCTTACTAGTCAGATAACGGGAAGTCAAGCTTCTGTTCAACAACCGGTGAGAAGCCAAGTCCCTGTTCAACAATCAAAGTGTACTCCAACTAAAAATGAGGAGGTGCCAAAAGCTAAGGGTCGTGCATTCCAGATTACCTCAGAGGAGGCACGCGAGGACCCAAATGTTGTGACGGGTACATTTCTTGTCAACTCTAGACCTTCTCACATCTTATTTGATTCTGGTGCCTCAGATTCTTTTGTGTCTTATGAATTTGTGCATTCCTTTCAAATTGCTTGCTTTGTACTCACGCAACCATTTCACGTAGATATTGCGGGAAGTATATCATTACTTGCTGATAAAGTCTATAGGGATTGTCTTATAGAAATTGAAGGCTATACTTTTCTTGCTAACCTAATCCCTATCTCCTTGCCCAACTTTGATATTATTCTCGGTATGGATTGGTTATCAAAGAACCACGCAAAACTATTGTGCTATGAAAAGATAGTACACATTCCTATTGAATGGGAGAATCCTATCTATGTCTACGGTGAACAAAGACTCTTAAAAATAATCTGTTTCCTTAAAGCTCGTAAATTCATATCGAAAGGGTGTTCTATCTATCTGGCCTACACAGTTGATGTCTCAAAAGAGGAGAAGAAAATTGTAAATGATGTTCTCGTTGTTAACGAATATCCTAATGTTTTCCCCGATGACTTGCCTGGCCTTCCTCCGGATAGGCAAGTAGAATTCTGAATTGACCTTGTGCCTGGTGCTGATCCGATTGCAAAGACTCCTTATCGTCTTGCGCCAACTGAGATGAAAGAAATGATGATCCAATTGCATGAACTACTTGAAAAGGGTTTCATTTGACCGAGTACCTCTCCTTGGGGTGCTTCGGTACTGTTTGTCAAGAAGAAAGATGCATTGATGCAGATGTGCATTGATTATCGTGAGCTGAATAAGGTGACTATCAAGAACAAGTATCCACTACCTCGTATCGACGATTTGTTCAATCAAATTCAGTGTGTTAGCTATTTCTCAAAGATTGATCTAAGATCTGGCTATCATCAGTTGAAAGTTCACGAGCAGGATGTATCGAAGACTGCTTTTTGTACTCGATATGGGCATTATGCATTCCTTGTTATTTCATTTGGTATAACAAATGCTCCTGCTATATTCATGGATATGATGAATCAGGTATGCCGCCCAATCCTCGATAATCAGTCATCGTATTCATTGACGATATTTCTAATCTATTCCAAGTCTGAAGCTGATCATACCATTCATCTTCATGCTGTATTAGAACTTCTTCGAAAGGAGAAACTATATGCTAAATTCTCGAAATGTGAATTTTGGCTTCGCCTAGTTCAATTTCTCGGCCATGTTATTTCTAGTGATGGTGTATCTATAGATCCTATCAAAATCGAAGCCATTCAAAATTGGGAAGTGCCCCGTAATGCTTCCAGAATTCGTAGTTTCTTGGGTCTCGCGGGATATTACAGGAGATTCATTAAAGACTTTTCTCATATAGCCGTACCTCTCACGAGTCTTACACGGAAGGAAGTGAAGTTCGAATGGGGTGAAGCCTAAGAAAAATCTTTCTCAACTCTAAAAGATCTTTTGACTCATGCTCCAATCTTATCACTCCCAGAAGGTGATGATGATTTCTCCGTATATAGCGATGCTTCAAGATTGGGACTCGGTTGTGTTTTGATGATATGTGGCAAAGTGATAGCTTATGCCTCAAGACAACTAAAAGATTATGAAAAGAATTATCTCACTCATGATCTCGAACTTGCTGTAGTGGTATTTGCCCTAAAACTTTGGAGGCATTATCTTTGTGAAAACCCGAAATTTCCATTCTGAACAAACCATATCAAGACAATAGAGCTTAGAACAGTTTCAGTGAAATTCCAGACTTCGGGTATAAGTTTGGCAGTTTTTCAGGATTTACACTTAAGGAGATATCAGGAGAGTGGTTGCACTAGGGTTTTGTGCAACAGTGTTATTCCAACACTCTATTATATTAGAGATCATTTCGGTAATAAAAATATTTTCTGCCAAAAATATCTCAGGACTATAAATAGAATTCTGAACCAAATTCATTCATTATTCGCATTTCCAGCTATAGAAAAGCCATTTTCTCTCTCACGGATCTTCGGGTTTTTATACCAAAACGTGAGTACCTCTTTCTAGTAGTGTTAGAAAGCTTTATATGTGTTAATAACATGATTTAAAAGGCTAAATCACTAGATTTAGGAGTTTACTCCCCAAGGTGTTCTTGGGCGGTAAACTCCCGAAACAAAGCCTAGACCGACCCTTGTGTTGTGCTACTGCCTTGGACTTGTATAGGAGTGTATTAGGGACATGAAATCAAGCCAATATCACCCAAGTTTGGGAGTTTACAGCCCAAGAATATCTTAGGCCGTGAACTCCAAATTCAAGCTCAAAATGGTGCTTTTAAGGCACCTAAAGCTTTGGACTTTTACCTAGACTTGTTCCCAATAAATCAAGGGCCTTAATCACATAAGAATCACCTTGCAAAGTGAGTTTACGGCCATGACATGGTTCATGGGCCGTAAACTCATTAAAGGGGCACCAAAGTGTGCCTAAGACCTTCATATGCTTGGAATAAAAGTCTAGAACCTATACCACATGTACAAGAGACTTGAAAACATCAAAAACACCCATACTTAAGAGTTTACGGCCGCAAACTCTAAGGGAAATGGCCTTAGGGCCGTAAACTCCTAAATGGAGTGTTTCTATGCCTTAAACCCTTCCAAGAATTTAACCACCAAGTTGAAATAATTCTGGGAATCATTTGGAACTTCAAAACACACAATACACCCATGGTTGGGAGTTTACGGCCGTAAACTCAAGAGTTTACTACCTTAAACTCCATGTGTGTTGGTATATGAGGAGTAAACTCATATATGGTGTCCTTTGGAACCCTAAACACAAGTGCCTTGTCCCACAATAGCTTAGATGCAATCCTTAGGGCTTAAAACACTTATATAAAGTGTTTATTATGTCTAGGATGTCTTAACTATATCAATTAGTGATTTGAGACTAATTGAGTGCATATATGTGTGATTATATGTTCATTAGGATCATAGTGTGTGTACAAGTCCTCACTTGACGCCTAACAATCCTACACCGTCTAGTTCATCTAAACTACCAACAACAGGTGAGTTCATACCCCTAATCAACGTTTTAAATGATTTTAAATGCTTAAATAGGGTGAATACAAGTAGAAACAAACATGTTATTAGATCATTGATATGTATTTTATAACTGTGTTTGTCATTTAACAGATTTCACATACTACAAAATGTGATGCATGAAATGGTTTTAAATCTTAAAAATAATTTTTTATCAAATGTTTTACTTTTGAAATGTTTAATTAAAATGACATCAAGTCATTGTTAATTATTGTTCAAAACCCATAATATGTCTTACAAAACCATTTTACATTCTTGAACTAAACTATGCATATACACTTATATTCTTAATATGTATTGATGTTATAGTTTACACCTTTCATTTAGTTTCCCACACCCTTGAGTAGTAAGAGTGTATAAACCTACTTGAACAACCATTTACCTTTTAGTAAATTATCATAGGGATAATTTGTAGATATCAAACATAATTCCTATTACAAGGAATCACACAAGAGTCAGTTCATTCATGAGTCTATACCAGTACATTACCTGATACATGAGTACATTTACATTTGATTACATGATACGTGAGTACGTTTACATATACTTACATGACAGATGAACACCCTTACATGAACGCATTACATGAGTACCTTTACGTAGATACACTTACCTGTGTATATTAACATGAATACTTGTATCTCAAATTTCGAGGATGATTTATTAGTACCTTCTGTGTAACTTATCCTCCCTATCCCCCAATACCTCGGGATATTTAGATGGGACCCTATCCCCCAGTACCTCGGGATATTTAGACGGGACCCTATCCCCCAGTACCTCGGGATATTTAGACGGGACTAACCATTCCGAATCCCAACTGATTAGCACCAGTGGTCGATGAACATCTACGGATGCCTACGGTTATTACTTATACCAGGAGTACCTTTACGGGACTAACCCTTACTCCAACCTGCTGCTGCTACAGAGGAAAATTGGACCATCTTCGGAGGTTCATTAGGTTATACATATCGCTTACTGCGATGTCGTGTTTGTCCTGGTAACCCAAGATAATAACACTTACATGATTATATTTTTCCTATCTTACTTTATTTTGTGATATATTCACATAAACGATGAGTTAGACTAAGCACATTTAGTACTAGTCAATAGAATGGAAAATCTATCATTTTACTTACAGAACATTTAAGTCTTGGTAGAAGACTATCATAACATTTTCCTATTTTACTTTATTTTGTGATATATTCACATGAACGATGAGTTAGACTAAGCACATTTAGTACTAGTCAATAGAATGGAAAATCTATCATTTTACTTACAGAACATTTAAGTCTTGGTAGAAGACTATCATAACATTTTCCTATTTTACTTTATTCTGTGATATATTCACATAAACGATGAGTTAGACTAAGCACATTTAGTACTAGTCAATAGAATGGAAAATCTATCATTTTACTTACAGAACATTTAAGTCTTGGTAGAAGACTACATTATCATAACAAAACATTCGGGTCTTGGTAGAAGACTACATTGCCATAACTAAACATTCGGGTCTTGGTAGAAGACTACATCTCAAACTAATAGAAAATAAGGGATTTTCTAGGGTTTTTCATACTTACATCAACATTTTCATTTAAAGGTTTACATGGCCTTCATAATAGATTTTCATAAGCAAGACAACGACACTTAATTACTTATGAATTCACCAGCTTTAAAGCTTATACTCTCTTTCAAAATAACTTGTATTCTCAGGTCATCAGTTAGACAGGTGCGATGGTCAGGTTTTTGAGAAGATGGAGCACAGACAAGACTCGCCTTATTTTGATTATTCATTTTATTGTTGTACATTATGAAAGAACACACATGTATTAAAACTCTACTTATAATGCAATGGATGATGTTGTTGCTTGTTTATTATATTACACTGTTGTGATACTGTACATGACGTCCTCCACCCTTGAACGTTTCCGCCGTTCGTGGTTTTGGGGTGTGACAATCTTTTTGGTACAAAATGCCAATTATTTACCGACCACAAAAGTCTCAAGTACATATTTAGTCAGCAAACTTTGATTATGACGCAACAACGAGCCATGGAGCTGATCAAAGATTATGATTGTGAAATCCTATATCATCCTGGAAAAGCCAACATAGTTGCTGATGCACTTAGCAGAAAGGTTTATCGCAATAGTATGTGTTATGCTATTACTCATACTATAGTAAAATTCACTATTTTAGATGAATTAGAGAAATGGAAAGAAGAGGCCCTAAAGCCAGAAAATGTGAAGAAAGAAGGGATGATACATTATAATGATGCTTTACTTGATGATCCGCGAGGATTAAAAGTATTCAAGAATCGGCTGTGGATTCCAAAGATTGGTGGATTGAGACAAAAGATTTTAGATGAAGCCCATAAATCTAAACTGACAATCCATCCTGGTACAAGTAAAATGTACTATGATGTAAGAGATGATTATTGGTGGCCTGGATTAAAGAGAGACATTGGAAGATATGTACGAAATGTTTAGTATGCTTACAAGTCAAAGAAGAGCACCAAAAGCCTTATGGAACCCCAAAAAGTCTTAGTGTTCCTATATGGAAATGGGAAGAACTGTCCATGGATTTTATTAACAAATTGCCAAAGACTGCTAGACAGCATGATAGCATTTGGGTAATCATCGACCGCCTGACTAAAAGCGCTCATTTTCTTGCCATGTGTGAAACTGCTCCAATGGAGAAATACGCACAAGTATACTTGGATGAAATTGTTGCAAGACATGGTGTGCCACTAATGATCATTTCCGATCATGATACTCGCTTCACTTCTCCCTTTTGAGCGAGTATGCAATGTGAAATAGGATCTCGAGTTGCTCTCAGCACAGCTTATCATCCCCAGACAGATGGTCAAACGGAGAGAACAATCCAAACAATAGAAGATATGCTTTTTGCATGTGTCTTGGAGCTCGGTGGTAACTTGGATAAATACTTACCTCTTGTCGAATTCTCGTATAATAATAGTTACCACGCTTCAATCAAAATGCCACCATATGAAGCATTATATGGTCACAAGTGTCGTACTCCATTATGTTGGCAAGACATAGGACAGAAGATCCTTGGAGGCCCTGAAATGATTCAAGACACCACCGTCAAGATTCAAATTGTACGAGAAAGAATGAAAGCGGCCCAGGATCGACAGAAGTCCTATACAGAAAAGAGGAGGCGACCCATAGAATTTCAAGTGGGTGATTTTGTAATGGTGAAGGTATCCCCATGGAAAGGCCTTATGAGATTTAGGAAGAAAGGAAAGTCGAGTCCCAGATTTGTTAGACCTTTCAAAATCATCCAGAGAGTTGGTAAACAAGCATACCGCTTAGAATTGCCTGAAGATTTGGCAGGTATTCATGATGTGTTTCATGTGATCTATCTGCACAAATGCTTGAGCATCAATGATGAGATAGTTCCATTATCCGAAGTGAAATTGGATAATAAGTTAAGATATGTAGAAGATCTGGAAGAGATCGTGAACGAAAAACAACTAATCTACATAATAAAGAAGTAGAATTGGTGCGTATCAAGTGGAAACACCATCAAGGCCCAAATTATACTTGGGAAAATAAGAATGAGATAAGAGCAAAATATCCCCATTTATTTTAATCGATGTAATTTCGGGGACAAAATCCTCAAAAGGAGGAGGTATTTGTAACATACACGTTTTGAAATCGTGTTTTAAGTAAATAATATTATGAAATATTATGTAAATTTGAATGTTGAGTTCTAACGGATAGTTTTTACTAGAATTAAAGTAAAACTACGCTTAGAATCATTCAGAAAGTATTGGAAGTCTTATGAGATTCCAATCAAATGTCAAATAGTGAAATTTAACGAAAATATAAAATTTGCAATAAGTAAAATTTTATTATTGAAAATTGTAGATAATCTCGTTAGAAACATTTAGGCGAAAACCTCATCGAAATCCAAGTTATAACGAAGAAGTGATAACCAATCGAAGATCCGCGACAAAATCGACACGGCGCCGAATGACGTAAAAAGTGAGTTTTTGATAAAATAATTTTTAGCCTTAGTAATCTAAATGAAAGTCGTAGTATTCGTTAAACCGAGAAGTTCGATAAAAAGAACGCCAAAATCTGACTTCGTATGAGGAAGTTATGATTTTTCGAAGTTTCAGCTTAGCAGTAGACAACTAAAAACTCGAATTTTAGATCGAGTGATTTTTAGCGGACACAACCTAAACGAGAATTGAAGGTCTCATCATTAGTAGTACAACGGTAAAAAGTCTGACGAAAACGGACGTCGGATGAAGAAGTTAAGAATTTTTAACGGATTTACCAGTCCTGGTCTGTTAAAAAATAATTATATAAAAATAAATTCAAAATTTTCCAACGAATTCTAAACGAAAGTTGTAGAGAATAATTTTACCTACGCGTGCATATAAAGAACGTCAAAAACGGAGCCTGTATGAGAAAGTTATGGATTTTACAAGATTTGGCACATTTTTCGAGAAATTTCGCATGAATAGTGCTGCCACGTCATCCCTCGCATACAGCCTCCACGTGTCGCCTTTTGATAGGACCGAGGTTTGCTGTGTCGCCTTCTGATTGGACCAAGTCTGAGGTCCACTAAGCTTCGGACACCTTCGCATGATACACCCCTCAGATGACCCTCGCACCTACGTGGAGCTTGCCCATTGGACCGAAGTTGGGTCCAATCCGAAGCTGCCGTCTGCGAGCCTGCTGTTCTGACCCGCGTCATTCGACCAATGCAAAATGAGCACCTGTCCATCTGAGCCTCGCCCTGCTTCCACCTGGTCCAAGCCTCACAGCCACCTGCCCTCACCCCCTCGCTTCGGATCCGAGGCTCGCACCTATATAAGGGGTGCGAGACCTCCCGGTTAAATGTTTTAAATTTGGCATTTTTCACCCTTGTTCCATATTTTCTTACATTATGACTTCCCCCGAAGCCCTAATACTAATTCCAAAGCCCAAAACACGCCCCGAGACTCTCGAGAAGCCCGAAAAATTTATCTTTTCAGTTTTGAAGCTCTACCTCCGCAGAGCCCGGTTATCAAGAAAACTCCCGGTTTTCAATGAAGAAAGTGATATTTAGAGCCGAAGTGCTGCCTAAATTAATATTTTATCCCCCTTTTATTTAAAGGTGAGTTTAATATATAGGAGCAATTATATGTTATGTGTTATATGTGCTATGTGCTTTTCAGTGTTATTATTCTGGGTTATTTTCGCGGGACATTTTTATTCGCTATTTTTAATAGCAAAGAAATACCTTTGACCATGTGATCAGTGAAAGGACTTAGATTCACGTTGGTACTGGTATGTAGCCTCTGTCCATGTAGAACATGTCTCTGTAAGAAAATGATTTTCTATTCTATGGTATTGGCAGAAGGTTAGACAGGGCTAGAAGCCTAAAATCTACCAAAATATTAATCCGAAGTTGTATGTCTTCTGTGCCATTTAGGCCAAAGCTTTATTGATGTATATCAAGCATGGAAATTGTTATGTCTCATTGACTGTATATCTTTAAATCAATTCAATGATTGATATGGAATGTTTGTCACATGATTTACATATGCCCTTGTTGTTCCTTGTTCCTCTTTGCTTCTGCCATATTGAAGTGTATATATGGCATAACGTTATATTGTATCTATTATTGAACTTACTAAGCGTCACCGCTTACCCTCTCATTGTTTAACAAATTGTAGGAGATAAGCATCCAGTATAGTTATATACTGGTAGAAGATTTTTGAATAGTTTGAAACTATTGTATCGATAGAACTTACTAAGCGTTTGTCACATGATTTACATATGCCCTTGTTGTTCCTTGTTCCTCTTTGCTTTTGCCATATTGAAGTGTATATATGGCATAACGTTATATTGTATCTATTATTGAACTTACTAAGCGTCACCGCTTACCCTCTCATTGTTTAACAAATTGCAGGAGATAAGCATCCATTATAGTTATATACTGGTAGAAGATTTTTAAATAGTTTGAAACTATTGTATCGATAGAAGCTTATGAATAGTTTGAAACTACTGTATTTTGCACTCTCATATGTATAAAACTATAGAATCCTGGGAAGTTATGTAATATATAACACTTTAAAATAGTCGGTTTGTATCCAACAGTTTGTAACCTCTTTATCAATGTAAAATATTGTTTTTATGAATATGCAAACAACATGTTTTGGAGTAACTATATTGTCAAGTTTGAGAGTTTGGGTCTTTCATAAATACGAAAGTGAGGGTCTTTCAATCATGGTATCAGAGCAGTAGCTTGAGTGAACTAAAACCACCAACTTCTCGGTAGATATACTCTCCGCCATTGGAATGAAATGATTACTCTTGGTCAACCTACCAACAATGACCCATATAAAATCGACTCCACATGTCGTCATTGGAAACTTCGTAATAAAATCCATAATAATCTCTTCCTATTTCCACATGGGAATGGGTAACGGCTGTATTTTTCCTTGGGGTCTCTGATGTTTGGCCTTGAATTTCTGGTAAGTCAAGCGCCACTCTACAAACCACGCTTTATCCATCTTCATACAGGGCCACCAGTAGTTCAACGTTAAATCTATATACAATTTTACTGTGACAACTGGAAAAGTTGGAATCAAACAATGTCTAAGAGTGTATTATGTATAGGTGAATCCACATCTTAACCTTGTTGCAATGGATCATCTACACCCAAAAGGCATCATTGGTATAAATAAATATATACTTTGGAAACCATATTCATAATAAACCTTTCAAAGTCAACAAGGCTAACTAATGGTAGTTATAAGTCATCAAAAAATCAAATAAAGAAGACATTAAGCATGGACTTGACACCCTACCTTGGAGTTTTTGGTTTTGGGTATCTAAGGTCATGCTATGGCCGAAAACTCATCCTAGAATCAAAAGCACATGCTAAGGACCGAATTCACCCCACATGGAATCACCACATGACCGAAAACACCTACTTTAAGGCCCATTAGGACCGAGGTCAATATTTGTGAGTATGTACAAGGTGATTTTGGCCATGCCTTGGCCGAAATCACTCTTAGTTTGGCCAAAATCTCCTTAAATAGCTAGATATTTATGCTACTTGATTGGTGGATACTCTTTTCAAGATGATAAGTTACACTAACCCATGTAAACATCACTTCATCTTATCTTTTCCTTTCCTATATAATTCACGATTTTAAGACTCATTCAACACTTCCCAGTTAAACATTTTCATCACATTTTTCTCAAAGATTAAAACCTTACCTTCATACATTTCCAAAATCATCTTCAAACATTTCCCCATGAGTGAAACTTTTCCCTTGATCCTAAGGAATCATAGTAAGTATTCCATGTTTATATATATATATATATATATATATATATATATATATATATATATATATATATATATATATATTCTAGTGTTATTTAACACTTTATTTGTTAATATCTAATTTGCACGTATATTATGTGTTTAAAACAAATTAGGACACAACCATATTCATGTATTATAACTCGAAGAGCATCGCTTCACTTCGTTATCCTGCCAAGAACGCATTCGAGGTGAGTTCATACCCCTACATTTTTACATCTTTTTCAATATTTTAGGGGGAATACAAGTGAAACACAAGAAAACTTGTGTTAAAATACAAACTGTTACTTATGTTTTCTTATATTTTATACACATTTTACGTGAAAATGTTAAATACGTACAATAACGTTACCGCCAAAATTATAAACTTTTACATGGAAAGATGTTAAAATACAAAGGTTTTCCATTTCAATAGAACCTACATTATAAACTATAATAGGTATAGTTCATGGGTCATTTTTACAATATTTATACACTTAGAAATTTCTATGGAAAAGTTACATTTTCATTTACTAAAGGGTTTTTCATTTCAATACTCGTAAACTAGTTGAAGCAATAAATTTGTGAGACACATCTTCAAGTACTTACCTAAGTACCGACAAAATTTGTGACATATAACCAGAGTCTCTTGTAGGGAGAGCGATATATTTTTGTATAGATCTATATGGGACTCACAATCCCACACCCTGACTGTTAGCTACAGTTGGATTGGTCTGGGGTGACAAATGTTGTTAACATTCCGACGCCTAAAGAACGTCGTATCAGGCCGACTGGGTCACAGTATGGTTATAGGAACTCACATGGAGAAAACAACGACACATTTTACGAAGTAATATATTTTCAAACAGTATTATTGGGATATCAATCTTACATTTGGTTTACGGGGCAAATATACCTTCGACTAGTTTTACTTAATAATAAAACTACATTACATGATTTTCCAGTACAACACAAGTTACATTTCTAGAAGCCTACATTTAAAAAGGGTTCCATACAAATACAACTACAGTGCACTATTTTTCTAGTACAGTATAACAGACATTTCAGGAAACATATATTTAAACGATTCAATATTTATTAAACTAGTAAGTCTTTAAGGACCCTTATCGGTAAATCTATGATTACTTAGTGTATACTTTAGGGTTTTATATAACTAAGATCCTATAGACTTATAATGTATGATTCCGCCTTAACTCTTGCTCTTTGTTTGGTTGTGGGCTTAGGGCTGAATTACTTATTCGAATGTCTATTCGACCATGATTAGATAAAACTTACACACACTAAGTGATCATAGGAGGAACCAGTATGGGTCACACCACTTATAAGAAATAAAACTACGTATTACAAATTCTAAGCATAGAAAACATATACATTTTGTTCTTAAGGGTCTAAGACTATAACACATATACAAAGAAAATATTGGATTTTATGGAAGAACACACTAGCGTTTTCAAAGAACAAAGAATATTTCTTTACATACAAAATGCTTATGAGCTCACCAACTTAAATGTTGACACTCTTTCAAAACCACTTGTATTCTTAGGAAACCAGTAAATAGGTACCAACACAGGTTTCGAGAAGACGGAGCATAGTGGCGTCACATATTAGTTTTTTCTATAGTTTTGGTGTCAAACAAACAAAGATTCGAACACAATGTAAATGATATATTTTCAATATGATGGTCATGTTTGCTTTGATTACTATTATTCGATTTGTATGTTACTGTACATGAAGTCATCCACCCCCGGACGTTTCCGTCGTTCCGGTTTGAGGGTGTGACAGATTGGTATCAGAGCATTGTTTATAGTGAACAAAGTATATCAAACCATATAAGATATACAACTATAAATACAATGGGCTAAAACACACTGACCAAGAGACATAATTTTAAATATAAAAATATTTTATAGAAGTATACATACATACATACATACATACATACATACATACATACATACATACATACATACATACATACATACATATATACATACATACATACATACATACATACATACATACATACATACATACATACATACATACATACCAGAACAGTGTCCGAATAAGAACAAAACAAAAGTATTAAGATAAGTTGAACACTGCGAGTAAACCTTGGGGTATGTAATCAGGTCTGGGATGAATATAGCCTAATCAACTATATTTATCCGTGAAGTGACTAGCATGTTCTTGGGAATAGTTGTAATGTGCAACAAGTCTAAAACTTACCAACTCTATATACCAAGAAACTCTAGAACCAAACATAAAGTTTCAAATACTAAAGGAGTATCTTATGATACTACAGGTAATTCATGTGAAAACTAAAAGACCCTTACTGGTAGGTCTCTAATTGCTTAGTGTATACATTAGAGTTATATATGATTAAGATTATATAGACTTAGAATATATAATTCCACTTTAAATCCTGTTCCTTGTTTGGTTGCGGGCTTAGAGTGGAACCTCATATTCGAAGGTCTATTCGATCTTGATTATATAAAAATTTTCATTCGAAATGCTTCTGTTAACCTCATAGATTCTTTGTATACCCCTATTCTCGCACAAACGACACATCTAGATGTCTCCACCCTACCACAATAGCCAATAGACGAATCGAGGAAGAACCAAAAGGAGTTATTGAAGAGGATCCTGAGAAGGGATCAGATGAAGAGAAGGGCACTTATGAGACCATTAATGAACCTTACCTTACTAGGAGTAGGCTTAAGACCCTTTCACCTCTATCTTTCCAAGATGCACCCCCACAATGTGCGACCCCGATACATGCATGGGTTGGAAAAGACAACCGACGATACACCATCGGCATACACCCACTACACCATGGTCCGGACCCTAGATCCCACAAATTGAGCAATACCTCTGATTGTACCATGATTGGCTCGCTTATACATTTGGGTTCAGACTCTCCATCATGAAGTAATGGGGATCAGTGGCAAGCCTGGAACACGACGTTGCGAAGTTTAACACGTCTACGAGGAACAAGAACACTATATGGATGTCATGCCTACAAGTAGCTTAGGAGAACAATACAAACCACCTACACTCTTTAGAGGAAGAGATAGCCACCATGAAACAAAAACTCCTTGCAGCTGAAACTAGGGCAATCATAGCAGAGCAGGAAGCGGAGGAGACCACTCGCGAGACGTACGAGGAGGCAGAGCACCTTATGCGTCACCTTAACTACCTTCCCAAAAAATACCCATTCGTCGAACTACCACAACCCACAATAAATACCTTCCCAAAAACTTATGGTTCATTGGATCACCATGCAAACCACTCAAAATGGAAGCATCAAAAACAACTAAAAGAAAATTTATACAAAGCCGAAAATACATTGGTCTGAAACTTCGACAATCGTACTCTAATACTGACGATCAACTTCCAAAAATACCTCCAGTAACCGCTCTTAACATGGAACACTCCCATCAAAATGAAACAAGTAACCAAAACCATTTTGGCCAACCAACTCTATGAACTCCCCAAATATAAGAATCATGGCCATAAGGGATCCTAATGCTCACTTGACTTATTGACAAATTACCACAATGCCACTGATCCTAAACATAAAACTAAGCAAAAGCTTAATCTCTTGTTGTAGCTGAATCCTTATCCCATATGAGCCGTACGTCCTTCCCAGAAGATCATCCAAGGTACAACTATGAACATTATATATTCATAACTCCTAGAACTAGTTTGTATGCACGAATGAATACATTACTAACACATACTTCGTATAACAACTATACATAGCATACTAATTTCCCAAAAGAGTTATCTTGGTTAATGACATAATGGGAATTGATCGTTTCCCCTGAAGGGTCTATGATGATCAACGAAAGAACGACCACTTCCCCTGAAGGGTCTATCATTTTCAAACATACTAATCCTTGTCCACCCTACCCATGGACAACTAAACATAAAATGCATGCAACACATGATCTAAATATGACGGGTTCAACCCACATAAATCGTATATCTAATTGTTCACAAAATCTCATGAAAGCACCTAGGCATTGAATAACAACCCCATAAAACAACATTGTTCTTGCTATCATCCCTCCTACCAAATTTTAACTGACAAAATCATCTTGCTATATGGGAAAAACTAAGGACTAATCATGATCCATACATCCATTCTTTTTTATGAGACTGTTGTGGTTTGACTATAGTCTTATATCAATTGTAACTGCACACTTGGTAACACAAGACCAATCTATTTAGAATATAATTCAAACCTTGGAAACTTGGATACGCTTTACTAGGTGTTCGAATGGTGTCTCAAATCCCTAAGCCTTAATATGATAAGAACATGCAAGGAGATTCTCCACACACTCCTCGACCCGAGTTGAACCAACTATTCTTATGCACAATGCCGAAACGTTATCCCATAAATGAACTTACACATTACATGAAGAATTGATGCTCTTTATAGCTAGACTTTTATCATCCCATTCCGAAAATACAAAAATCTATGTTATCTGAAATTAACTGAACTAACATGAGTTGAACAATCTCAATCTATAATTCCCGCACATACTGGTGGAGTACTACCGAATTCCAACTGCATCACCACCAATCCTTATACTCAAAAGAAGATTGTCCTCAAACACTCATTTGCTTCCACACTTGCAACAATACTATATTATAATATGCAATGAAGAAAGCATATATACCTATTTCTAAAACTGATCCGCAATTGCCAATCCTTGGCAACAAATAATTGATTCTTATTATGAGGTAACCAAAATACTGACATCCGAATACATGACTTGGGGATCAATTTACTTCTCACAAATATACAAGGCACTCCCCTAATGATTCACTTGTGGAGGCAAATTCCATGACCAACAACTCCTATGTCGTAAATCTCACCCCTATATTTATGAAAACAATGACTTATTGACTACCCAATTTGTATCAATAATATGATCGATTCTTGCATTCTTTTTTGATACTTGGATGGTATTACATCAAAGCTTTTGAGAGATACAATTCTAAAACTTTTCGTCGCGAGCATCCCGATGATAAACTCCTTCTTTCCCTTTTTTCATCAATACATCCGAGCTAATAACCTCGTGTACACGAAACATAGACCCCTTTGTTCCACGTTGCTAAAACCAAAGTCAAACCATCATTCGTATCCTTAACCTGAATACTTAGTTTACCCCTACTTAGTGTTTGAACTATTGTGAATTGCCGCGAATAATATTGGAACCCCGAACCGGACCAATCAATGCTTATAATCCTTGATGCTTAAAGGTCATGCCTAATATAAATAATCACATAGTCCTTTGAATAATTATCTCCACCCTAGGACACTATCAAGCGAGAACATGCAATAGAGCTAAGACAAAATTCTAAGACTATGTAATTCAATTAAGCATGAATGTTCCAAAGGTTCAATGCTTCTAAAGGAATCATGAAACTTCTGCAAAATAATAAGAAATTTAATCACACCAGTCACTCTTGAAAATATGACAAAATTAAAATTGATCGCATTACACCACCCAACATGAACATCCAGAAAATACATCAGACCACCATAACATAACAAAACAAACCGTCGACCCCCGATGGGTGCTTGGTTACCAACCATCCATACGATCCAAATAGGGATAAACAACATTGAACCGGATCAGTTGATTTATGAAGATAATTATTCTCCCTTCTCACTCTACTTACAATATTTTTTGAAGTATCCTCCTAATGACGTTCAGACCACCTTTAGACGTAAGAAAAAAATCCATGTACGTGTCTACCATACCTGATGCAATAACCATGGCTTGCCTGATCTACTGATGAACATCGACCGTCCCAAGTCTCTTTACTGCTAGTAGTGCCTGACCATGCACCAAATCACTCTTCCTCTGTCTGCCTTCCATTTTAGACCCTGGAATCATAGATTCGACCTGTAGAGTATAATTTTGGCCCTTAGCCTTTCTTGGAGCACATGGGACGAAATCCAACCCTATAGGGGTTTATATAGGTGATAAGGAAGGTTTAGGAGAAGGCAGGTGTATCTTAGATAACCCTAATCCCTTAACTTCCTCCTTAAGGCTTCCAAGGCACCCTTAGAGCCCAAGGAAACCCTAGGACACTCTAGATTTCGTTCCCCCACCTCTAAGGGAGGTTCTAGAATGCTCAATGCTCAACTTTTGAACATTGTTACCTTTAGTCCCTGCAGTTTCAATTAATTCCTTTAATCCTAAAATTAATTCCAAATTATTTTCTGGTTAAATATTAATTAAACAATATGATTTCTAATTAATATATTATATCCATAATACATTAATAAATAATTTATCTTGATTTCCAATCAATTTATTAACCAAGTAATAAATTAATAAATCATTCTTCTCTCTCTAACAGTTATCCTATTCAATTACCAGGTTTAAAGGCAACCCAAAAGGACATTGCTACTATCAATTCAAGTACATACCAATTATAGTTATGGTCTTAGTCACCTAATGCAACAGTCTCCCACTTGGATAAGTATAGTAACTATAGTTGCAAGTATAACTTCAAATATTGACTAGCAAATTTTAGCTACCAAAAGCCGCTGTCGAACTCTGACATAGTCAGTGACGTGTCCTTATAAAAGGGATCATATATTCCTCCATTCTAGATATCTTATGAACTAAGACATGGATTATAATCATTGTCCCTGTTCATGTGTTGTTTCCTGATTTGCGATTTATGACGACTGACTAGTTGAACAAATCAAATCAGTTCAGGATTGGCCAAGCGCTTAAGGGTGTCATCACTAAATCATCGAGGGGCCCACATATATCGCTTTTATCCCACATTGGGTAAAAGGAATGGATAAATGTGACAACCCGAAATTTCTATCTTGTGCAAGAGATCAATTTAATCAAAGTTAGACTTGTTTAGATAGCTTTTAGCACTATTTGGAGTCTATTTGAGTGTTCTAAACCTAGTAAAATTAAGGTAGGAACCTAGAAATGGTATAACACGATGCATATCAAGCAAAATCGGGCCAAACACTCCAAAACATGGAGTATGCGGCCACACACTTGAGTGTACTGGCACACACAGGTGTGTGCGGCCGCACACCCATCCCAGCCACACATTCTTGCTTATATATACGCCATCCTTAGTCATTTTTGAACACATTTCCCACTCCTTCAAAGCTGGAACACATTTTCTATCAAGTATCATCCAAATCTTCATCTTGATCATCATAAAAGTAAGTGATCCTTCCTATGATTTGTTGATTCTTGAACTTAACTAGCCTTCTTCCCCACTTAGATCCATGAACATACGTTTTTGGTGTTAGATCTTCAAGAACAACAAGAACACCAAGAACACATACTAAACTTTTTGGAGTTAAACCATACTTCTAAGCCTTTAGATCGTATAAACACTTATCATAGCTTGTTATAGGCCAAGAAAACTTGAAGATATTTTGGAAAAACACCATTTCTCATGATCTTTAGGAGTGTGCGGCCGCACACACCATGTGCAACCATACACACCCCTTTTAGGTCCCAAAATGGCACTAAACGCCATATAAGACTAGAACATGAAGTGAGAAACCTTCCTAGATGGATTCTAAGGCCTTAAAATATGTTTTGAGAAACTTCATATGGAGTGTGCGGCCGCACATACACCCTGGACGCACACAAACCAATAGTACGGTTACAATACTTATCACATTATACCCTAATTAACGTTTGGTTTAAGGGAATAAGTACAACAATAATTACTATATCATAACACTACAGTACTTCGTTATTTTCCCATTACATCTACTTTGTGATCTTCTCACATATCCAGAAATGAAAGAACTATATTTTATTAAATGATAGTCACTATTGGGAGAAATACTCACTTTTACAATAAACAAACATACAACACTTAATGCCTTGGTAGAAGGCTACTTTTAATAGGAAATATAGGTTTTTCTAAGGGTTACAAATAATTACTACCAACATTTCTACAAGCTTACACACTCAATATTTACAATCATTTTCATTCAAACAACGACACTAAAATACTTATGAACTCACCAACGTTAATGCTGATAAACTCTTTCAAAATAAGTTATATCCTCAGGTCATCAGTAGACAAGTACCGATGCCAGCTTTTGAGAAGATGGAGTGCTTACGAGACTCATCTTTATTTGGTTCATATTTTTGGTGTCTATAAAATGTATAGAACACATTAGTATTAAAATACATTATTAATGCAATGGATGATTTTGTTTGCTTGTTTACTATATTTTTATGTTGTGATATTGTACATGACATCCTCCGCCCCAAAACGTTTCCGCCGTTCTTGGTTTTGGGGTGTGATAGATTGGTATCAGAGCATTGTTTATAGTGAATTATGTATATCAACCCATAAAAGATATACTAACTATAAACACAATGGGATTAGAATACTCTGACAAAGATTTATACTTTTAAAATAATAAAATATTTAACTAAGTATACATACCTGCATTCATACTAAAATCAGTGTCATTAGGACATAACAAAAGCCTTACGATTGTTGAATGTCACAAGTAGACTTGGGGATGTATGGTCAGTTCTGGGAGTGGAATAGCCTGATCAAGTATGTTGGTCCGAGAAGTGATTAGCATATGCCTAGGAATGGTTGTGATATGGCAACAAGTCTAAAAACTTACCAGCACTACTACAATGAGGATAATAGAACAGAACATAAACCAAATATACTATAGGAGTATTTTGTGTACTATAAATACTTATCTGAGAACTAAAAAGGTCTTTATTGATAGGTCAATAGTTGCTAAGTGCATACACTGAGGTTATGTGTATCTAGGATGTCATAGACTTAGAATCTGTGATCTTTTCCTTACTCCCTGTTCCTTGTTTGGTTGTGGGTTTAGAGTTAGGGTCCCCTATTCGAAGGTCTATCCTGTTTTGAATTCACATAACTGGTATGCACTATTCAAGTATTGAAGTAGCTGATAAGGAATTTATTATAATTGCCTTAAATAATATGCCTATATATATATATATATATATATATATATATATATATAAGATTCTTATACCCTTTTTCTCGCGTAGATATCATGGCCGGATTCCACCCTCCTGGCGACCCATACTTCCCGAACCAAGGAAATGCTAAATGGGTTGACTATGAGCCAAAAGATGACCATCCAATCCCTTTGGATGATCACCTCTCAGAAGGATTTTCTGATGGTTCCGACTCCAAGCCAGAAGTCAACAACCTACCCCCTGTGGCTCAGGTCTCGAATCCTAACCCCCACCAGTCTTTTCAAGGCCCGACGCCTGCATGGGTTGAATGCATAGAAACGTGGGGCGAAGAGCAAAGTCAGCCCATGCCATTCAATGGAGACTGAAGCTTGTTGGATTAGTGTCTAAGTCCATAACTATTTTGGTATGTACTTGACCCGATGGTGCATGGTCCTTTTGGGTTGCCTTCACCAAAGCAACTTGATAGGATGAATTATGGAGAGAAAGGATTAAATATGATTTATTAATATATTATGAGAATAATATATTAAAGGAGAAATCATATTGTTTAATTAATATTAGTCAATAATTAATTGGTAATTAGTTTTGTGACTAAAAGAGATTAATTAAACTTAAGGGACTGGAATTGTAATTATAAGATAATTGCAGTTTGGGCCATGGATTGCCTTATATTATAAGGTGGACGAATTCTATGGGGGAAGCCCATATGAAATCATCCAAGGCCTTGAGGAAAGGGCTCCATGGGTTGCTTAGGGCTTAAGCATCCAAATTAGGGTTTCCTTGTTAGATAACCCTAATTTCCTCCTATATATATGGATCCCTTATGACCCAAAAACGTGGCTAAGACTTCTCTAGGGTTTGTAGACGGTTTTGGGCAGCCTCTATCCTCTCTCCTCTTCATCCTCTTCCTTATGGTGTTTGTGAACCATTAGAGGAGTGGCAATTGTGACTCTATGCTTTCTAAAGTCAATACAAGGAGATTTGGGATTGTTATTGCTACATAACAATCAAGGTAACATCTTAAACCTATTCTTATGTTAATATGATTACTTGAATGCTAGAATTAGGGTTTATAGTCTTGGATAACTTGCATGTACAATAGAGAAACCTAGATCCAATCATTAGGGTTTGTATGAGCACATAGGATGTTCTTATGACCAAAACCCATCAGTGGTATCAGAGCTTAGACTGGTTTCTAATGTATTGATGCTTGATATGTTTGAAAAATTCGATTTTTTGGTTTCTGGAGACTGGACTCGCCGAGTCCATAGCTGAACTCGTCGAGTCCATGCAGACTCGACGAGTCCTTACTAACTCGGCGAGTCAACTTGCCAGATGGAGCATATTTCGCGATTTCTTGCTGTTTTTGCTTATGGATAGTTACCTTATCACATTAGATCAATATAAATCCTATTTTTTGATATATATGTATATATTCTTGATCTAATTGAAGATATTTATCAATTAATAAAATATTTGTTTCCTTATGTGATAATTGATTAATTATTTTGATTAAATTCAGAAAATTGTTTTGCAAGAAATCATTAAATAAATCAAATATGGATAATTATGTGATTAATTGTTAATTTAGATTATTTGTTATTTGATCCTTGTTGTTATGAAAAGTTTCATATTTTCCCCTTTAGGTTTTATAGTTTAAATTTGAACCCAAAAGTTTTTGTTGTTTTGAAATTTAAATAGTTAAAACCCTAATGTTTTGAAAAAGGTTTCAAAACTTGCCCTCAAGTTTTGGAATTTAAATTTTGATTAATAGTTTAATTTTGATGTATATTTAAATTCTAAACCCTAATGTTTTGAAATGTTTCAAAACTTGCCCTCAAGTTTTGGAATTTAAAAGTTGATTAAAAGTTTAATTAGGAATGTTAAATTCTAAAACCCTAGTATTATTTTGAAAAGTTCAAATCATACCCTTATGGTTTTATTAATTAGTTAAGGTGTATAATTAAAAGAGGTTTAATAAATCCATAAATGTTTTGGTTTACAATTTAATTGAATTAAAAGTATAATTGTTAAATTTGACCACCTAATATTTTAAAAATGTAAACTACACCCTATGCTATATATAACATTAAAAGTCTAACATTATATATATGTATGAGTAAAAGTCAGTCTTACCGTTTGTAGGCCTCATTCACGAAGCTGGTTTATAAGGGGTGCTTAAGGAAATTGCCTATAAAATGGCGATTGAATGGGTATCCACTCTTACCCACCGCACTCTTGACTAGTGGAGGGTCGTTAGTCGAACGGGTAGGATAGGACGAAAACCTTCCATTATAAGTATAATGAATTACAAAAGTAACTAAATGTTTTCATAAAATTCCCAATCTTAGTTACTTAGGCAAAAGTGAATTGATGCAATTCCATGAAATTACACTTTGTGCCCTTGCGAAGACGTTAGCGGAGCGTGTGTGGTTTACCGGCACACTAAATGGTTCTAAGCAAAGGTAGCAAAGGGTGACTCAATGTTTGTCATAGTTCGGTGGAGCGTGTGTGGTTTACCGACACATCGAATAGATGACTGTAACATGTGAGGGCACCATGTAAGTTTGCATGGTTATTCACACCCGCTTTGTGATCCTCGGCATCCTAGTCGCAAACAAGAGGGGCATATCGAGATTTAAACATGCCATTGAAATGTTCAATGAATCTCAAAGGATCTAGGAGTTTTCATAGATTTAAAACTTAAATTTCTTTTTCGTTTTTCATGGTGGAAATTAGTGAATCGTCATTCACTTAGTTTCAAATTTTCTGCAATTTGGGTTACGACATCCCTCTCCCGAGTTGTAGAATATTGTGTTGGGTCCTAGCCTTAGTATCTCATTTGGGTGATTTACTAAGGACTCAATCAATCAACTAACTTGAATTTGTTTTCTCCCGTTTTGTAGATGTCAAAGTTTGACAACTATGGACTTCTCAAATCCCGTGGAACAAGCATTCCACATGAAGATGATATTCGACGATTAGATCGAGGAACAAGAAATCATGCTTCACTTCCTCCACCTCATCCAATTATTCTCCCTAACCCACAAGTTCGAAGGCTTGAAAAGTTCAAACTCACTCAAGCCCTTTTGGCAAGTAAACATAAAGAAGGAAAGTCAGTGTGTGCACACGTCCTAAGGATGAAGTCACACATTGATAGGTTAAGAATGTTAGGATCCGTTGTCTGTGAGGAGATGACTGTTGATTGGATTCTTCAGTCACTTCCTAACTCATATAGTGAGTTCGTAAGAGAGTATTATATGATGAACCGCAACGTGACCCTTATAGATCTCACCTATATGCTTATTGCTGCTGAATCAACAATGGTTTGGTGCAATAGAAAAAGCAAAGTTGATTGGTGAATCTGCCTTTAAGACCTCTATGGATATAGACAATGGAAACGAAAGACTTGCTATGATCAAAAGTTTGATCATAAGAGAAAGGCAATGTCTGAAGTAGTTCCATGTCCTATTCCAAAAGAGTCAATCTGCTTTTATTGCCAAGAGAAGGGGCATTGAAGACGAAGTTGCCCTATTTACCTAAGAGATCTAAGAGATGGGAGAGTCAGAACGTATGGCTTTGCTTTAGGTAAAATCCGTTGACTAACTCTTTTAAGCTTCTATTGTAGATTCTTAATACATAATGTGATAAGATTACAATTGATGTTTTGTAGGATCGAAGAAAAGAAAGGAAGCTTAAGGGAAGCAGTGAGCAGAATCTAACCATGAAGGAATGGATTTCGATCGCATTTCTCGAAGATTAGATTATTGAGCTACTACTTAGAGTTAGAATTAGATTACTAAGAAAGATGTATTAGCAAGTTTTTCAATGAATTGCATTGTAAGGACAAATTTTTCCACAATAAAATCAATTTTGATTTTATATTTGTCCTTGCAATGGCGTATATGGAAAATTGATGTTTGAATGTTTCTATTATTAGCAATAATGGATTTGGTTCTTATTATGTTATTTATGGAAAGTCGAGAATTTACCAAATAGGGAGAGTTTCTCATCGCCCAAGTTTCAATTTGACAGAAACTTGGAATCATGCAACTTGGTTACACGATGAATGAGAAATTTCATATTTGGAAATTAGACTAATTCATTGACAAAGTGTCAAGTGAAGGACTTGGAGATCGAATACACAAAGTTGCATGTTGATCAAGTCCACCATAAGAGTAACAAAGATATTCATCATGATTTACTAAAGGTTTAGTAAATACGATTATACTTATAAGATTAAATGTAATTTTGAATTGATTGAAAAAGTTTAAATCAATAGCAGAACGAATAAGAAGAATCAAGTAGGCAGAAAGATAAAAGTTTCTCCATTCTAAGAAGAAGGGAGAGAACCTTTTATGCTTTATGATATGTCTTAATGATTAAGAACCATATCTCAATTGATCCTCTAAGTGAGTCATAGTACAATTGTATGTTTAAGAAGAGGAATCAAGGATTGAAGAAATGGTTAAATCTAGAAGTCAATCATACTTCGTTCCAATAACAAGTTTTAAAGTTAAGATTGTGACATTGAGTGAAAAGTATTAAGAAGGTTTGTAACATTCATCAAATGTGGAAAGTTGTGATGTCTTGGATAAGACAAAGACCAACTAGGACGAATTTATGAAGAGCTTTGATAAAAACTACACTAACTCTTGAATATTTGTTTGTCAAGAATTGTTTATTGACAAAAGAATCTTATATTTCAAGGAGTCAGTGGGAGTCTTAATGGTCTTGAAAAGTTTCAAGAACAAATCAAATAAACCTTATCGATCATCACTAGCACACGAGTTGAGGTTTACAACCTATCGTGTTGACATTATTTTGTTTCTGTGCCAATCCAATCGAGTTAATTATGCATGTGAGTCCTATGAGTTCTCATTTGAATGCATAAAAGGCAAGGAACTTGATCAATGGAAAGTACATTGATAAGAAAAGGTGAGCTGCTTAACTACTTGGAAGACATGGTGGGCAGCTGTGTTACCATAAGGCAAGAAGTCAAGATTTAGAAAGTTCGGTCCATATGAGTTTGAATTTGTCGTAAACTTTGGTTTTGACAAATTCACATGGATAGGAACAAATGCACCGTTTAAATCTAAGTGTCATAAGATTTCCTCCTTCATGAAAATGATTGTGAGGAAATACTTTCACTAAGAAAGATTTTAAGAAGATAGTGATTGTAAAATTGCATTCTCGAATTCGATTATGTTTACGGTATCCCTTTCCATAATTTGAATTGTGAGGTTTGGCAATTAGTCTTAATTGTTTAGACACACATATGAAGTATCTAAGGCAAAGGTGTATAAGTTCAAGAAGCCTTGATAAAAGATTATCAAAGCACCAAGTATTAGAAACATGAACTTAAGAAATTCAATAAGCATTGTTTTTTTTTGAAAGTTAAGCTGTTTCTGAATATATGTCAAAGCTAGTGGGAGCATAAGTGTTATGTTTATAATAATCATCATGATAGTGGGAGCATAAATGTTATGATTGTATGATTATTAAGGAAAGTATTGCAATTTGGCAATATTAATTATAGAAAACAAGAGTCATTCTTTGCAAAGTTGTAAGGATGGAATAGTTGTTTTGCTATAATTAAGGGAGAGAATATTATGTTTCATTTAAAATCTAAAGGCTTAGGTTGTGGAATGTTAATAAATTTAGTCAAAGGTACATAGTGTGTTCACAAATTTCGATTATGATTACGACATTCCTCTTCATAGTTCAAATTTTGAGAACATAGCACATAAAATATTATGACAGAAGATTGATAAAGTATCAAATCTTTATGTAAGACGTTATGCATTGTGTCCCATACGCTTCGGGTATAGGATCGATTGCAAATGCTATAATATTTGACCATTCTAAAATTTTCCAAATGTCTAGCGTATTTAGAGGGAAAAGGACAATAATCGGTTTTGACTAAGATGGATAAAACAACTATCAAAGGACAATCCAAAGTTCGTCGAGGATTGGTCGCTTGTGAGTAGTTGGAAGTATAGTATTGGATGGAAAATATTGACATTATGAATAGAAAAGATTCTATTGAGAATGAGTTGTCATATGGTACGTATGGAATGATTTCCACATTGGGAATTGAATATTGATAATCTATGACTAGATTAGAAACTTTTATGCAAAAGGATGTTCAAAGGAATGTACTTTGAGTGAGAGACATCATATCTAAGGAATTGTATTGTAACAATCTCCGATAGAGGACTTTGTAATCTCATTGGCAATAGTCTTTGTGACTTTGGTGCAATGATATTATGAAAGGATCATTGCATAAAATGTTAGAATCTAGCATATTCTATAAGTAGCAAGAATTTGATATTCTTTCACTTATGAAAAAAGGATTTGGAGTTGTGAAATGAGAATGATTGGGAATGTGCTCAATTTGGTCTATTTCACAAAGTAAGAACCATAGGTTAACATTGTGTGCATGCTAGGAGCATGGGACAAGTGTAATAATTCAAGTAAGAAGTTGATTACCCGAAACGACAAATAATGAGTAATCGATATGGTGATAAATAAAAGGTGTTTTATTTATGCTCAAAGGTTTGAGGCCATATGGGATTAGTATTATTCTTGTGTTTCACTTTGCATGTTTTGACTTCCTGAATAATTTAATTGGTTAAGAATAGTCAAATTATTCGAACATGCCACAGTCGTTCATACGTTGGAAGTAGGTATGAATGAAGAGTGTCGTGAATTGGTGTGTGGATTGTCTAAAAGAGTATTAGACATAAGCAAATGTTTGCTGCAACGTTCATGAGTGCTTATGAATATGATTTGAGCATTAGATTAAACCCATGCTCACTTGGATCACTCCATGAATTGTATCACGAGTGATTGGTGAGACGATAACATCTTATATTCTTGAAACCGAGATGTGTGAGTTGTATCTTGCAAATCGGTTGCACATTGATAATATGTAAACGCACTAGTAACTTGGTGTTATAAAACATATTGTTGTGTGTGATTCGGTGAGTGAGTGCAAGCAAGCATTGTATCAAAGTTTATCCGTTCCTTTTATCCAAAGTAGGATAAAAGCGATATCTTTGGGCCCCTCGATGATTTAGTGATGACAAACGTAAATGCTCGGCCGGGCTAGGGCTAATTTGATTTGTTCAATTAGTCAGTCGTCATAAATCGGGAATCGAGATATAGTAAAAAGAGAATGATTTGAAATCATATCTCATATGATATCTAGAATGGAGGAATATATGATCCCTTATCTAAGTACACGCGTATCTGATAGGATCAGAGTTGACAGCGGCTTTGGAAAGCTACGATTGCAGATTAGGATCTGAAGTCATACGCATAATAGTAATTAGACTTATCCAAGTGGGAGACTGTTGGATTAGTGTTTAAGTCCATAACTATTTTGGTATGTACTTGACCCAATGGTGCATGGTCCTTTTGGGTTGCCTTCACCAAAGCAACTTGACAGGATAAATTATGGAGAGAAAGGGTTAAATATGATTTATTAATATATTATGAGAATAATATATTAAAGGAGAAATCATATTGTTTAATTAATATTAGTCAAAAATTAATTGGTAATTAGTTTTGTGACTAAAAGAGATTAATTAAACTTAAAGGACTGGAATTGTAATTATAAGATAATTTCAATTTGGGCCATGGATTGCCTTATATTATAAGGTGGACGAATTCTATGGGGGAAGCCCATATGAAATCGTCCAAGGCCTTGAGGAAAGGGCTCCATGGGTTGCTTAGGGCTTAAGCATCCAAATTAGGGTTTCCTTGTTAGATAACCCTAATTGCCTCCTATATATATGGATCCCTTATGACCCAAAAACGTGGCTAAGACTTCTTTAGGGTTTGTAGACGGTTTTGGGCAGCCTCTGTCCTCTGTCCTCTTCATCCTCTTGCTTATGGTGTTTGTGAACCATTAGAGGAGTGACAATTGTGACTCTATGATTTTTAAAGTCAATACAAGGAGATTTGGGATTGTTATTGCTACATAACAATCAAGGTAACATCTTAAACCTATTCTTATGTTAATATGATTACTTGAATGCTAGAATTAGGGTTTATAGTCTTGGATAACTTGCATGTACAATAGAGAAACCTAGATCCAAGCATTAGGGTTTGTATGAGCACATAGGATGTTCTTATGACCAAAACCCATCAAAGCTT
This sequence comes from Lactuca sativa, assembly GCF_002870075.4. Taxonomy (NCBI): domain Eukaryota; kingdom Viridiplantae; phylum Streptophyta; class Magnoliopsida; order Asterales; family Asteraceae; genus Lactuca; species Lactuca sativa. The sequence continues at coordinate 158,157,937 of NC_056631.2, read as the reverse complement.
TTATGACACGAGTGAAGGAGGATCAGCGGACAGAGTCTGGCCAATCCTGGTCGGGAGGGTTACCCGCAACGAAATCCAGGGCATGACAGCTCTCCAGCGCATCACGGAGGTGGATGCTAATGCAAGAATGCATTCCATTTGCACCAGCCACCTAGAACATGCGCAAGAGAGGCCTGCTATGGAACACGAGGCCCTGCTGCAAGCACTAGCTGAGACTCAGGCTGAAGTCATAGAGCTCCGGGTTCGCCAGAGAGTTTACGAGCGGCACCTTCTCGAAATGGAACGTCAGCTGGCAGACCTTAGGGTACGCTAGAGGAATGTCCGTCGCCGGTAGAAGATGTTTAGTATATCTTTTCTTTTTACTCAAGGAATAGCCTTCCCTAACTATGCTCTATGAAGCTTTTGTCTATAAAATATTTCTACTCTCCAAGTACTATAACTAGGAATCTAAAAACTGTCAACCTTTTTCATTATGGTATGATGTAAGACCTATAGTTAGGTCATTTTTCCCCGAACTTGTTACGTCAATAATACCAATATTATTGACAGTTATCTAACCTGTTGGAAGCATTTGTACTCTTGTGTCTCTCTGCTCATCTATTGTATTTTTATTTCAAAACATACACCCATTCAACTGTTGGACTATGGACATTTAGCCCATGAATCACTCTCACTATGCTTAAAATTGATTCGTATTATCATGTTCATGTGTTAATCTTATAGTTGAAGGATGACTCCTCGCAAATCACCAAGGCATAATCCTCCACCACCACCTCCTCCACAATACGATGTTGCAACTCTAAATGCTGCAGTAGCAACGGCTGTGACAACAGCCATGGCACAATATCACTCTACTGATGCCAGCAGAGGTGGAACCCCTGTTAACTCTAATCAAGTTGAACTCCTTGTGCGCTCGAGAGAGTGCTCCTACAAGGACTTCACTAACTGTAAGCCAAAGCCCTTCAAAGGGAATGGCGGAGTCATTACCCTCTCGTAATGGTTCGAAAAGACAGAGTCGATCTTCGAGATTTGCTCCTGCCCTGCTGCGAGTAAGGTCAAGTTTGCTGCTTGTACCTTTGAGGATAAAGCCCTGACATGGTGGAACATCCATGTCAACTCACTAACTCTTGCAGTGGCTAACGACATGGGCTGGGAAACTCTGAAAGATCTCATGATCGACGAATACTGCCCGAGGGGCGAAATCCAGAAGTTGGAACAAGAGCTCTGGAACCTAACCATGAAGGGCTCCGACATAGTTTCTTATACCGCCAGATTTAGTGAGCTGGTGGCCCTCTGTCCCAACATGGTCCCCACAGAGGGAAAGAAGATAGAAAGGTATATCTGGGGGCTGTTGCCTCCGGTTTAGGGGAATGTGTTAGCTTCAAACCCCACTACCTTCGACAATGCCAAGCGATTGGCACAACGCCTCATTGACCATGGGATCTGTACCCCGTCTGCAAAAACAACCCTAGCCACCCCCGAACCTTCCAAAATCACCGACAACAAGCGGAAGTTCTGGGATGACAAGAAGAAGTAGAAAGTTGCTTTAAAAAGCAGCAAATTGTGGCGGTCCATGCCGCGATAACACCTACCATTGCTGCTCCGGTGAAGCAGTACACCGGAAACTTGCCTAAGTGCATCAAATGCAGTGTCCACCACAATGGACCCTGCCGATAATTAAAGTCCAACTGCAACAAGAAGGGACACACTGTCCGCTTCTGTAAATCCCCGGCAAGGCCAATAAACCAGGTCCCTGGTGCTGGTGTGACTCAGTTATGCTATGGATGTGGCGAAGTGGGCCACTATAAGAGGGAGTGCCGAAAGACAAGAAATGCTGGTGGGGCAGGAAAAGTTCTGGCTATAGGCCACGGAGAAGCAGTTGTTGACCCTACGGTGGTGACTGGTATGTTTCTCCTTGAAAACTCTTATGCATGTATACTATTTGATAGTCGAGCGGAGAGAAGCTTCGTAAATCAGAAATTTGCATGCCTACTTAAACAACAACCACGCGCACTTAAGGAACCATGCATGGGAGAAATGGATAATGGGAAAACTGAGAGTACTAATAGCATATACATAGGATGTACTCTAACTCTAGATAGCCATTCATTTCCGATCAACCTCATGTCGGTCTCGAGTAAAAGCTTCGACATCATCATCGACATGGATTGGTTGAGTCTTCATCGTGCCGACATTATGTGTTATGAAAAGGCTGTACGCCTTAATCTTTCGTCTAACGAAACCCTCATTATCGACGGCGACAAAACCGACACTAGCCTTAGCATCATCTCAAGTATTTAAGATCAAAAGTACCTACGTAAAGAATATTGTGCATTCCTTTCACACGTTGTTGATGCGAGCAAAGAAACCAAAGACCTAAAAAACCTCCCCGTAGTGTGCGACTTTCCCGACATCTTTCCGGAAGAACTTCCAAGTTTACCCCTGCAGCAACAAGTCGAGTTCCGAATCGACTTAGTTTCGGGAGCTACCCCAGTAACCAAATCGCCCTATCGCTTAGCACCAACTGAGATGCAAGAACTATCTGGTCAACTTAGCGAACTGCTCGGTAAGGCTTTTATTAGACCAAGCTTCTCACCCTGGGGAGCACCAGTCTTGTTTGTCAAGAAGACAGACGGATCATTTCGTATGTGCATCGACTAAAGGGAGCTCAATAAGCTAACAGTTAAAAATCGTTACCCTTTGCCTCGCATAGACGATTTGTTTGACCAACTGCAAGGGGCGTCTTACTTTTCAAAGATTGATCTGAGATCCGGGTATCACCAGTTGCGAGTGTTAGAGAAGGATGTTCCGAAGACAGCCTTCTGAACTCGTTATGGACGGTAGGAATCCGTAGTGATGCCATTCGGATTGACCAATGCGCCCGCAGTGTTCATGGATCTTATGAATCGAGTATGTTGTCCTTACTTGGATCAGTTCGTCATCGTCTTCATCGATGACATACTTATCTACTCTCGAAGTGAGGAGGTACATAGTAATCATCTTCAGCAAGTCCTAGAAACCTTACAAACAAAGAAGCTTTATGCGAAGTTCTCTAAATGCAAATTTTGGATTTGAAGGGTCGAATTCTTAGGTCACGTGGTTAGCGAAGAAGGAATCCTCGTGGACCCTTCCAAAATTAAGGGCATTGAGAATTGGTTAGCACCGAAGACGCCTACCGAAATTCGTCAATTTCTAGGCATCGCTGGCTACTACCGTATATTCATACATAACTTCTTCCAGATTGCGAAACCTCTTACAATGTTGACCCAGAAGGGCATGGCCTTTGACTGGGAAGAGAAGCAAGAGAAGGCATTCCAAACATTGAAATGAGACTTGTGCACCGCACCAATACTATCCCTTCCTGAAGGAATAAAAGACTTTGTAGTCTACTACGATGCGTCAAATCAAGGACTCGGGTGTGTTCTGATGCGACGAGGTAAGGTCATCGCCTATGCCTCAAGGCAGCTGAAGACACATGAAGTGAACTACACCACATACGACCTTGAGATGGGAGCAGTTGTGTTTGCTTTGAAGATCTGGAGACACTACCTGTATGGTACAAAAATCACGATCTTTATAGACCACAAAAGCCTACAACACATATTCAACCAGAAGGAACTCAATATGAGACAACGACGGTGAGTCAAGCTACTCAATGACTACGAATGCGAAATTCGTTATCATCCGGGTAAAGGCAATGTAGTAGCAGACGCCCTAAGTTGGAAAGAATATTTTGGTCGAAGGGTCAGATCACTAACTATGACTATCCACTCATATTTGTCCACACAAATTAAGGAGGCTTAGCTCAAAGCTTTAAAACCTGAAAATGTGGCGGGTGAATCCCTGCAAGGGATGGAGAAGAATCTGGTAGTCAAGGGTGACGGGGCCTTATTTCTCATGGACCGGATCTGGACACCGAAGCACGGTGGCTTCAGAGACTTGGTCATGACCGAGGCGTGCAACACTCGATATTCCGTCCACCCGAGTTCAGATAAGATGTATCTGGATCTTAAAAAGCTATACTAGTGGCCTAACATGAAAGTAGAGATTGCTACCTTCGTGAGTAAATGCCTTACTTGCGCAAAGGTTAAGGTCGAATACCAGAAACCATTGGGCTTACTTCAACAACCGGAGATATCGGAGTGGAAATGGGAGCGGATAACTATGGACTTCATAACCAAGTTGCCTAAGACAACAGGTGGACTTGATACCACTTGGGTCATCGTCGATAGATTGACCAAATCTGTGCATTTCCTACTAATCAAAGAGACTGACAAAATGGAAAAACTTACAAGAACTTACATTAGGGAAATCGTACGACTGCATGGTGTCCTTATATCCATTATCTCCGATAGAGAGAGTAGGTTCACTTCAAGGTTCTGGCAGTCGCTACAAAGTTCCCTGGGACGAGGCTGGACATGAGTACAACCTACCACCCACAGACCGACGGAAAAAGTGAGAGAACGATACAAACACTGGAAGATATGCTGAGAGCCTGTGTGATTGACTTTGGGAAAGAATGGGATACTCACTTACCCCTTGTCGAATTTTCCTATAACAACAGTTATCACACGAGCATAAAGGCTGCTCCATTTGAAGCTCTCTACGGCCGAAAGTGCAGATCCCCTCTATGTTGGGCTGAGGTGGCTGACACAAAGTTAGCTAAAGGACAAGTTCCTGACAGCACTCTCAGAGGTTCGGAGATCATTCGGGAAACGACAGAGAAAATCTTTCAGATTCGTGAACGATTAAAAGCCTCTAGAGACCGACAGAAAAGCTACGTAGACAAACGAAGGAAACCTTTGGAATTCCAGGTGGGAGACGGTGTTCTCTTGAAAGTCTCACCCTGGAAGGGATTGATACGCTTCGGAAAGCGTGGGAAGCTAAATCCAAGGTACATAGGGCCTTTCGAGATTCTCGACCGAATCAGACCAGTAGCTTACAAACTCAATCTACCACGCGAGCTCAGTAATGTACATTCTACTTTCCACGTCCCCAACTTGAAAAAGTGTCTTTCCGATGAGACTCTTGTAATCTCACTTGACGAGATCGAGATCAACGAGAGCCCCAAATTCGTGGAAGAACCTGTAGAGATCATGGACAGTGAGGTCAAGCGAACAAAACAAAGCCGCATCCCGATAGTGAAGGTTCGCTGGAACGCCAAGCAAGGACCGGAATTCACATGGGAGCGCGAGGATCAGATGAAACTAACATATCCTCATCTTTTCGCTTAGTTTTGTATCTATTTACTGCTTAAACTCTAATTTCGGGACAGAATTCCCTCTAACGGGGGGATGATGTGACAACCCGGAATTTCTATCTTGTTCCAGAGATCAATTTAATCAAAGTTAGACTCGTTTTGATAGCTTTTAGCACTATTTGGAGTCTATTTGAGTGTTCTAAACCTAGTATAATTAAGGTAAGAACCTAGAAATGGTATAACACGATGCATATCAAGCAAAATCGGGCCAAACACTCCAAAACATGGAGTGTGCGGCCGCACACTTGAGTGTACGGCCACACACAGGTGTGTGCGGCCGCACACCCATCCCAACCACACACTCTTGCCTATATATGCCATCCTTAGTCATTTTTGAACACATTTCCCACTCCTTCAAAGTTGGAACACGTTTTCTCTCAAGTATCATCCAAATCTTCATCTTGATCTTCATAAAAGTAATTGATCCTTCCTATGATTTGTTGATTCTTGAACTTAACTAGCCTTCTTCCCCACTTAGATCCATGAAAACACGTTTTTGGTGTTAGATCTTCAAGAACAGCATGAACACCAGGAACAACAAGCACACCAAGAACACATACTAAACTTTTTGGAGTTTAACCATACTTCTAAGCCTCTAGATCGTATAAACACTTATCATAGCTTGTTATAGGCCAAGAACACTTAAAGATCTTCTGGAAAAATGCCATTTCTCATGATCTTCGGGAGTGTACGGCGCACACACCATGTGTAACCATACACACCCCTTTTAGGTCCCAAAATGGCACTAAACTCCATATAAGACTAGAACATGAAGTGAGAAACCTTCCTAGATGGATTCTAAGGCCTTAAAATATGTTTTGACACACTTCATAGGGAGTGTGCAGCCGCACACACACCCTGGCTACACACACACGAATATGGTGTATTTTGACCATACACTCCCTTGTATAGCCATACACCCCTTACATACAATCATATATGATTGTAACACTTCAATATAGGTGTTTACTAGCCCCTAAGGTGGTCCCAATTCAATAAGTAGTTATTTCAAACACTAATTGTATACATAAATATGTCATTATATGGTTAATAGGATTCGTTTGTGCTCAAGTCCACATTTGAGACTCAACCTCCTAAACCGATCCTACCGTTGCATCACTCACTACAGGTGAGTTAATACCCCTTAATTAACCTTTTAAATGTTTCTAAATGCTTTTATGGGGGGGATACAAGTTGAATCATACTAGTTATTATATCAATCACATTTAATTAATAGCTAGCATACACATGGAATTACTATGCTTTAAACTGTCTTGACAACAAAACTACTTCAAAATGATTTCCAAACACTTTTACATGTTAGACTATTTATAAAACTCAGTTTTAGTTTCCAAATCTTTACTTTTAAAACTCTTTAAACTTATATACTGTCAAATCATGTCCAATACATATATGGTTATATAAGTAAGGTTTGAAGGAATTAGGACTAATAATACGCTCTATTTCTTGTTCCTTGTTTGGTTGTGGACTTAGACTCCCCTATTGTTTGTCCGAGTGTCGTTTGATCCTTAGTTATATATCATGTGTATATGTATAGACATAAAAGCTTTCTGTTTTATTTCAATACACTCAGTGATACAAACAACCTTCTTAGTAAACTATAATAGGTATAGTTTAGTGATATGCTACTTACTACTTCTCGTACTATGAAACATACAAAGAGTCAGTTCATACATGAGTCAATACATACTGTAAACAATACATACAATACACTATACAATTGAAGATACAACACAATAGAAAGAGAGAACATACACTATTACACACTATTCATACACACTAAATACTACACTAAAGAACATACTATGATGAGAGTCATGGAGGACATTCACTACACTAATACATACAATACATACATACTATTGATGGGTTTTGGTCATAAGACATCCTATGTGCTCATACAAACCCTAATGCTTGGATCTAGGTTTCTCTATTGTACATGCTTTGAATCCAAGACTATAAACCCTAATTCTAGCATATGGAAATCAATATTAACATATAATTAGGTTTATGATATTACCTTGATTGTTATGTAGCAGCAACAATCCCAATTCCTCCTTGAATTGGCTTTGGAAGGCTTAGAGTCACAAGTGTCACTCCTCTAATGGCTTAGAAACACCATAATCAAGTGGAGAAGGTATAAGGAGAGAGGGGAGGTATTGAATTCGTTTCTAGGACCTCTTGGGAAGGCTTAGACGAATTCATGAGTCTTGGGGTCTTTATATAGGGTTAGGATTAGGGTTTCAGTCCTTATCCTTATCTAGTTACTTGCCCATCAAGCAACCATAAGATAAGCCTTGAAAATCCCTATCTTTTGGACCTTCGACGATTTTAAGGATATCCTTATCCTTGAATTCGTCCATCCTTTAACAAGGATAACCATTGCCCTATTTTGTAACTATCACATAATTACAATTCAGCCCCTCTAGTTTAATTAATTACACTTGATCACAAAATTAATTCTTAATTAATTATTGACCAATATTAATTAAACAAATATGATTTCTCCTTTAATATATTATTCTTATAACATATTAATAAATCATAATAACCTCTCTCTTTATTTATTTCTCCAATCAAGTTGCTTTGGTGAAGGCAACCCAAAAGGACCATGCACCATCGGGTCAAGTACATACCAAAATAGTTATGGACTTAGACACTAATCCAACAGTCTCCCACTTGGATAAGTCTAATAACTATTCTGCGTATGACTTCAGATCCTGATCTGCAATCGTAGCTTTCCAAAGCTGCTGTCAACTCTGATCCTATCAGATACGCGTGTCCTTTGATAAGGGATCATATATTCCTCCATTCTAGATATCATATGAGAAATGTTTTCAAATCATTCTCTTTGTACTATATCTCGATTCCGATTTATGACGACTGACTAATTGAACAAATCAAATTAGCCCTAGCCCGGCCGAGCATTTACGTTTGTCATCACTAAATCATCGAGGGGCCCAAAGATATCGCTTTTATCCTACATTTGATAAAAGGAACGGATAAACTTTGATACAATGCTTGCTTGCACTTACTAACCAAATCACACACAACAATATGTTTTATAACACCAAGTTACTAGTGCATTTACATATTATCAATGTGCAACCGATTTGCAAGATACAACTCACACATCTCGGTTTCAAGAATATAAGATGTTATCGTCTCACCAACCACTCGTGATACAATCCATGGAGTGATCCAAGTGAGCGTGGGTTTAATCCAATGCTCAAATCATATTCATAAGCACTCATGAACGTTGCAGCAAACATTTGCTTATGTCTAATACTCTTTTAGACAATCCACACACCAATTCACGACAGTCTTCATTCATATATACTTCCAACATATGAACGACTGTGGCCCGTTTGAATAATTCGATTATTCTTAATAAACTCAATTATTCTGGAAGTCAAAACATGCAAATGTGAAACACAAGAATAATACTAATCCCATATGGCCTCAACCCTTTGAGCATAAATAAAACACTTTTTATTTATCACCATATTGATTACTCATTATTTGTCGTTTCGGGTAATAAACTTCTTACTTGAATTACAACACTTGTCCCATGCTCCTAGCATGCACACAATGTTTACCTATGGTTCTTACTTTGTGAAATAGATCACATTGAACACATTTCCAATCATTCTCATTTCACAACTCCAAATCCTTTTCATAAGTGAAAGAATATCAAATTCTTTCTACTTATAGAATATGCTAGATTCTAACATTTTATGCAATGATCTCTTTTGTAATGTCACTGCACCAAAGTCACAAAGACTATTGCCAATGATATTACAAAGTCTTCTATCGGAGATTGTTACAAGAAAATTCCTTAGATATGATGTCTCTCACTCAAAGTACATTCCTTTGAACATCCTTTTGCATAAGAGTTTCTAATCTAGACATAGATTTTCAATATTCAATTCCCTAATATGGACACGCTTCCATATTTTCCATATGACAACTCATTCTTAATAGAATCTTATCTATTCGTAATGATGTCAATATGGTCCATCCGATATGGAAACATTTCCATAATTTCCATATGACAACTCATCCTTAATAGAATCTTTTCTATTCATAATAATGTCGATATGGTCCATCCAATACCATGCTTCCAACTACTCACAAGCGACCAATCCTCGTCGAACTTTGGATTGTCCTTTGATAGTTGTTTAATTATTTTAGCCAAAACCAATTCTTGTCCTTTTTCCTTCTAAATGCGCTAGGCATTTGGAAAATTTTAGAATGGTCAAACATTAAAGCATTTGCAATCGATCCTATACCCGAAGCGTATGGGACACGACGCATAATGTTTTATTTGCTATGTTCTCAAAATTCGAATTGTGAAGAGGAATGCCGTAATCATAATCGAAAATTTAAGAACACACTATGTACCTTTGACTAAATTTATTAACATTTCTCAACCTAAACCTTTAGATTTGAAATGAAGCATAATATTCTCTCCCTTAATTATAGCAAAACAACTTTATAACCCTTACTACTTTGCAAGGTATAACTCTTGTTTTCTATAATTAATATTGTCATCGTGCCTTAATAATCATACAATCATAACATTTATGCTCCCACTATCATGATGATTATTTTAAAACATAACACTTATGCTCCCACTAGCTTCGACATGTATTCATAAACATCTTAACTTTCAGAAAAACAATGCTTATTGAATTTCTTAAGTTCATGTTTCTAATACTAAGTGCTTTGATAATCTTTTATCAAGGTTTCTTGAACTTATACACCTTTGCCTTCGATAGTTCATATGTGTGTCTAAACAATTAAGACTAATTGCCAAACCTCACAATTCAAATTATGGAAAGGGATACCGTAACCATAATCGAATTCGAGAATGCAATTTTACAATCACTATCTTCTTAAATCTTTCTTAGTGAAACCATTTTCTCACAATCATTTTCATGAAGGAGGAAATCTTATGACACTTAGATTTGAGCAGTGTATGTGTTCCTATCCATGTGAATTTGTTGAAACTAAAGTTTACGACAAATTCAAACTCATATGGACCGATCTTTCTTAATCTTGATTTCTTGCCTTATGGTAGCACAGCTGCCCACCATGTCTTCCAAGCAGTTAAGCAGCTCACCCTTTCCTATCAGTGTACCTTTCATTGATTAAGGTGCTTTGCCTTTTATGCGTTCAAAATGAGAACTCATAGAACTCACATGCATAATTAACTCAATTGGAACAACACAGAAACAAAATAATGTCAACACGATAGGTTGTAAACCTCAACTCGTGTGCTAGTGATGATCGATAAGGTTTATTTGATTTGTTCTTGAAACCTTTCAAGACCATTAAGACTCCCACTTACTCCTTGTCATATAAGATTCTCTTGTCAATAAACATTTTTTTTGACAAACAAATATTCAAGAGTTAGTGTAGTTTTTATCAAACTCTTCATAAATTGGTCCTAGTTGGTCTTTGTCTTATCCAAGACATCACAACTTTCCACATTTGATGAATGTTCTAAAACTTTTAATACTTGTCACTCATTGTCACAATCTTAACTCTAAGACTTGTTTTGGAACGAAGTATTATTGACTTCTTGATTTAACCATTTCATCAATTCTTGATTCCTCTTCTTAGACATACAATTGTACTAAGACTCATTTAGAGGATCAATTGAGATATGGTTCTTAATCGTTAAGACCTATCATAAAGCATAAAAGGTACTCTCCCTTCTTCTTAGAATGGAGAAACTTTTATCTTTCTGCCTACTTGATTCTTCTTATTCGTTCTGCTATTGATCTAAACCCTTTAATCAATTCAGAATTACACTTAATCTCATATTTACTAAACCTTTAGTAAATCATGACGAATATCTTTGTTACTCTTATGGTGGACTTGATCAACACGCAACTTTGTGTATTCGATCTCCAAGTCCTTCACTTGACACTTTGTCAATGAATTAGTCTAATTTCCAAATATGAAATTTCTCATTCAGCGTGCAACCAAGTTGCATGATTCCAAATTTCTGCCCAATTGAAACTTGGGCGATGAGAAACTCTCGCTATTTGGTAAATTCTCGACTTTTCCATAAACACCATAAATAAGAATCATATCCATTTGTTGTAGAAATATGCAAACACCAATTTTCATAACGATTTCATTGTAAGGAAATAAACAAATAAATAAATAAGTCGAACGGAAATTTATTTTATTTATAAAAGCAGCGGAAAACATTTGTCCTTATAATGCAAAATCCATTAAAAACTATGTATTTCAAAAGAAAATTTTCTAACAACTCTATCATAACTATCTAAGCTCAAAATCTAATCTTAGAGTCCATGCGATCAAGATCCATTCCTTGTGATTAGATTCATCTTGCTCTTTCACTAAGCTTCCTTTCTTTTCACCGATCCTGTAAAACATTCAAATGCAATCTTATTACATTATGTATTAAGAATTAATGAATAGGAACTTAATGGAGTTAGTGGATTTTACCTGAAGCGCAGCCACGCTCTTTGACTCTCCCATCTTCTGGACTCTTCAGGCTCTTTGGGCAGACTTGTATCCAACGCCCTTTCTTTTGGCAGCAAACGCAGGTCGGTTCTCCTAGAACGTCCTCGGAAGCATGGTCGGTTGACTTTCCCAACAAATACGCTCCATTGCTTCGCCAAATCATTTCTGATTCAGCAACAATGAGCATGTAAGTTAGGTCAATGAGGTTGTCGTCATGATCCATCATATAATACTTTCTTTTGAACTCATTATATGATTCAGGAAGTGATTGCAAAATCCAATTCACAGCCAACTCATCTGGGAATGACACACCCAACATTACCAACCTATCAATGTGTGATTTCATTCCTAGAACGTGGGCACACACGGGTTTACCATCTTCATGTTTCATTTCTAATAGGGCTTTAGTGATATTGAACCTTTCAATTCTTCGATCTTGTGGGTTGGGGAGAATAATAGGAGGAGGAGGAGGAAGTGAAGCATGATTTCTTGTTCCTCGATTGAATCGTGGAATACCATCTTCATGTGGAAAGCCTTTTCCACGGGTTTTGGGAAAACCATAGTTGTCGAACTTTGACATCTACAAAACGGGAGAAAAACAAATTCAAGTTAGTTGATAGATTGAGTCCTTAGTAAATCACCCAAATGAGATACTAAGGCTAGGACCCAACACAATATTCTACAACTCGGGAGAGGGATGCCGTAACCCTAATTGCAGAGTATTTGAAGGTAAGTGAATGACGATTCACTAATTTCCACCATGAAAAACGAAAAAGAAATTTAAGTTTAAATCTATGAAAACTCCTAGATCCTTTGAGATTCATTGAACTTTCAATGGCATGTTTAAATCTCGATATGCCCCTCTTGTTTGTGACTGGGATGCCGAGGATCACAAAGCGGGTGTGAATAACCATGCAAACTTACATGGTGCCCTCACATGTTACAGTCACCTATTCGATGTGCCGGTAAACCACACACGCTCCACCGAACTATGACAAACATTGAGTCACCCTTTGCTACCTTTGCTTAGAACCATTTAGTGTGCCGGTAAACCACACACACTCCACTAACGTCTTCACAAGGGCACAAAGTGTAATTTCATGGAATTGCATCAATTCACTTTTGCCTAAGTAATTAAGATTGGGAATTTTATAAAACATTTAGTTACTTTAATAATTCATTATACTTATAATGGAAGGTTTCGTCCTATCCTACCCGTTCGGCTAACGACCCTCCACTAGTCAAGAGTGCGGTGGGTAAGAGTGGATACCCATTCAATCGCCATTTTATAGGCAATTTCCTTAAACACCCCTTATAGACCAGCTTCGTGAATGAGGCCTACTAACGGTAAGACTGACATTTACTCATACATGTATATAATGTTAGACTTTTAATGTTATATACAGTATAGGGTGTATTTTACAATTAAATTGTAAACCTAAACTTTTATGGATTTATTAAACCTCTTTTAATTATACACCTTAATTAATTAATAAAACCATAAGGGTGTGATTTGAACTTTTTCAAAACTATACTAGAGTTTTAGAATTTAACATTCCTAATTAAACTTTTAATCAACTTTTAAATTCCAAAACTTGAGGGCAAGTTTTGAAACATTTCAACACATTAGGGTTTAGAATTTAAATATACATCAAAATTAAACCATTTAATCAAAATTTAAATTCCAAAACTTGAGGGCAAGTTTTGAAACATTTTTCAAAACATTAGGGTTTAAACTATTTAAATTTCAAAACAAAAAAACTGTTGGGTTCAAATTTAAACTATAAAACCTAAAGGGCAAAATATGAAACTTTTCATAACAACAAGAATCAAATAACAAATAATTTAAATTAACATTTAATCACATAATTATCCATATTTGATTTGTTTAATGATTTCTTGCAAAACAATTTATCAATTTAGTCAAAATAATTAATCTATTATCTTATAAGGAAACAATTATCTTATTAATTGATAAATATCTTCAATTAGATCAAAATTATAGTCAAATATATCATATAATCGGATTAATATTGATCTAACATGATAAGGTAACTATCCCAATGCAAAAACAGCAAGAAATCCCGAGATAACCTCCATCTGACGAGTTGACTCGTCGAGTCAAGCCTGGACTCGTCGAGTCACCTTGGACTCGGCGAGTTCAGCTATGGACTCGGCGAGTCCAGCCTCCAGAAACCCAAAAATTGAATTTTTTGAACATGAAATGCATCAATACAATTGAAACCAAGCTAGTCTCTGATACCACTGATGAGTTTTGGTCATAAGACATCCTATGTGCTCATACAAACCCTAATGCTTGGATCTAGGTTTCTCTATTGTACATGCTTTGAATCCAAGACTATAAACCCTAATTCTAGCATATGGAAATCAATATTAACATATAATTAGGTTTATGATATTACCTTGATTGTTATGTAGCAACAACAATCCCAATTCCTCCTTGAATTGGCTTTGGAAGGCTTAGAGTCACAAGTGTCACTCCTCTAATGGCTTAGAAACACCATAATCAAGTGGAGAAGGTATAAGGAGAGAGGGGAGGTATTGAATTCGTTTCTAGGACCTCTTGGGAAGGCTTAGACGAATTCATGAGCCTTGGGGTCTTTATATAGGGTTAGGATTAGGGTTTCAGTCCTTATCCTTATCTAGTTACTTGCCCATCAAGCAACCATAAGATAAGCCTTGAAGATCCCTATCTTTTGGACCTTGGAGGATTTTAAGGATATCCTTAGCCTTGAATTCGTCCATCCTTTAACAAGGATAACCATTGCCCTATTTTGTAACTATCACATAATTACAATTCAGCCGCTCTAGTTTAATTAATTACACTTGATCACAAAATTAATTCTTAATTAATTAGTGACCAATATTAGTTAAACAAATATGATTTCTCCTTTAATATATTATTCTTATATCATATTAATAAATCATAATAACCTCTCTCTTTATTTATTTCTCCAATCAAGTTGCTTTGGTGAAGGCAACCCAAAAGGACCATGCACCATCGGGTCAAGTACATACCAAAATAGTTATGGACTTAGACACTAATCCAAAAACTATAACATAAATGTGAACCACTGTTTCATGGCATGGCACCACTTGCCATGGCTCGATATGTATCCAAAATCTCCTGGAGGGAGAACGTGAATTTGTGTATACATCTATACTGGATTGACAATCCTACACCTTACAACTAGCTACAGTGGGATCTGCAGATCTTCGGGTGACAAATGTCATTACTTTTCGACGTATTACAGCGTCGTGATTTCCCCTAGTCAATTAGTACGGTTACAATACTTATCACATTATACCCTAATTAACGTTTGGTTTAAGGTAATAAGTACATCAGCAACTACTATATCATAACACTACAGTACTTCGTTATTTTCCCATTACATCTACTTTGTGATCTTCTCACATATCCAGAAATGAAAGAACTATATTTTATTAAATGATAGTCACTATTGCGAGATATACTCACTTTTACAATAAACAAACATACAAAACTTGATGCCTTGGTAGAAGGCTACTTTTAATAGGAAATATAGGTTTTTCTAAGGGTTACAAACAATTACTACCAACATTTCTACAAGCTTACACACTCAATATTTACAATCATTTTCATTCAAACAACGACACTAAAATACTTATGAACTCACCAACGTTAATGCTGATAAACTCTTTCAAAATAAGTTATATCCTCAGGTCATCAGTAGACATGTACCGATGCCAGCTTTTGAGAAGATGGAGTGCTTACGAGACTCATCTTTATTTTGATTCATATTTTTGGTGTCTATAAACTGTACAGAACACACTTGTATTAAAATACATTATTAATGCAATGAATGATGTTGTTTGCTTGTTTACTATATTTCTATGTTGTGATATTGTATATCACGTCCTCCGCCCCAGAGTGTTTCCGCCGTTCTTGGTTTTGGGGTGTGACAATAAACTTCGACTCATATGCTTGCTCTGTTTACTCATAAAATCACACACAACAATATGTTTTATAACACCAAGTTATAGGTGTGCTTACATATTATCAATGAGCAACCGACTCGTAAAATGCAACTATATGTCTCTGTTTCAAGAATATAAGATATTATCGTCTCACAATCACTTGTGATAAAATCCATGAAGTGATTCACGTGAGTGTGGGTTTATCTAATACTCAAATCTTATTTCAGGAGCACTGGTAAACATGGCAACAAACTTTTGCTATGTCTAAATGCTTTAGACAATCTATAGTTGGATTCATGACAGTCTTACCTCATTACCTACTTCCAAAGTATGATTGACTGTGGATGTTTGAATAACCTAGTTATTCTGGAAGTCAAAACATGCGAAGTGAAACACAAGAACAATCAAATCCAATATGGCCTCAAAACTTGTGAGTATAAATAAAAAACCTTTTATTTAATCACCATATTGATTACACATTATTCATTGTATAATGTTTCGAGTAATCAACTTAATACTTGAATTGAAACAATAGTCATCCCATGCTCCAAGCATGTTTACCTATGGTCCTTACTTTATGAAATAGATCAATTGAACACATTTCCAATGATGCTCATTTCAAAATTCCCAATCCTTATCACAAGTGTAAGAATACCAACTTCTTGCTATGTGTTAGATTTTAACATTTTATGCAATGATCCTTTTGTAATGACATAGCACCAAAGTCACCAAGACTTTGCCAATGATATTACAAAGTGCTCTGTTAGAGATTTTTACAAGACAACTCCATAGACATGAAGTCTCAAATTCAAAGTACATTCCTTTGAACATCCTTCTTGCATAAAAGTTTCTAATCTACATAAATCCTTAATATCCAACTCCCATTATGGAAACATTTCCGTATTTTCCATATGACAACACATTCTAAATAGTATCCTATCTATTCATATTAATGTCAATATGGTTCATCCATTACTATACTTCCAACTGCCCATAAGTGACCAATCATTGGCGAACCTTATATTGTACTTGACAGTTATCTAACTTACTTTAGTCATATCCAGTTTTGATTCTCTTTTCCCTCTTAATGCCCTATGCATTTGTAATCGATCCTATACCCGAAGCGTATGGGATGCGATACATAATATCTTACATAAAGGCATGATACTTTACCAGTCTCCTGCTACAATATTGCTATATATAGAATTCCCTTATGTTGAATATTTTCAACATAACATTCATATATGTCCTTTAACTAAATTTGATTAAAATTTCTCGATCTAAGCTTTCAGATTTTGAAATGAAGTATAAGTTCCTCTCCCTTAATTATAGCGAAAACAACTTTTCAACCCCTGCAACTTTGCAAATTGAAACTTTTGTTTTCTATAGTTAATATTGCTAACTTGCAACATAATAATCATGCTCCCACTAACATGATAATTATATCTTTACCTGCATAACACTTATGCTCCCACTAGCTTTGACATGTATTCAGAAAACAACAGGACTTCTAGAAATCAATGCTTATTGACATTCTTACCAAAGTTCAAATTTCTGATACGTGATGCTTCGATAAGACTTTATCTTAGCTTATACACCTTTTATTAGAAAGTTCATATGTGTGTCTAAACTATTTCACAACTTATATCAATAAGTTCCAAATGTTCAGACTAATTGGCAAATCTCACAATTCGAACCACGAAGAGGGATGCCATAATCATGATTGGATTTGAGAATGCAATTTACACAATCGCTATCTCCTTAAAATATTCCTAGTGAAAGCGTTTCCTCACAATCATTTTCATGAAGGAGAGAAACCTTATGACACTTAGATTTTATAGTGTATGTGTTCCTATCCATGTGATTTTGTCATAACCATAATCATAAGACAAGGTTTGTGACAAATCCAAACTCATATGGACTGAACTTGTTCAATCTTTATTTCTTGCCATCTGGCAGCACAAGGGCCTACGAGGTCTTCCAAGTAGTCAAGCAACTCACCCATACAGATCAATGAACTTTCACCAATCAAGATTCTTTGCTTTATGCAATCAATTAAGAGCTCTTAGAACTCACATGCATAGTGAACTTTATTGGAATGACACAAAAACAAGAATATGTCAACACGATAGGTTATAAACCTCAACT
The DNA here is from genome assembly GCF_002870075.4 of Lactuca sativa. NCBI lineage: Eukaryota > Viridiplantae > Streptophyta > Magnoliopsida > Asterales > Asteraceae > Lactuca > Lactuca sativa. Next base: position 158,140,026 of record NC_056631.2, on the reverse strand, counting down.
CGTGTGCTAGTGATGAACAACTGAGTTTATTTTTGATTTGTTCTTGAAACTTTTCAAGATCATTATGACCCCGAGTGACCTCTTGACATATATGATTCTCTTGTCAAGAAACATTCCTTGACAAATAAATATTCAAGAGTTAGTGTGGGTTCCTATCATGACAAACCCATAACACACGATTGGCCTTAGTTGGTCTTTGTCTTATCCAAGACATCACAACTCACCAATTTCAAACGTGCAAGAGTAAGAAACTTTTCTACTCTACATTTGATGAGTGTTATAAACCTTCTTAAAATGATGTCACTCAAGTCACAATCTTGGAGTATGACTCTAAGACTTGATTTTGGAACGAAGTATGATTTACCTTTTGATTTAACCATTTCAATTGCCGATACCTCTTCTTAGCCATACTAGTGAACTAAGGTGTCCTTAGAGGATCAATTGTGACACGGTTTCATAATCACTAGGTTTATCATAAAACACGATAATTAAGTACTCTCCCTTCTTTTCAGATTGGAGAAACTTTTATCTTTCCACCTAATTGATTCTTCCTATTCGTTCTGCTATACATTGAAACCTTTTCAACGGTTCTGAATCACACTTAATCTTGTAAGCATAACCATATTTACTAAACCTTTAGCATATCATGACGAACACTCTTATCGTTCTTTGTGGCGGACTTGACCTAGTGCACAACAATGTGTACTAGATCCTTTATTCCTTCACTTGACTCACATACTTATGTGAACAAGGAATTAGTCTTAATTTCCCAAATACTAAGGTTCTCATTCATCATACAATACATGTCGCATGATTCCAAGTTTCTGTCCAATTGAAACTTAGGTGATGAGAATCTTTCTTATTTGTAAATTTCTGACACTACCACAAATAACATAACTAAGAATCACATCTATTTTCAATATTGCTAAAAATAGAAACACATAAACATCAATTTTCACAAAAGCCATTGCAAGGATATATAAATAAATTAGACAAAAAAAAAATTATTTTATCTATAAAAGTGTAGAAAAAATTGTCCTTACAATGCAATCAAATGAAAACTATGTTACTAAACATTTCTAAGCAATCTATCCTAACTCTTAAATAGTAGCTCAAAAATCCGATCATCGAACCATGCGATCGAAATCCATTTCTTCGTGATCAAACTTAGCTCACTTTTCCTTTAAGTTTCCTTTCTTTTATTCGATCCTACAAAACATCAAAATGTAATCTTATGACATCATGTATTAAGAATCTACAAATAGGAACTTAATAGAGTTAGACAGTGAATTTTACCTGAAGCAGAGTCATACATCTTGACTCTCCCATCTTCGCGATCCTTCAGGTAGATAAGGCAGCTTCGCATCCAATGTTCCTTCTCTTCTCAGTAGAAACAACTGGACTCTTCTGGAACAACACATGGGTCAATCTCAGATTCAGCCTTTCTCTTTACCATCCGGTCAAACAGTTTGACCATTGCCGATCTCTTTCCATTGGGAAGAGAAGACTTTTATGGACTTCCAATGTTACCATTGTCAATGTCCATGGAAGTTTGGGAGGTTGATCTTCCAGTCAAATTTGCTTAACCAGTACGCCAAATCATTGCTGATTCAGCAACAATTAGCAAATAGGTAAGATCAATGAGGTTACGTCGTGGTCTATCATATAGTACTCTCTAATGAACTCCCTATATGAGTCAGGAAGTGATTGAAGAACCTAATTAATAGCCAGCTTCCTTGAGACATCGACATCAAACATTCCCAATTTGTCAATGTGTGATTTCATCTCCAAGATGTGTGCACACATAGACTTTCCATTTTTGTATCTGCTTGCCAACAGGGCTTGAATGACCTTGAACTTTTCAAGTCTTTGAGCACGTGGGTCTGGGAGAACTATTGGAGGAGGTGGAGGAAGTGAAGCATGATTTCCATTTCCACAATCCAATTGTGGAACATCATCTTCATGTGGAAAACTTTTTCCAAAGGATTTACGAAGACCATAGTTGCTAGATTTTGACATCTATAAAATGTGAGAAATTCAAGTTAGTTGATTCAATCCTTAATATAACACCCAAATGAAATATTAAGGCTAGGACCCAACAAAATATTCTACAACTCGGAAGAGGGATGCCGAAATCCAGTTGCAGAATATTTAAAGGTAGGCAAATGACGATATATATATATATATATATATATATATATATATATATATATATATATATATATATATATATATAAGTATTAAGCTTTTAATATTATAATAGTATAAGGGTGTATTTTAAACATTTCAACATACTAGGGTTTGTAATCAAATTTAAACTTTTTGAAAAATTAATACCTTTTAATTTTAAAATCTTAAATATTAAAACTTTGATTTAATAATTATCCAAAATTAAATAATTAATTTAAATTATTAAATCTTAAAGGATTATCCATTAAATTAAATAATTAATTTAATCTAATCCCTTTATCCCCTAGATTTCGAAGATTTGGGAAGAGATATTTCAAAATCTTTAATTATCCATTTAACAATTAATAAGATAATTACCAAAGATAACATTATCCTAATCCCTAAAATTTTGAAATCTAATCTTGGGGAGGAAGGTATTTTTGAAAACCATAGGGTTTACCAACCCTAAAATCGAAAATTTGGGGCCAAAGGAAAAGGGTTCAAGAAACCCTAACAAATTTCGAAAATCCAAGCCCTACGATTTATTTGCCATAAACCTTGATTTTTCAAATTCATAATTTTTGTATCAAATCTAATTGAAAACAACAATCAAAAGCTCTGATACCACTGATGGGTTTTATACATAGCAAACAATCCTATGTGTGCATACAACCCTAATTTGAGGATCTATGTTTTCACTAATAGACATACAAGCATTGAACACAAAAAACTAGAAACCCTAGGAGGCACGTGTAACTTTCAAAATTAACATATAATTAGGGTTAGGATACATACCTTTATTGTTATATTGTAATAACAATCAAATCCTTGAAGATCTTGAACTTTGGTAGCAAGCGCCACAAACGTCGCGCCTCTAATGGCTCACAAGCAAACCTAGCAACCAACGATTACTATGGAGATAGAGAAGTAGAGTATAATTTCGGCCCTTAGCCTTTCTTGGAGTGCATGGGATGAAATCCAACCCTATTAGGGTTTATATAGCTGATCAGGAAGGTTTAGGATAACGCAGGTGTATCTTAGATAACCTTAATCCCTTAACTTCCTCCCTAAGGCTTCCAAGGCACCCTTAAGGGAGGTTCTAGAATGCTCAATTATCAACTTTTGAACATTGTCACCTTTAGTCCCTACAATTTCAATTATTTCATTTAATCCTAAAATTAATTCCAAATTAATTTATGGTTAATATTAATTAAACAATATGATTTCTAATTAATATATTATATCCATAATACATTAATAAATAATTTATCTTGATTTCAAATTAATATATTAACCAAGTAATAAATTAATAAATCATTCTTCTCTCTCCAACAATTATCCTATTCAATTTCCAGGTTTGAAGGCAACCCCAAAGGACATTGCTACGATCAATTCAAGTACATACCAATTATAGTTATGGGCTTAGACACCTAATCCAACAGCCTTTACCGAAGCAACTTGACTAGATGAATAATGGAGAAAGAGGTTATTATGGTTTATTAATATATTATATGAATAATATATTAAAGGAGAAATCATATTTGTTTAATTAATATTAGTCAAGAATTAATTTTATGGTCAAAAGATATTAATTAAACTTGTGGGACTGATATTGTAACTATAAGATAGTTGCAATATGGGTTGTGGATCGCTTAAGAAAGGGATGTACGATTTTATATGAGATACCATATAGAAATCGTCCAAGCTAGGGATTCTAGAAGGATCTTTTGGGCTGCTTAGGGCCTAAGCAACCTAATTAGGTTTTTGACTGAAACCTTATCTCTGCAGCTATATAAGGGACCCTTGGGCACTAGAATTCAACTACCAGAAACCCTAGAAGGATTCCAAGATCCGATTTTAGCCTTCCCCTCTCTCCAATATCATCCAATTGCTTTGGTGTTTGTGATTCATTAGAAGCATCACATTCGAGGTGCTAGGTTCTCAAAAGCTCAAGATCTTCAAGCAACAATCAAAGGTAACATTCTTACTAGTTTATTTATGTTGATCACGATTTTGTTGTATGCTAGTTTAGGGTTTGAGAGATTTGGATGATTATTGCATGTACAAATAGAAAAACCTAGATCCAAAGCTTTAGGGTTTGCATGTGCACCATAGGATTGGTGTTTTGCTCATAACCCAATAGTGATATCAAAGCCTAGGTCGTTTTTCTTTTGTATTTGATGCATTTTTAAAACTAGTCAAAGCTGAAAATCGAAAAATCATGCTTCTCCCAGATGAGCTCGTCGAGTCACCTGACGAACTCGACGAGTCCATTCTCTGACTCGGCGAGTCGGGTAGTCTGGTGGTTGATTTTTCGCCTCGACGAGTCAGGGCAACTCGACGAGTCCATTCTCTGACTGGGCGAGTCGGGTAGTCTGGTGGTTGATTTTTCGGGAATTTGACTGAAATTGAATTAGGATAATGACCAAAAATGTTTTTGGTTGTTAAAATATGATTTTTACAATAAGGTATGGATTATCCTAATGCAATTAAAAGATAATCATCATAAATAAGATAATTACATGTTTTATATGATAAAGATTAATTATTTGTATTTTGATTTGAATTATCTTGTCAAGAAAATAGATTATGTCAAATTATGTGATAAATATAAATAATATGATTAATTTATTATTTTTCAAATTTGATCTAAAAGATGTTTTGAAAAGTTTCAAAACTTGTCCTCATGTTTTGGGATTTAAATTTTTTAATTAAAAGTTTTAATTTTGAAATATTTAAATTCCAAACCCTAGAATTTTACAAGTTTAAATTTCAACCCTTATACTATTATAATATTATAAGATTAATAATTATATATATATATATATATATATATATATATATATGTATATGTATATATATATATATATATATATATATATATATATATATATATATGTATAAGATTAAGATAGTCTTAGCGTTAGTAGACCTCATTCACGAAGCCGATCTATAAGGGGGGTATAAGGTTGTTGCCTATAAAATGACAGTTTAATGGGTGTTCACTCTTACCCACCACTTCCTTGATTGATGGAGGGGCATTAGCCGGACAGCTAGGATAGGGCAACTAATTCCTCATTAAAAGTATAATGATTAATAAAGTAACTAAATGTTTTTATAAAAAAAATTCCCAATCTTAGTTACTTTCGGAAAAATGTGAAATGATGTTATTCCATGAAATTACACTTTGCACCCTGCCAAGTTGTTAGTGGAGCATGCATGGATAACCGACACACTAATTTGGACTAGAAATTGTGGGAAAGGGTGGCTCGATGTTTACAGAACTCCAAAAATCCTACGAGGACTACTATCCCTACGAGATGTACCAAGATTTGATGGAAAGGTACCATCATAGTGCTAGGAAGGAACAATATGAGATCATCGTTGCGATGATCACTACCAAAATAAAGGATGGAGAGTCCATCACGACCCACTTATAGAAAATGTAGAGATACGTGGACCGCTTGCTGAAGTTAAATGTTAACTTCGATGAAGAGTTGGCCATAGATATTATTCTACACTCCTTACCTCCTTGCTACGACCAATTTCGTATGACCTACCACATGAACAAGGACGAGGTCACTCTAAGCAACCTTCAAGGCCTGCCAAGGACTGTTGAGAGTAGTCTGAAAGACAAATCTATTGTGTCTACTCCTACTACTGGTGCTCCTTTCTTGGCAATTAGGCAAGGAAAAGGAAAGAAGAGGAAGGCTCCTTCTAAGAGCCACAAGGGAAAGTCTCACGATGGTACCTCTTCTAGTGGTACCAAAGCTGGTCCTATTGCTCCCTCTTCCAATCCGAAGGAAGCAGAGTTCTACTACTTCCACGAGAAAGGACATTGGAAACGAATCTGCCCGAAGTACCTACAGGACATCAAGGATGGGAAGATAAAGCCCACCTTTGCTGGTATTTATACTATTCAATCTAATAACTCATCACATGCTATGTCTTGGGTCCTCGATACAGGATGTGGTTTTCACATTTGTTCTGATTTGTGGGTATAAGAAGAAGTAGGGATGTGGAGCATGGGAAGATAAACTTGATCATGAGGAATAGGAAAGCGCCGGCTGTCACCAAGATTGGAGTTTACTCTTTAGTGCTTAGTAGTGGGTTAGGTCTAGATTTGAATAATTGTTGTTATTCATCAGAAATGACATGAAACATTATTTCTTCTCATGGTTTGTATAAACAAGGTTATAGATTTTTGTTTAATAATGAAAATGGTTCTATTAATGCTTTCTTTAATGGTACTTTCTATTTTGAAGCATTGCCTTGTAATGGAATATATGAAACTGTGATGGTTGTAGACAACTTAGGAAATGATGTGTTGCATATTGATTCTTCCAATGGTTTAGATAAAGTATGCTTATGGCATTGTCGTCTTGGACATGTCAACAAGAAGCACATAGACCAACTCCAAAAGGATGGAGTATTGGATTCATTCGACCTTAGGGATGATGACACGTGCGAGTCTTGTTTACTTGGAAAGATGACCAAGTCACCCTTCACTGGTACTTGTGAAAGGGGTGAAGGTTTATTAGATCTCATACATACTGATGTATGTGGGCCCTTTAGATCCACCATAAGGGATGCGAACCGCTTCTATGTGACTTTCACCGATGATTATTGCAGATATGGGTATATCTACTTAATCAAGCACAATTCAGAAACCTTTGAAAAGTTCAAACAGTTTAAGCAAGAAGTGGAGACTCAGTTGGGTAGGAAAATTAAGATGCTCCGATCCGATCGAGGAGGTGAGTACCTTAGTATGGAGTTCCACGACTACCTCAAGGAATGCAGAATTGTTTCGCAATTGACGCCACCTACGACACCACAGTTGAATGGTGTAGCTGAGCGGTGCAATTGAACCTTGTTGGACATGGTTCGTTTCATGATGATTCGGGCTTCGTTACTTATCTCATTTTGGGGGTATGCCTTAGAGAATGTCGCCCATATCCTTAATCTAGTCCTGACTAAGAAGGTTGCCAAAATACCTCACGAGATGTGGATCGGGAAAGCTCCCTCATTGGCACATATCAAGGTTTGGGGTTGCGAGACATTCATAACACCCGTAGATCCGGGCTAGTCAATTTATAGACAATAAGTGTCGAAAATGACTTTTCGGAAAAAGATTATTTATAATAAATAGTCTTAACCAATTTTTATAATATATCTCAAGGTTTCCGTGCATATAAAGAATGTCAAAATCCGAGTTATAACGAAGAAGTTATGGCCCGTCGAAGTTTTACGGCAAAACCTGCACGACACGACGCGACGTAAATAGTGAATTTACGATAGAAGACTTTTTAGCCTTAGCAATCTAAACAAAAGTTGTAGTATATGTTAAACCGATAACATACAAGAAAAGAACGCCCAAATCTGACTTCGTATGACGTAGTTATGAATTTTCTAACATTTGGCTTAGCAGTGCACGACCCGAAACTCGATTTTTAGATCAATCGGTTTTTGGCCTACACGACCTAAATGAGAATTGAAGATCTCATTAATAGGAACTCAACGGTAAAAAGAAGAATGAAAACAGAGTCCGTATGTAGAAGTTATGAATTTTACGCGAACATTTAACAGTATAATCTCCTCGTACTGATAAATTTAAGATCGGTCAAGAATTAGCCGACGAAGTCAAAATGAAAGTTGTAGATCATATTTTTACCTACATGTGGATATAAAGAACGTCAAAAATAGAGGTCGTATGTGAAAGTTACGAGTGTTAGAAGTCGGAAGTGTGTTGTGCGAAAATAGGTGATGTGGCACAATCTTGGCCATTGCTTTCTCCCCAAGTCTTGCCACTAGATGGTGACATGTGGCACCAAGTTCAACCATTTTCACCCTATAAATAGAACCTCTCCCACCCTCATTTTCTTTGCACCTTTCCCATTCTTTCTTCTTTTTACTCTCTCTCTAGAACCTCTCTCTAGCCCCGAAACCCACCCACCCCCCCCCCCCCCCCCCGAAAAGCCTAGGGAACCTCCCTAGCACGAGGCGGAAGCCCCAGAGTGCTCGACGGCTCTGAGAAGAAGAGCTTTTCGGCTCGGGAACGATGCTCCAAGAAAAGCCTGGTTTTCTATAAAACTCGTTGTAAGTGAGCTACGTCTACGCTATTTTTAATATACCTTTTATTTAATTATAGTAACGTTATTAAGAACTTATAATAAGTACTTGGGCTATTATTATGGGTTATATAAGTATTTTTTTACGCTTATATAATAGTAATAATAGCTAGACTATTAATTAGTCTTGGCGAATAATAGACTAAACTCTAGTGGTAACAATACTAGGTTTCGTCGAAGGAAATTATTTTTTTAAGAAGCAAAGCGCTGTCTGAGTTCGGAATCACCACCTTTTCAAGTGAGTGCATAGTCCTTTTTCATCTTACACATAGATATGAAGTATTTTAATATAAATTACATGCTATGTGTGCATATTGTCTGAATACTTGTTGTCTATGCTGGTGAAAGATTTTTATACATGTTTTAAATGATGTAAACTGTATACAGTATTTTATATCTACAAAATATGTTGGGTAAAACATGGGTAGCTGAATGATGAGGGATAAAAGCTGAAATAGAGGAACATTAGTAGTATGGACCTAGTGCCCTCTAGGTAAACATTGGCAGCAATGGACCTAGTACCCTATAGATGAGCACTAGCAGCTGCGCCACAACCCGTAGATGTTTTAGATCTATGGTAAACATCCTAGTAGCTGTGCTCTAAGGATAGTATCGGCAGTTGCGCCTAATAGGGAGCCTTATGACCATGACAGTAGCGTTTAAAGGTCAATACCAACAGAAGCGCCTCATAGAAAATGTCCCAATTCTGGCAGCGGCGCCTAAATGATAGAACTAGCAGCTGTGCTTGACAGCTGTGTCATTGAAAACAATGGACTTCGTACATACTCCTTAGGATAATCCTTAGGGATAAATGAATGAGAAATAGCTGATCCTTAGGGTAAATCCTTAAGAAGATAATGGGAATGGGTAATTGGGTTGATTGTTTGATGTTTAAATATAATAATTATATTATTGTGGGTTGAAAACCCTATGTACTCACCAGGTTTCACAACCTGACCCACTCCAACTTATTTGAATCACAGTTGTCGATATGAAGCTACTTTACACTGAGAGATTTAAAAGAGATGTAGATCACTAGTGTAAATGAATGTAAGTTTTGTTTATGCTTATGTTCCTGTATTGATGATGACATCCCAATGTTTTAAAATAAATAAAAAAAATACATTTCTTCGAAAATGCTTTGATAACGTAATTATCATGTTTTTCTGGGGACAAATTCCACAATACTTTTATTAAAAAAAAAGTACTTTGATTTTTATTAAGCGTAAACAAAAATCGGTCTTTTCTGGCCGTGAAAATTGGGGATGTCACAATTTTCATTGGCTATCCACATAATTCGTTTGGATATCTCTTCTATAGACCGAGTGAAAAGGTTGTCTTCGTTGCGAGGAGAGGTGTAAGTCCCCAAATTTCTTGAGTATCAATCAGATCCAATTGATGGTGCGGAATACCAATCAATTGGATGATGTCAGATCAAATAGAAGAGAAGAAGAAGAAGAATTAAGATGAATCTAATAACGTATTCAATAATATGATTGATGCTCCATATACATAGATTCTCTCACACACACTCTTCTTCTCTCTAGTTTCTCTCTCTTATCTCTAACTAGCGTTACACTCCTCACCCTATATACATGAGACATGGGCCACCAGAAGCACACGAGTGTACAGCTGCACACGCATGTGCAGCTGTACACAGGGTGTGCGACCGCACACACATGTGCAGCCGTACACAACCACAAAATTACAGAAAAATATATTTTTTCTTAGAAAAGCAAAGTATAAACCGTATTTTTGACCCAACAATCTCCCCCCTTGGTTTATAGCTTTCTTTTCTAATTGACCCAACAAGCTCCCCCTAAAAAGTAGCTGACTTTTCTTGTTAATCTTCAATTGGAGATTGGCTTCAGCGTTTTTCTTCGATTTCTTCACAGCATCAGGATGAACATATGAATCTTCCATGAATGACTTCATCTTGAGTAGTTGGGCATTTCTTCAAGATTTGACTCTAAACGCACATTGGGTGAGGAGGCTTGATGAAAAGATTCTTGAAAGATAGCACTTTCAGCTTGAGAATCTTCAGAGAGAACAACGGAGAGAAATAATCTTCTAGGTCACTTCAGCAGGTTTATAGATAGCAGCAGATTTATTGAGGAGGCTTTAATGCAATCTGTCACATAATCTTCAAGCGCAGCTTGACCTTGCTTCTGGGGTTGAAGGATTGAATGTTTAAAGAATAATCTTCATTTCTTGCTCCTTCGAATGAAAATTCTTCGATGCTCACGGATTAAGCCTTGGCTTAGAAAATCTTCAATACAGTCTCCACGAGTCTCATCTACGCCCGAAATCACTTTTCAAAACAAAACTAAAAGAAAAATTAGCACACAAATTTTTTTTTTGGATTTTTGATATTTCCTGAAAAAATAAAACATAAATAACACTATTTTTTTAATTTTTTTAATTTTCTATTTTTTGTTTGATTTTCGAATTTTTCTGAGTTTTGTTAGATTTTTTAATATATTTTTTTAATTCTCCCCCTAAATTTGTGCATAGAGGAAAACTATAAACAAATTTAACAAAAACAAAAATATTTGGGATCAAAGTTGTTAGACAGTCTTAATCCGTTTGTCAGTACCTTCCCCTTCATGAATAAATCTGGTCGATCACCGATATTGTGGTCCACTTAAACACGGAAAATTGTGACAAATTTTGGACATGCTATAAGTGACAAGACAAGTTGATCCTATGTTCCTAGATAAAATTTCCTAAGGACCATTCATCTGACGATGACCAAGGATATTGTTGTTCACCTAAATTGAGCAGCGAGATCTACAAACAATCTATAATTGTTCAATTTTAGATGTACTAGAACAAGTTTCCCGCTTCCTGATATACCTCAATAATCAAGAACTTCCGAGATACTCCTTACTTTAGGTGAGCAGACTATTATTCATAGAGAGGATAGATTTAGATTATGATTAATTATAGCTTTAGAGGGATTGAGAAGTAGAAAGTTGCATATGCTGTGTACCAGGTCGGATTGTTAATCACACAAAGGAGACAACATATGGCTAATAGATAGGAAGAATTTCATAGATATAAGATGCAGAGAAATAGATTTGCATATGTTGCAGTCTAGGTCGGATCTCTTCCAATCACGCAGAGGAGGCAACATATGACTAATAGTAAGAAAGAAATAAAATAATTTTCTACAGACCTACCTTATCGGAATTCCCTAGTCGCCCTATCAATACCGGAATTAAGGACAGAATCCGTACATCGAGGAAAAGTTAAACCACAGTTCTAGGTACGGGTTCTCTTAATGTGACTGGTGGGTTCTCATGTATATCTCCCTGCTTAACCTATGCGAGCATCGTATTGTCAGGATAAACGGAACTATCTAGGTCAAGATTTATCAAGTCTCTAGATTCATTAAGTTCATGTGCACCTAGTCAAGTCTGTTAAACTCTCCGTGCCTACCAACGCATCGATCACAGAGCCTACACAATTCAGCTTTGGTACTTTACACAGACTCAGATTGCCTGTTATCACTTGTTTATATCACTTCCCAAACAATACCTACTAAAGAAAAACTATAAAAGATTGAAAAATTGTCTTTAAAACGAATCAGAGTAAGATAAACTCAGGAGTATAGAGAAGAAAATGGAAACCGTAATTCACCGATTGAATTTGCATCCAGAAGGTTTGAGAACAGCACGCATAATCTCAGAACAAATATGAAAATTCTTCATGTCGTTAATCACAAACCCCATGTGATCCCTTCCTTTCTTCCTTTCCCGCAAGGGACACATACTCTCAAACAAAGTTCTGAGTGTTTCACAGTTGAGAGATGCCTCCTATCATGTGCCTGGAATAGCCACTATCAACAAACTGAAAATTGATGATATGCCTCCATAGCTGCTCCGACACAAAGCGGGATCAATTGGTCTTTGGAACCCATTCCATTTTGAAACTAGGTTGACCTTTGTCATCCTTGCATGATACTCTCTCCCATGACATGTCCTGCTTATCACAAACAAAATATGTAGAAATATTAGAATCGTTAGAAGATTTGGGAGAGTGAGCCTTTGGAACCCATTTATAGTTGGGTTTAACCCATTTCTTTTTCGTTCTGATGGGTGGCTCAGTACTTTCTTTTGATCTTGATGTCGGCCGTTGAGATGACTTTGATTTTGGCTTCACGGGAGCATCTCTTGGATTTTGCTTCTTAGCCGGCATTCCCTTCATGCCTTTGGGATTCAGATTCTTGGCCTTGTGGGTTTGATTCTTGGCCTTCTGCGCGTTCCAGTCACCATTGTCTGAACGTGACCTCGAAGGGTTTCTTTTGGGGTGTCTCCCTCTTGGTGTTTTCTGCCAGCCATGTGCGTAGTAGGGAATATATGCGCGATTTGGACAATTTCTGGCAATGTGTCCAGGTGTTCCATAGTGAAAACAAGACTTTTTCTTCACTGTGAAGTTGTTTCTTCCTGCCCCTGGTGGCGTGTCCATGCCTTGTCTCTTGTTGTTCGCACATGCACACTTGCAGCAGGCACCTTGATTCGCTGGAATTGGTGGCATGTATTTACCAACAGCAGGTTGATCAGAAGCAGCTGAGTTCGAAGCAACAAATTCAGAGTTCAAGGAGACATTGGATTGTTCAAAAGTGTTCTCCTTGTTCTCTTCTTCTACTACCTTGCCTGCACAGGAAGTAAAAGAATTAGTATCTTTCGTCTCAACACCATCAGTTGGCCCTGATTGTTCAGTCTTAACTGAATCTGGAGCAGGGGTTTGGCCATACTGAGCAGGCATTTCTTCCTCATTGGTCTCAAGGGGTGGGTTATAGTTGTGATTAAAAGGAGGGGGCACACTGTGATACCATAAACCCTTGGTGTGATTATCTTTAAAACTCAATTGTTTTTCAACTAAGGACTCGACTGTCTTACTTGACGCAGTATAATTTTTGAAACTAACATATGTTTTTTCACACTTTATTTTCAAAGTGTCAAGTTCTTTAGTTACATTAGCAAGTTTGTGTTTAATGTGATCGTAATTTTCACACTTGTTGCTGTAATCTTCTTGAAGCTTTCGGAAATCCTTGATTTTGGCTTCTAATTGTGCTTTTAACGGTTTCTGACCTTTCCTGAGTTGATATCCTTCGTATTTTAAGTCCTCATTCTCTCTATTAATTAGATCTATTGATTCTCGTAAAAAATTAATAGTTTTAACACAAGATGGAGAGCAACCAGATTCATTTACCTGAATTGATGCGGAACTCATTTTCTTTTTTTATTTTTATTTTTATTTTTATATATTTATTTTTATTTTTTTGTTTTGTTTTTGTTAATTGCCCTTTGACTTAAAAACAAAATGAGAAAGTCAACCTTAAAAGTCAAATTTAAAAAGTCAAACTCAAAAATCAAACTTGAAAAGTCAAACCGAAAAGCTAAATTTGAAAATTTAAAAGATAAACAAGAAAGTCAAAGTTTAAAATCAAAGGTCAAATCTTAAAAATCAATGTCAAAATTTTAGATAAAAAAAATCAAAAATAAAAATCAAAAATAAAAACTAAAATTTTTGGTTGAAAATGGAATTTAAAAATAAAAAGAAATTGAATTTTGGGGTGAATTTGTCAATTTGCGAAATTAGATGCGAAAAGGATGAGTTATATTTTAAATTTCGGAAGAATGACACAAGGAGCCTGCTAGACGAGTTGGTTAAGGCGTTGTGTTGATGTATCAAACGTCCTAGGTTCGAATCTTGCAACCTTGAATTTCTTTTGATTTATTTTGTGCTGAGAAGACCTTAAGTTTAAAAGGAACGGGATGTTTAACAAGTTCCTTGGTAGATCAACTGGTAAGAGGCGTGTTTGATGACTTAGAGGTCCCGAGTTCTTATCTTGGGAGCCTAAAAAATTCCTTTATTTTTTTAAATGTACACAATGCGAACTTCGGACCCTGGCTGCACACGATCGAGCCGCACACCAAGCCGACCGCATACCTTCAACAGATTCGCGAAAAAAACAATGTTTTTCACCCATTTTTGCTCCAAAACTCGATCAAAAACTCGTTTTTATGAAAAATGCAAAGAAGAAACCCCCCTTATTTTTCAGAGATCTATCCAGAAACGCAATTATCTTTTCAAAATAAGATCAACTAAGCTCCAGATCTGACAAAATTGACTGATACAATCCAAGCTCTGATACCAATTGTAAGTCCCCAAATTGCTTGAGTATCAATCAGATCCAATTGATGGTGCGGAATCCCAATCAATTGGATGATGTCAAATCAAATAGAAGAGAAGGAGAAGAAGAATTAAGATGAATCTAATAATGTATTCAATAATATGATTGATGCTCAATATACATAGATTCTCTCACACACACTCTTCTTCTCTCTAGTTTCTCTCACTTATCTCTAACTAGCCTTACACTCCTCACCCTCTATATACGAGACATGGGCCACCATCAGCACATGAGTGTACAGCTGCACACGCGTCTGCGGCCGTACACAAGGTGTGCAGCCGCACACACATGTGCAGTCGTACACAGCCACAAAATTATAGAAAAATATATTTTCTTAGAAAAGCAAAGTATAAACCATATATTTGACCCAACAAGAAGGGTTTTTCGAGAACGAGAACTCATATGCCAAGGGGATAGTGGGGGGCAAATTGATCTTGAAGAGCTTCAAGAATCAAAACGATGAAGGAACCTCTAACACGGGCGCTCAACCCAAGGAGGAAACTCTGGTTGAACCGATTGACGAGTCCTTACCGCTTAGACATTCCAGTAGAGTTAGTGTTTCACCTATATTATATGGATTCCATATAACCATTGAGGGTGATACGTTTATCAGTGATAGTACACAGATAAATTTGGATGAGCGTAACAACTACAAGGAAGCCATGGCAGGCCCGAAGTATTCAAAATGGAAAGAGGCTATGGACAATGAGATTCAGTCCATGTATGACAACCAAGTCTGGAACTTGGTTGACAATGTACCTGGTCGTAAGATGGTTGAGTGCAAGTGGATCTTCAAGAAGAAGACCGACATAGATGGGAAAGTACACACGTATAAGGCGCGATTGGTTGCAAATTGCTCTACTCAAACTCCCGGAGTTTACTATTATGAGACCTTCTCACCAGTTGCGAAGATTAAATCTATAAGGGTTATGCTAACCATAGCTGCGTTTCATGATTATGAAATATGGCAGATGGATGTCAAAACCGCTTTCCTTAATGGGAAGTTGGCTGAAGATGTTTACATGAGTCAGCCAGAGGGTTTTGGTTAATGTAGAACACCCTAATAGAGCGTGTAAGCTTGAGAAATCCATTTATGGATTGAAACAAGCGTCTCGCAGATGGAATCTTTATTTCGATGAGAAAGTCAAAGAGTTTGGTTTTTCGAGAAGCGAAGATGAGTCCTGTGTATATGTCAAAGCCAGTGGGAGTATAGTTAGCTTTCTCGTTTTGTATATGGACGGCATATTGCTCATATGAAACGACGTCCCAACCTTGCAGGAGGTTAAGTCCTGGCTTGGGAAGTGCTTCACTATGAAGGACCTCGGAGAAGCTGCTTATATTATTGGGATAAGGATTTTGAGAAATAGGAGTAAAAGACTAATAGGACTTAGTCAAAGTACTTACTTGGATAAAGTGTTGAAACGTTTTAACATGGAGAATTCCAAGAAGGGGGAGTTACCAATCCAAAGCAATACCAAGTTGAGTAAGACTCAAAGCCGAAGTACCAATGCCGAGATAGCAAAGACTAGCATAGTACCTTATGCTTCCGCAGTTGGCTCAATCATGTATGTTATGACATGTACTTGCCTTGATGTGGCCTTTGATTTGAGCATGGTCAGCAGATATCAAGGGAAACTGTTAGATTAGGTGTCTAAGCCCATAACTATATTTGACATATACTTGACCCGGTTGTAGCATGGTCCTTTTGGGTTGCCTTCACCGAAGTAACTTGACTGGATGAATAATGGAGGAAGAGGTTATTATGGTTTATTAATATATTATATGAATAATATATTAAACGAGAAATCATATTTGTTTAATTAATATTGGTCAAGAATTAATTTTATGGACAAAAGATATTAATTAAACTTGGGGGACTGATATTGTAATTATAAGATAGTTGTAATATGGGTTGTGGATCCCTTAAGAAAGGGATGGAAGATTTTATATTGGAGCCCATATAGAAATCATCCAAGCTAGGGATTCTAGAAGGATCTTGTGGGCTGCTTAAAGCCTAAGCAACCTAATTAGGTTTTTGATTAAAACCCTAACTCTGCAGCTATATAAGGGACCCTTGGGCACTAGAATTCGACTATTAGAAACCCTAGAATGATTCCAAGAGCCGATTTTTAGCCTTCCCCTCTCTCCAAGATCATCCAATTGCTTTGGTGTTTGTGATTCATTAGAGGAATCGCATTCGAGGTGCTAGGTTCTCAAAAGCTCAAGATCTTCAAGCAACAATCAAAGGTAACATTGTTACCAGTTTATTTATGTTGATTCCGATTTTGTTGTATGCTAGTTTAGGGTTTGAGAGCTTTGGATGATTATTACATGTGCAAATAGAAAAACCTAGATCCAAAGCTTTAGGTTTTCATGTATACCATGGGATTGATGTTTTGCTCATAACCCAACACCTCATTCTTAAATGACTTGCATGTTCTTACAATACTCAGACCCAAGCTAGTAGGTCCACTTAGGTTTGAACCAAAATCCTCCTCATCTAGTACATAATAACCATAAGATCGACAAAAACATGCCATAAACGAATCATAGTGCCATACCACATTACCTATTATCTTCAACTACTTAGTAATATCTTTGACCCTTTCTGATCCACGTACGAATCATACGCTTCTAGTAGTATATACATATACTACCTTCCACATCTATTTGTACTCGTCCCAAGAATTGTCTCAAGGTTCCAAAGTTGGTAACTACTATCAATTCTTAATGTTCTATTCTTATCTACACGTGCTCAGAAGAGCACACACCACTAATCTTCCTAGACTTTCCTTCTATGATTCTTCTAACCATATATTCAACCTTATCCTGCTATCCTACTAGGAAGAAGCTTCTATCAATAATAATTAACTATCTTATGAATACTAACAGCATGTATCTAGAAGCAAGTAGCCCTTAGACTAAGAGATCATGCACTACAATATTTGAACTCAAACAAGAGTTACACAATAAGGCATAACCAAACAATCTAAGTATATTTAATTCTAGTGGCACAAAATCTTAATGAATTTGTTTAATAGTTAATTAATACGAATATATATATATATATATATATATATATATATATATATATATATTTCAAGGAATTCAACAATCAATCAACTAATCTAACAGACAATTCTAACACACTATCCTGAAAAGCACTTGAGTTTATCTGCTAGCATACAAAATCATGACAACCAAACTACAAGCTACCTACGTGGAACTAATCATGTCATGTCATATGAATGCATACTAATTACATATAAACATCACATAAGAATGTAAGTAAGTTTCATAACATAAATTGTTATACATCATATCACTTAGACATGATAACTAACCATGGATCTCAGATGATTGGACCATCTGCATTCTCTTCTCCGAGGCATGTGGGATTTTTCTTCACTTATCTTTTCAAAACTGGTCCTTTTTACTTAGTTACTTATAAAAAGATTATTTTTTCTAAAACTCCGCAATGTTTTGAGTCTAACATCCCAAAAACCAACCATAAAATGTAAAAAATCAAAATATAGGTCTTACCAAAAGATCTCATTCATATTAATTTCTAAAACAAAAGATCATCTTTCACATCACATTAACATGTTCTTAGTAAAAATGTATGATGTCTTATTTTTTCCTCAAAGATGGCTATGAACAACAATCCTTATTAAACCAAGTTGCCATGATTGAATGGTAAAAAATATCTTCATTAGAGTACCCAGATGAGGTTTCTGTATGAATCGTTGGATCTATGAAGTATCTTGGAAGAAGGTACATCTTAACCATAGAATCCTGCTGCACATCAGGAAAAAGAATAAAAGGAATTAAAGAAGAAAGACAACTAGGCATTGTTCTTTATCTAATAATCAGTCGATGATCCCATCTTCGAGAGAATATCAGGTAGGAAATCTTCTAAAGAGGCATGGGATACATTTTAAAACTGTTATAGGGGAGAATATAGAGTAAAAGTGATGCATGTGTAAACGAATTTGATGGTCTAAGAAGGAAGGAATCAGAAACTATATAATATTTTTACAACCATGTGATTGCCATGACAAATCAAATAAGATTAAATGGAGAAGACATCAAAGATAAAATGGTTGTTTAGATGATACTAAGGAGTCTCACGCGTATTCGAATATGTGGTAGTGGCAGTGGAAGAATCAAAGGATTCATCCAGTTTATTGATTGAAATACCTTATGGATACTCCAATCCCATGAATTTAGAATGCGGAACTTTGATGACAACCATACAGAACAAGATTTTCACCCACAACTCTCTATAAAGGCAAAAGGTAAGGAGCATGTAACACCTTTATCATAAACTCAATGTTTGTACTATCAAAAGTACATACATACAATGAAGTACTGAAATAAACAAAAAAAGGATGAGAGTGAAGACGTCAATTTCATATGTGGGTATGAAGTCAAGGAAGGTGAAGCAATGTTCATGGCAATTGAAGAACTTGAAAGTTTGGTTGATGATGCATGTTGCAAATATGATGTATATGATGATCTTGTGAAAGGAAACAAGAAAGTGTGTGTGCCTGTGGATGATAATCTCCATCGGAAGGTTAAAAAAATTGATGATGAATAATGGATGATGCTTGGAGTCTGAGAGCTGTAAGGTGTTGAATGTTTCTATAGGTGATCTAGATTAGGGGGAGGTGTTAGAAAGTGTCAACCTAGATTGTTAGCTAATTAATTCTCTGGTAAATCGGTTCAGTGCATGAACCATTTATGATGGTTCATGAAAAGTTGTGTTGGTTATACCCACCCGTTAGTTTATCATGAATATATATATATATATATATATATATATATATATATATATATATATCCGTAACAAATTTAGTTTGGTATATATAAATCTTATCCATGTTTTGAAATTCTATCTTTATCCACAACACTATGTACCGTTGTCAAGAATTCTAACTCATCATAGCATGTTGGTAGGCGTAGAATCCTCGACATTGAATTTTCTCCGATTAACTTGTCTGAGCATTCAGTTTGGTCGTCATACCGTACTTACATGCTCTAACATGTGAAAAAAATGCTCTTTATTCACGAATGAAAGAAATAAGAACATACTTTGACAAGTAGACCAAATGTATGTTAAATTTTTAGAGATTTTAAACACTAGTTTGAAAGTGTCGTTGTTGGTACACAAAACTCTTGTTCATAAATGGTCAAATTTAAAAGATTTACGCAGAGAGAGGTATATGATTAACATGTAAATAATGATGAACCATTCATGGCTAACACTATCTTTTTTTTTTCAATTCAAGCTAGAGTAGATTAGACTTTATAAGTTTTGAAGGAGAAAAAACGAAGATGATTTCTTTGGCATGCATGTTGCCAAAGTTTGAGGTTTGTTTAGGGGTTTCTCTGGCTAAAGGAGAACGATAAAAGAGGGTAGAAGCGACATACGATGATGTAAACGACAAGGGAGATCCTATTTTAGTGGAGAAACACACGAGATTATTATGTAATAAAAGAATTAAAAATATTATATAAACTAGAAAGTGGTCCCTCACCGCTTCGCAAGAGACATAAAAAAGTTTTTGCTTACTATTTTCTAGTCATGCAAAAGGAAAGTACTACTATTAATCGTTTTATTATTTTGTGTGCACTGTTTGGGGGGACCAAAACTTGCTGACGTAGGAAAGTGTAGGGACCAAATTTATAATTCTATTTTTTGTAGTTTTTTTAAACATAGAGACCCTTTCTGTAAAAAAAAATTACACAATGATATTTTTTGTAAATTACGGGAACAATTTTTGCAATTTTTTTAAATATATAGACAGTTTCTATAAATAAATTCACAATGGCATTTCTATAAATCACGAGGACAATTTTTTTTTTTTAAATTGTTTTTTACACAGGAGGCAAACATGCCAACATAGAAAAATATTTGATATATGGAACATTTTTGTTAAAAAAGAAGCTGTACATGTACCATTTTTATAAATTAAAAACTACAGGGACTAGATCTATCTAAATCTAAAAATTTTGTGGTAAAAATCTAAAAATAAAAAAACATTACTATTCATATTACTATTCATACAAGAAGTTTGAATTTAGTATGTAGTATAATATAATAAAATATGTTTTAAAATATAAGTGTTTTTCAAAGCGATGATGATTAGTAGAAAAGTCTTATTTATTTTTTATTTTTTAAAATGAAAAATATACTAAACTACACTTAACTTGTTCCATATATATGTCAACTGAGAATTTAAACTCTCAACCTGAAAAGGTAAATAGGAAGGAGGCATGGGAAAATATTTAATTTCTCGATTTGAAAATAAAAGACTACTACATACAATAAGAGTGACTAAAGAAAGAAAACTTAAGACATTTGAGACTTCCGATGATACTAAAATTACGAGCATAAGCAAAGTTAAAATAAATAATCAACATTTGAAAATAATATAAGTTTTTTTTTTCATAATATAAATGGGCTCTTGAACATACAAATCCAGAACCCAACACTAATACAAATCTAGATCCCAATACTAATGTCGTACGACTTCATGTATACATCATACAAAAAATAAATAACACCACATAAACCACAATATTAGAATACCACCTTACAAGATAAACAAACCCCCAACACCATAAACATTAACGTTAATCATTGCTCCTAAGCCTCCACAACTTCTTCCTCTCCAGCTGCAGCAGGCTCTACAACTTCCTCCCCTGCCTCCTCCACAGCTTCTTCCTCTCCACGTGGGACCTCCTCCACCGGTTCATCTGGTTTTGTGTCTGAAGGAATGGCGAATACCCTAGAAATCTTCTCAGTGGGCACCAATGGCAGAAATGATGATGTTTGCTGGGCAGTCTGGTTGTACTTCTCAGTAATTAAAGTTGCTGATGGTGCAATTGCCTTAGCTACTGTAGTCACAAATGGAAGGTAATTTAGGGTTTTCCAAGCTGAAGAAGCGTATCCCTCAGCGACTGGATCCACCTTGACTAGAAGACCTTTGGTTGTAGTTGTTAAACCCTTCACATATGGAGGCATCGCACCATCTATTTGGGTAACAGACTCGTCAACCTGAAATCATGCATGTATCATCATCAATGCACCAATTAGACATGCATGCATGAATTAGCAGGTTATAAGTACCACGGGGGAAGATATGGAAGAAAAATTATAATCACATGTTTTGCACCGAAGAAATATCGAGAGAAAAGTATTAATGAAAAAAATATTACAAATTTTATTTTATTGACATATATAGTCAAACAATTCTTTTAATTTCACAAAAGTGAAAATCCAAATATTGCGCACTTTATCTTTTTCTTTTTCCTAACCTACTACCTTTAATGAATTTTTCGGTGACGTTTTTTTTGTCAAATTTGCTTTACATAAAACTTGTAACAAAAAAGGTTTCTTACTTGAAAACCATGTGTAAAAGTATAGTAAAGCACGTTTCTCATGTTTATGGGTATGTATGTGTGGTTAGTTAAACCTATAATTCTCAACCTTCTTAATTTCATACCTCAAGGGGTTTGTCTAACGGTTAATCTTAAATAAGACCAGACAGTCAAAATAAAACAGATTGTTTATGACATGCATTAAATAGACCGATGTTCGATGTCATAAAGATGAAGTGCATGAAGTTTGCATGGGTCATGGTGAAAGAGGATTTGCATGAACCACATGGATTAGTTGGGTAAAAAGTTTCTTAAAATTATTTTTACTAGCATTAGTTAATTACACCAAACAAGAAAATAACAAAACTTCACTTTCGGGGTTTTTAACAAAGAAAAAACCAAACTCATGGATAAATAATTAGTATAATAAAGCGTAGAGGAAATTAAAGAGAAAGAAAATAAAGCTGACCTTACGATCAACAAACTTGAGAGCCACAATAGGGTAATCCTGGAGCTTTTCATAAGCAGGGCCAACGACAGTCTTGACATGAGTCTCAAATGTCTCCACGCTAGGTTTCAAAGGCCCAGTCTTGTCCTTAGCAAAATCATAAGCTTTTGATGCATAAACAATTGCTTGCACTAATGCAGCTTCCACGAATTCCAAATGCTTCAACTTCTCTTGTTCGCTCTGAACCTTTTGCAACAAAGACAAAAAATACTACAACCAAATCAATGCTCAACTCATCATGTCACATTTCTTATGGAGAAACACGTTTCAGTTTTAGAAATCATGCATCAATTATGTTATAGACACAAAACATCATCATATGTTCCATTAAACAATTTTGAATGTATAGAGACTAAAATGATTTGTTCAAATACATAAATAAAATATAACAATAAACAAACCTCTGGTTCATCGGTAACAGAAGAAGCGTCGGCCATGATCGAGATGTATGTGGTTTAACACGAGAGGAAGTCGTATATTGGTAAGTGATTGTTGTTTAAATCAGAGTGTGTGTTGATATCTCAGTCTATGGATCTATATTTATATAGAGTAGGATGCAGGGGACGGGGTATACTTTTCACGAAAACCGAAAGTGTAAATTGACGAAAGTATGGGTCCCAGTAAAGATTAGTCGATGCACAGTATAGGAAAACAAGCCCATAAACTCCTTTTAGGAAGTTTCTTTTCTCAACAAAGAACAAACAAAATGATCTAATATTAAACATATAGCCTTTGGAAAATTTCTTTACCACGCAAAATAATTATTTTGATAAAAGATAAGTTTACAAACTACCGTAGAATCCAAATGTAATGCTTGTTTACCGTTTTCTTTTGTAGTTTAAAATTCAAAAAATTTAAAAGGGGTATTATCGTATTTTTAGTAATGATTTGGTGTAAAACACATATATAGATATAGGGGTGTGCACGGTACGATATGATATGATTTATAGTCAAAACAGCAAACTGTGCAGTTTACGAAAAATCAAAATCGCAAACCACACCTCAAAAGTCATAAACCGTAATATATTGTGTGGTGCGGTATCTATGGTTTAGAAACTTCAAAATAAATCATCATTTTATTTAAATTAACTTCATCGTTAAGATTCAAACATAAAACTAATAAGCAAATGATAATTTAAATATAAACATAATTAAGAAACAATAATCCAATATGAAAATAGTAAATTTAAAAATATGATTTCAATAGAAAACTTCCACACCAGTCATTTGCAAACACTTTAATTCTCAACTCTAATACATATTTAATTAAAAATGGTCATACTTGACAAAACAATACTTCATTTAACTAGAAAATTAATACAATCTAATATTAAAAAAAAGGGGCGAGGCTCAAGAACCTCTAGAGTCGGCGGAAAGCAATTATTATTAAACAATAGTTGTGGTATTATACCATATTATAAATCATATTGGTTATATTTTGAAATATACAAACGTTTTTGTACAAATCGATTATATATATATAAATCATTAATACTTGCCAAAATTTTGAAGCCTTAAATTAAGGAAGGTTATTAAGAAATTTAATTTGAAGCACAATGATAATTTTAAACTATTAAATTTATGTATATAAATTAACTAGGTGTGACACCCGTTTATTATACGGGTTAATTTAAAAAAAAATGAAATATTAAAGTGTAAATATCAAATATTTTTTAATATAAAGCTTTAAAATAAGAAAAATAAGAAACGTATTCATTGCAATTTAATTTCATATATATTATATTTAATACTTTACATATATAAGTGTCTGACTTTAACTTTAAAATTTGAAACAAATCAGAATTGACATGCGGATAACATTCATTTCAAAAATACCATAAAATGACAAATGTCAAAACTCATTAGAGATTGACAATTGGCAAAATTATATTCATTTATTAGGGAGGATTTACTTTTCTTAAATTAGACACTCATGTTAATTAATTTATATCAACTATATAAACAAATAATATAAATATATCATCTAAACATAAATATTTTATTGAAAAGTTGTAATTTTTTTTATTACATAATAACTAATAAAAAATCTAATATTTACTTCCCGGTAAGAAAATTATTTGCCAAAAGAATTTATCGCAGTCGTTTGCACGGATAAACATCTAATATATATATATATATATATATATATATATATATATATATATATATATATATATGATCAAATGAGAACACCTAAAAGGTTGAAAACACTAGAACAAGTATATTCATTTGTGATTCCATGTATTCATTTGTGGAGAAATGATAAATTTTTATGCACAATCAACATGAATATGCTTTTTCTCTTCATTTGAAATTAAAGGCGTAAAAATTTATCATTTCTCCACAAAGGAATACATGGAATTGCAAATGAATATACCTTGTTCTCGCGTTCTCAACCTTTTTGGTGTTCTCATTTGATCCTACTCCTATATATATATATATATATATATATATATATATATATATATATATATATATATATACTATTTTATTATTTATTTATTTATCTTTTATTTTTAAAAATATTTTTTTATAACTTTTAAATTAAAATTCAAAAAATAAAATAAAATTTTAACTTTTTTTTTTGTTTTTACAAAATATTTATATTTTGTTTTATATTTTTGTATTTTTTTAAATATTTTTACTATATACTTGAAGATACTAGTGTTTTTGTTTACTTTTGTTTTTATTTTTGTTTATTTTTTTAATTTTGGTTTTTGGTTTTTTAAAGTAGGTATCGGTTTGAGTTTTTAATGATTAGTAATTATAAATTTTAATTAAGAAGAATATTAAGGATCATAATATTTTCCGTTCATACTATTTTAATCATATTATTTTTGGATTATAAAATTTTAAATCAAATTATGTTGAATGATAGTATTTTGAATCAGATCATTTTTGAATCATATGATTTTGGATCAATAATATGTTCAATTAAATATAATTTTTGTTCAAAAAAAATATGGATCGTTATATATTTTGAATAATTTAATTTTGAATCACAAAAAATATAATTAAGGATTTTAAAATATTTAAGTCTAAATATTTATAGATCATAATGTCACACCCCAAAACCTGAACGGCAGAAACGTTCGGGGGTGGAGGACGTCATGTACAGTATCACAAGAAAGCATAGTAATAAACAAGCAACAACATCATCCATTGCATTAATAATATAATTTAATACAAGTGTGTTCTGTGAAGTTTACAAGATACCAAAAATATAAATCAAAATAAGAGATGAGTCTTGAACGAGCTCCATCTTCTCAAAACCTGGCATCGGTACCTGTCTACTAATGACCTGAGAATACAAGTTATTTTGAAAGAGTTTATCAGCTTTTAAGCTGGTGAGTTCATAAGCATTTTAGTGTCATTGTTTTTATGAAAAATGTTTGTAAGAGTTTGACGTATAAGCTTGTAAATGTTTGTAGTAAATGTTTGTATCTTCCTAGAAAATCCTATATTTTCTACTAATTGTAGCCTTCTACCAAGGCATCAAATGTTATGTATGTTTGTTTCTTGTAAGAGTGTGTATTTTCCCAAGTATGACTATCATTAACCAAAAATATAGTTTTTACATTACCCTTTATGTGAGAAGAACACAATGTGAATGCAATGGGGAAATAATAAAGTACTGTAGTGTTGTCTTATAGTAATTACTGCTGTACTAACTACCTTAAACCAATTGTTATTTAAGGTATAATGTGAAATGATTGCACCATACTATTGACTAATAACACGATGATGAAAGACGTCGGAAGAAATGACATTTGGCCCCTGTAGACTTGCAAGTCCCACTATAGCGAACAAGAAGGTGTAGGATAGTCAATCCAGTATAGATCTATACACAAATTCACTTTCTCCCTCCAGGAGACTCTGGATATAAATCGAGCCATGGCAGTGATGCCATGCTCTGAACGATGGTTCACATTTATGTTATAGTATACTTGTATATGTATTGTATGTGCTAGAGTAATGTATGTTCTCTCTGTCTAGTATGTAGTATGTTCTCTTGTTATGTTTCTCATATAGTATGTTCTGTTTCTCATATAGTAAGTATTGACTGATGTATGAACTGACTCTTTGTATGCTTCATTGTACTAGAAGTAATGAGTAGTATCTTCCTAAACTATACCTAATATAGTTTACTAGTAGAATTGTTTGTATACTGAATGTATTGAACTGAAATAAAATCCTTTTATGTCATATACATATATACATAATATATAACTAAGGATCAAACAACACTCGGGCAAACAACCGGGTACTCTAAGTCCATAACCAAACGAGGAACAGGAAATAAAGTGAGTTATCATTCCTAAGTCCTTCAAACCTTACTTATATAACTATATATGCATTTGACATGGTTTTGACAATATATATATATATATATATATATATATATATATATATAAGTTTAAAAAGAAGTTTTGTAAAACCTTTTAAAGAGTTTAAATAAATATTTATGACTTGAAGTCATCTTATAAAACTATTTAAAAGTAGTTTGGCATATAGAAACAACCTTGATAAAGAGTTTAATGTGTAAAAGAGTTTGATAAACATTTTGAAGTAGTTTGTTTGATAAAACAGCTAAAAGTATAGTAAATCCATTTGTTTGTTAGTAATTAATCACATGTGATTGATATAATAACTATAATGTTTCAACTTGTATTCCCCCTATAATAGCATTTAAAATCATTTAAAAGGTAGATTAAGGGGATTGAACTCACCTGTTGTGACAACCCGAAATTTCCATTTTGTACGAACCTTAACTATTCAATAGAAGCTAGTCCAGTTTCAAAGAACTTCAGGCTTTTCCGAATAAGTTTATGTACATTAAGGTTTACATTTAAGGAGATATCGGGAGAGTGGATGCTCATGAGTTTGTGAAACTTGAGCATTTCAACACTTCATCATGTTAGAGTCGAATTCCAGAATAAAATATTTTCTGTCAAAATATTTCAGGACTATAAATAGATTTCTGAACTAAATATTTCATTATTCACATTTCCAACTAGAGAAAAGCCAATTTCTCTCTCACGGATCTTCGGGTTTTCATCCCAAATAGTGATTCTACTTTCCTACATGTGTTTTAATACTTGTTATATGCTTAATAACATTGTTTACATGTCTAAAATGAAAGATCCGGGAGTTTACCGCCCAAGAACGTTCTTGGGGAGTAAACTCCAAAACAAGGCCTAAAAGCTACCTAGTCCCATTTCCATGTTAGGTAACTAGTTAAGGACATTATGTATGATCTTTTAAGGCTAGAAATCAATCAAAATCATATAGTTTTAGGAGTTTACGGCCCAAGAGTTTATTGGACCGTAAACCCCTTTTTCAAGGGCTTAAAGTGCCCAAAACACCCCCCTAAGGCTTTAGACATTTACCCTCTATTACTTGTAGCTTGAATGGGGAGGAAAACACATCAAAATCATCTCTAAAGGGGAGTTTACGGCCAAGAAATACTCTTGGGCCGTAAACTCCAAGTGAAGGCACCAAAGTGTGCCTAAAGTCCCCTTTAGCCTAAATCAAAAGTCTCGAAATTATCCTTTGTGTGCAAGAGGCTTAAATGAATTAAAACACCCACTCCATAGGAGTTTACGACCGTAAACTCTAGGGGATATGGCCTTTAGGCCGTAAACTCCTCAAAGGAGCATTCTAAGGCCCTAAACTACCTAAAGGATTAAACCACAAATGCTAGGCTTATTCTAGAAATCATTTGACACTTCAAAACACCCAAAACCACCAAGTCAAGAGTTCACGGCCGTAAACTCAAGGTTTTATGGCCATAAACTCCAAAGGTGGGGTTTGTTGGGTGGTAAACTCATACACAAGGTCATTTGGTACATTAAACCCCTTTAGCCTTGTCCCGTAGCAACTTAGATGCAACCATTAGGACCTATAACACTTATACCAAGTGTTTACATGTTCCTAAGTGTCACAACTTATTTCATTAAGTTATTATTTGGCTAATTAGTTATATATATATGCTTATTATATGATAACTAGGCTCGTACGTGTGAACAAGTCTCCATTTGCCACCTAGCACGGTATCCGACACTACAATCCAAACCACTCACCACAAGTGAGTTCATACCCCTTTAATTAACCTTTGAAATGATTTTAAATGTTTTAAATACTTTATGGGGGGGAATACAAGTTAAATACTTATAGTTATGGCTTCAATCACATGTGATTGCATTAATCACATGTGATTAATAACTAGGAAACCAATAATTTTATCACTGTTCAAACTGTTTATCAAACTGTTTTGCTTCAAAATGTTTTACAAACTCTTTTACTTATCAAATGCTATTATTTAAACTTTGTTTTACTTATTATAAATTGCATGCCCATATATGTATAGATATATAAATAATGTTTAAAGGGATTAGGAAGGCCATCCGCCCTATTTCCTTTTTCTCGATTTGGATGTGGTCTGGTGGGATTTCGGGTAACCATCCGAAGGTCGTTTCAATATTAATTATATATCAAATATACATCTATAGACATAAAAGTACTTCCATATTCATGCGTACTATACACATTACCAGTAAGTTACCATCGGGGTAACACAAGATCATACTACTACAACTGTTAGATCAATGAGTCAGTTCATTCATGAGTCTATACATTACATTACTACTAGAACATATACAACTATACTAGAACGAGAAACATTACATTACATATAGAAGAATACGTTAACAATTGTGGTCCATTGTATCGGAGCATGCCTTAAATGTCATGGCCCGAGTTGTAGCCAGAATTCTCTTGGAGGGAGAGCGTGAGTTTGCGTATAGATCTATACTGGATTGACTATCCTACACCTTGCTGCTAGCTACAGCCGGACCTGTAGGTCTGTGGGTGCCAAACGTCATTCCGTTATTACGACCATTCGTATGTCGTTGTTACCAGTCGATAGTATGGTGCAATTATCACATTATACCTTAATATAAATCCGGTTTAAGGTAGTTAGTACAACAGTAGTTCCTATAATACAAAACTACAGTACTACAATGATTTACCCATTACATATTTTTAGTGATAACCTCACTTAAACATTAATGTACAAACTATATTTGTTAAATGATAGTTACATTTGGGAAATTACACACTTTTACAACAAATGAGCATACAAAATAGTTAAGCCTTGGTAGAAGGTTACTTTAATAGAAAATATAGGTTTTTCTGAGAGTTTCAAACTTTTACAAACACTTACATACATTTTACAAACTTATACTTGAGACACGTTCAAACATTTTGACAACAAACATCGACACTAAAATACTTATGAACTCACCAGCTTAATGCTGATAAACTCTTTCAAAATAACTTGTATTCTCAAGTCATCAGTAGACAGGTACCGATGCCAACTTTTGAGAAGATGGAGCGTATTCAAGACTCATCATATTATTTTGTTTTACTTTATTTTGGTGTCTATAACTGTACAGAACACACTTGTATTAAAATTATATATTTAATGCAATGGATGATGTTGTTTGCTTATTTACATTTACTGTGTTGTGATACTTTACATGACGTCCTCCGCCCCAGAACGTTTCCGCCGTTCTTGGTTTTGGGGTGTGACAGATTGGTATCATAGCATCGTTTATAGTAAATCAAGTATATCAACCCATAAAATATATACTAAACTATAAACCCATTAGGGATTAAAGCACTCTGACCCAGAGTCTATACTTTAAATATTAAAATATTTAATTAAGTATACTAGTCTGCATTCATACTAAAATCAGTGTCACAACGACAAGAACAAAAGTATTACGATTGTTAAATATCACAAGTGAGCTCGGGGATGTATGGTCAGTCCTTGGAATGGCATAGCCTGATCAACTATGGTGGTCCTAGGAGTGATTAGCATATGCCCTAGAATGGTTGTGATGTGTTAACAAGTCTACAAACTTACCAACAATACCACAAGAAGATCAGTAGAACTTAAACTTAAAATACTATAAGTGTATTTTGTACTACTAGTTACATATATACTATATTCTTATACCTCTCTTCTCGCGTAGATTTAAATGGCTGGATTCCATCACGGCGACCCGTACTTTCGAAATGAAGGCAATGCCGGGTGGATCGAAGAAGAGCCTAAAGATGAGCATCCAATCCCTTTGGATGATCACCTCGCAGAAGGCTTTTCTGATGGATCCGACTCCGAGCCTGAAGTCAACAACCTACCGCTAGTAGGTCAAGCCCCGAACAACAACCCCCGACCAGCTTTTCCAGGTCCTACTCCCTTGTGGGCAACCAACTTGAATCGTTGGAGTGATGAACAGGGTCAACCCTTACCATACTTAGGGGACCGAAGCTTTTATAACGTCAGTGAAGGTGGTTCTGCTGACCGAGCTCTGCCCGTCTTTATCTGCAGGATAGCTCGTAATGTTGAGCAAGGTCGAGCGGCCATCGACCGCGTCATGGAGATTGATGCCAACTCTGGTCTCAACACAGTCCGCATCCGTTGTCTTGAAGAAGACATGGAACGGACCCGGAGAACCAATGAAACCCTGCAGCAACAGCTAGCTGCCTCACGAGCTGAAATCTTGGAACTTCGAGCCCGTCAGAGGGCTCAGGAGCGACACCTTCAAGAGGTGTTTCGTTAAGTGTCCGACCTCAGGGCTCGCCCGAGGAATTACCATCGCCGTTAGATGATGTCTAGTACATCTTTGTCTTTTGGTTAAGGAATAGCCTTTAACATCTGTGCTCTATGTAGCACTTATCTGTAAAATATTCCTAACTTTCAGTACTCTAATTAGGAATCTAAGAACTGTCAAACTTTTTTGTATGGTATGATGTAAGACCTACTGTTAGGTCAATTTTCTCTGAAATTATTACATCAGTAATACCAGTATTATTGACAATTATCGAATCTGTGGGAAAAATTTGTACATTTGTGTTTCCTACTAATATTCTTTATTGTGATCTCAAACACTCATTCAACTGTTGGGCTATGGTTAGTTAGTCCATGTGTCACTCTCACGTTGCTTACAAATTGATTCTTACCATTTTTCTTATCTTTATAAACTTATAGCTGAAGGATGCCTCCTCGCAAATCTCCTAGGAATAACCCTGCACCTCCACCACCTCCTCTGCCTCCGGTCATCGATACTGCAGCCCTGAATGCTGCCGTAGCTGCAGCAGTGGCGACTGCCATGGCTCAGTATCACTCAACTAATGCCAGCAGAGGTGGAACCCCTGTGGAATCAACCCCGGTTGAAACCCCTTTGCGCTCGAGAGAGTGCTCCTACAAGGATTTCACCAATTGCAAGCCGATGCCTTTCTATGGAACTGGCGGAGTCATTGCCCTCTCGCAATGGCTCGAGAAGACTGAATCAGTCTTCGAAATCTGTTCATGCCCTGCGGCGAGTAAAGTCAAGTACGCCGCATGCACCTTTGAAGGAAAGGCCCTGTCATGGTGGAACGGCCATGTTAAGGCACTAACCCTCGTCGTAGCCAACGCCATAGGCTGGGAAACAATGAAAGACCTCATGACTGAGGAATACTGCCCGAGGGGCGAGGTCCAGAAACTGGAGCAGGAACTTTGGAACCTGACGATGAAGGGCACCAACGTGGTCGCTTATACTGCCCGATTCAGCGAGTTGGTGGCCCTCTGCCCCAATATGGTTCCCACCGAGGGGAAGAAGATCGAGAGGTACATATGGGGGCTAGTGCCTCCGTATCAGGGGAATGTTCTAGCATCAAACCCCGCTACCTTCGACAGTGCCAAACGATTGGCACAACGACTCATTGACCATGGAGTCAAAACCCCTGCAACCACAACCTCCCTAGCCATCTCGGAACCCTCCAAACCCGCTGATACTAAGCGGAAATTCTAGGATGAAAAGAAGAAGCAACAGGCTGCCAAAAAGCAGCAAATTGTGGCAATGCATGCCGCAATAACCCCTGCTGCTGCTACTACTGCTCCGGTGGGTCGGTATGCTGGAAGTTTGCCCAAGTGCAACAAATCCAACTACCACCACAACGGCCCCTGCCGTGAAATGCAGTGCTCTAACTGCAACATGAGAGGACACACAGTTCGATTCTGTAAATTCCCGGCACAACCAATCACCCAAGTCCCTGGCTCTGGCGCGAGCCTGACCTGCTATGGATGTGGCGAAGTAGGCCACTATAAGAGGGACTGCCCCAAAGCAAAGAATGCTGGTGGAGCAGGGAGGGTACTAGCTATAGGCCACGGGGAAGCAGTTGCTGACCCGACAGTGGTGACTGGTACGTTCCTCCTCGATAACTCCTATGCATGCATTCTGTTCGATAGTGGAGCAGAGCGAAGCTTCGTAAACCATAAATTTGCTCCCATGCTTAATCAACCACCGCACGCACTCAAAGAACTATTCACAGTAGAAATGGCTAATGGAAAAACTGAAAGTACGAATAACATATACTTAGGTTGTACCCTAACTCTAGATAACCATTCATTCCCAATCGACCTCATGCCGGTCTCAATTAAAAGCTTCGACGTTATCATCGGCATGGATTGGTTAAGTCTTCATCGCGCCGACATCATGTGCTTCGAGAAAGCAGTCCGTCTAAACCTTCCGTCTAACGAAACTCTTATAGTCTATGGCGACAAACCCGATGCAAGTCTCCGTATAATATCCAGTATTCAAGCACAGAAGTATCTGCGCAAAGAATACCATGCATTCCTTGCTCACGTCGTTGACACAAGCCTCGAAACGAAAGAACTAAAGAACATCCCAGTAGTGAGCGACTTCCCCGACATTTTCCCAGAAGAACTACCAGGGTTACCTCCGCAATGACAGGTCGAGTTCCGAATCGACTTAGTCCCAGGAGCTACTCCAGTAGCCAAGTCGCCCTACCGTTTAGCTCTAGCTGAGATGCAGTAACTCTCTGGTCAACTTAACGAACTGCTTAGCAAGGGCTTTATAAGGCCGAGCTTCTCACCTTGGGGAGCACCGGTCTTGTTCGTTAAGAAGAAAGACGGATCATTCCGTATGTGTATTGACTACAGAGAACTCAACAAACTGACGGTCAAGAATCGTTACCCTCTGACTCGCATAGACGATCTATTTGACCAACTGCAAGGGGCAAATTACTTTTCCAAAATTGATCTGAGATCCGTATATCACCAGTTACGAGTACTAGAGGAGGATGTGCCGAAGACAGCCTTCCGAACTCGTTACGGACATTACGAGTTCGTGGTGATGCCATTTGGATTGACCAATGCGCCTGCAGTCTTCATGGATCTGATGAATAGAGTATGCCGACCTTACTTGGATCAGTTCGTCATCATTTTCATTGACGACGTCCTGATCTACTCTCGAAGTAAGAAAGAGCATGGCGATCACTTGCGACAAGTTCTAGGAACATTACGAAAGGAGAAACTTTATGCGAAGTTCTCGAAATGTGAATTTTGGATCCGAAGAGTCGAATTCTTAGGACACGTGGTAAGCGAAGAGGGAATCCACGTGGACCCGTCCAAAATTAAAGCCATTGAGAACTAGTCAGCACCAAAGACGCCTACAGAAATTCGTCAATTTCTAGGCCTCGCTGGCTACTACCGCAGATTCATTCAGAACTTCTCCCGAATAGCGAAACCCCTTACAACCTTGACCCAGAAAGGCGTGGCCTTTGACTGGGAAGAGAAACAAGAGAGAGCGTTCCAAACGCTCAAACGAGCCTTGTGCACCGTGCCAATACTATCCCTCCCCGAAGGGATAGAAGACTTCGTAGTCTATTGCGATGCATCCAATCAAGGGCTCGGGTGTGTTCTGATGCAGCGAGGTAAGGTCATCGCCTACGCCTCGAGACAGTTGAAGACACACGAGGTTAACTACACGACACACGATCTTGAACTAGGAGCAGCTGTGTTTGCTCTGAAGATCTGGAGACATTACTTGTACGGAATGAAAAACACTATCTTTACCGACCACAAGAGTTTACAACACATTTTCGATCAGAAGGAGCTCAACATGAGATAACGACGGTGGGTCGAGCTACTCAGTGACTACGAATGCAATATTCGTTATCATCCGGGTAAAGCCAACGTAGTAGCAGACGCCCTAAGTCGGAAGGAATACTCTGGTCGCAGAGTCAAGTCATTATCAATAACCATCCATTCACACTTGTCTAAGCAAATTCAGGCGGCCCAACTTGAAGCCATGAAACTTGAAAATGTGACGAGTGAATCCCTTAGAGGAATGGACAAGAATTTAGAAGCCAAGGGTGGCGGAGCCTTATATATCATGAACCGGATCTCGACACCGAAACACGGTGGTTTCCGAGACTTGGTCATGACCGAGGCACACAACACTCGATATTCCGTCCACCCAGGTTCAGATAAGATGTATCTGGATCTTAAAAAGCTATACTGGTGGCCTAATATGAAAGCAGAGATTGCTACCTTCGTAAGTAAATGCCTTACTTGTGCAAAGGTGAAGGTCGAGTACCAGAAACCCTCTGGTTTATTGCAACAACCAGAGGTTCCAGAATGGAAGTGGGAGCAGATCACTATGGATTTCATAACCAAGTTTCCCAAGACAACGGGTGGACTTGATACCATATGGGTCATCGTCGATAGGTTGACCAAGTCTGCACACTTCCTGCCTATCAAAGAAACTGAAAAGATGGAGAAGCTTACGAGAACATACATTAGGGAAATCGTACGATTACATGGTGTACCTATGTCCATTATCTCCGATAGAGATAGTAGGTTCACCTCAAGATTCTGGCAATCACTACAACATTCCTTAGGAACAAGGCTGGACATGAGCACAACCTACCATCCACAGACCGACGGACAGAGTGAGAGGACCATCCAAACACTGGAAGATATGTTGCGAGCCTGCGTGATTGACTTTGGGAAGGCATGGGATACTCATTTACCCCTTGTCGAGTTTTCCTATAATAACAGTTATCACACGAGCATCAAGGCTGCTCCATTTGAAGCTCTCTACGGCCGAAAGTGCAGATCTCCTTTGTGCTGGGCTGAGGTGGGTGATACCCAATTAGCCAGGGGCAAGCTTCCGACAGTACTCTCACCGGTCCGCAGATCATTCGGGAAACGACAGAGAAAATCGTTCAGATCCGTGAACGATTAAAAGCCTCTTGAGACCGACAGAAGAGCTACGCCGATAAACGAAGAAAACCTTTGGAATTTCAGGTGGGAGACAGAGTCCTTCTCAAAGTCTCACCCTGGAAGGGCGTGATACGCTTCGGAAAGCGTGGGAAGCTTAATCCGAGGTACATAAGGCCTTTCGAGATTCTTGCAAAAGTCGGCCCCGTAGCTTACAAACTCGATCTACCCGACGCACTTCGTAACGTACATTCTACATTCCACGTATCTAACTTGAAAAAGTGTCTGTCCGACGAGACTCTTGTAATCCCATTCGACGAGATCGAGATCAACGAGAGCCTCAACTTCGTGGAAGAACCTGTAGAGATCATGGACCGTGAGGTCAAGTAGACAAAGCAAATTCGTATCCCTATCGTGAAGGTTCGCTGGAACGCCAAGCGAGGACCGGAATTCACTTGGGAACGCGAGGATCAGATGAAACTGAAATACCCTCGTCTTTTCGCTTAATCGTTTGTAACTTCTTATTTGCTTAAATTCTAATTTCGGGACGAAATTCCTTCTAACGGGGGGATGATGTGACAACCTGAAATTTCCATTTTGTACGAACCTTAACTATTCAACAGAAGCTAGTCCAGTTTCAATGAACTTCAGACTTTTCCGAATAAGTTTGTGTACATTAGGGTTTACATTTAAGGAGATATCAGGAGAGTGGATGCTCATGAGTTTGTGAAACTTGAGCATTTCAACACATCATCATGTTAGAGTCCAATTCCGGAATAAAATATTTTCTGTCAAAATATTTCAGGACTATAAATAGATTTCTGAACTAAATATTTCATTATTCACATTTCCAACTAGAGAAAAACCAATTTCTCTCTCACGGATCTTCGGGTTTTCATCCCAAATCGTGAGTCTACTTTCCTAGATGTGTTTTAATACTTGTTATATGCTTAATAACATTGTTTACATGTCTAAAATGAGAGATCCAGGAGTTTACCGCCCAAGAACGTTCTTGGGGAGTAAACTCCAAAACAAGGCCTAAAAGCTACCTAGTCCCATTTCCATGTTAGGTAACTACTTAAGGACATTATATATGATCTTTTAAGGCTAGAAATCAATCAAAATTATATAGTTTTAAGAGTTTACGGCCCAAGAGTTTCTTGGACCGTAAACCCCTTTTTCAAGGGCTTAAAGTGCCCTAAACACCCCCTAAGGCTTTAGACATTTACCCTTTATTACTTGTAGCTTGAATGGGGAGGAAAACACATCAAAATCATCCCTAAAGGGGAGTTTACAGCCAAGAAATACTCTTGGGCCGTAAACTCCAAGTGAAGGCACCAAAGTGTGCCTAAAGTCCCCTTTAGCCTAAATCAAAAGTCTAGAAATTATCCTTTGTGTGCAAGAGGCTTAAATGAATTAAAACACCCACCCCATAGGAGTTTACGGCCGTAAACTCTAGGGGATATGGCCTTTAGGCCGTAAACTCCTCAAAGGAGCATTCTAAGGCCCTAAACTACCTAAAGGATTAAACCACAAATGCTAGGCTTATTCTAGAAATCATTTGACACTTCAAAACACCCAAAACCACCAAGTCAAGAGTTCACGGCCGTAAACTCAAGGGTTTACGAGCGTAAAATCCAAAGGTGGGCTTTGTTGGGTGGTAAACTCATACACAAGGTCATTTGGTACATTAAACCCCTTTAGCCTTGTCCCGTAGCAACTTAGATGCAACCATTAGGACCTATAACACTTATACCAAGTGTTTACATGTTCCTAAATGTCCCAACTTATTTCATTAAGTTATTATTTGGCTAATTAGTTATATATATGCTTATTATATGATAACTAGGCTCGTGCGTGTGAACAAGTCTCCGTTTGCCACCTAGCACGGTATCCGACACTACAATCCAAACCACTCACCACAAGTGAGTTCATACCCCTTTAATTAACCTTTGAAATGATTTTAAATGTTTTAAATACTTTATGGGGGGAATACAAGTTAAATACTTATAGTTATTGTTTCAATCACATGTGATTGCATTAAACACATGTGATTAATAACTAGGAAACCAATGATTTTATCACTGTTCAAACTGTTTATCAAACTGTTTTGCTTCAAAATGTTTTACAAACTCTTTTACTTATCAAATGCTATTATTTAAACTTTGTTTTACTTATTATAAATTGCATGCCCATATATGTATAGATATATAAATAATGTTTAAAGGGCTTAGGAAGGCCATCCGCCCTATTTCCTTTTTCTCGATTTGGATGTGGTCTGGTGGGATTTCGGGTAACCATCCGAAGGTCGTTTCAATATTAATTATATATCAAATATACATCTATAGACATAAAAGTACTTCCATATTCATGCGTACTATACACATTACCAGTAAGTTACCATCGGGGTAACACAGGATCATACTACTACAACTGTTAGATCAATGAGTCAGTTCATTCATGAGTCTATACATTACATTACTACTAGAACATATACAAATATACTAAAACGAGAAACATTACGTTACATATACAAGAATACGTTAACAATTGTGATCTATTGTATCGGAGCATGCCTTAAATGTCATGGCCCGA
The DNA here is from genome assembly GCF_002870075.4 of Lactuca sativa. Taxonomy (NCBI): domain Eukaryota; kingdom Viridiplantae; phylum Streptophyta; class Magnoliopsida; order Asterales; family Asteraceae; genus Lactuca; species Lactuca sativa. The sequence goes on along the minus strand of NC_056631.2, from coordinate 158,101,963 downwards.
GTTGTAGCCAGAATTTTCTTGGAGGGAGAGCGTGAGTTTGCGTATAGATCTATATTGGATTGACTATCCTACACCTTGCTGCTAGCTACAGCCGGACCTGCAGGTCTGTGGGTGCCAAACGTCATTCCGTTATTACGACCATTCATATGTCGTTGTTACCAGTCGATAGTATGGTGCAATTATCACATTATACCTTAATATAAATCCGGTTTAAGGTAGTTAGTACAACAGTAGTTCCTATAATACAAAACTACAGTACTACAATGATTTACCCATTACATATTTTTAGTGATAACCTCACTTAAACATTAATGTACAAACTATATTTGTTAAATGATAGTTACATTTGGGAAATTACACACTTTTACAACAAACGAGCATACAAAACAGTTAAGCCTTGGTAGAAAGCTACTTTAATAGAAAATATAGGTTTTTCTGAGAGTTTCAAACTCTTACAAACACTTACATACATTTTACAAACTTATACTTGAGACACGTTCAAACGTTTTGACAACAAACATCGACACTAAAATACTTATGAACTCACCAGCTTAATGCTGATAAACTCTTTCAAAATAACTTGTATTCTCAGGTCATCAGTAGACAGGTACCGATGCCAGCTTTTGAGAAGATGGAGCGTATTCAAGACTCATCATATTATTTTGTTTTACTTTATTTTGGTGTCTATAACTGTACAGGACACGCTTGTATTAAAATTATATATTTAATGCAATGGATGATGTTGTTTGCTTATTTACATTTACTGTGTTGTGATACTTTACATGACGTCCTCCGCCCCAGAACGTTTTCGCCGTTCTTGGTTTTGGGGTGTGACACCTGTAGTGAGTGGTTTGAATGATCGAGTGGTATATGATGCTAAGTGTCAACTGAAGACTTGAGCACAGACACATATCTTATTTATCATATAATGACACATATATGTATCTAATTAGTGTTTATAACATCTTATAAGGAAATGGAACAACCTTAGGGACTAGGTAACACTTGTTATGAAGTGCTAAACCACATAGGATTGCATATAAGGGAAGTATGGCCTTACAAAGGAGTTTACGGCCAACATGGATGTATCACATGAGATTATGGCCAAGGGGTTCGCGGCCCTATGATTTTACAGCCGTAAACTCATGGTATTTTGTACCAAATTGTGTTTAAGGTTTTACAAGTCATTAGGAAGTGTTCTAGGTTCAAGTCTAAGCCTTATAAAGGAGCGGTGGCACAAATGCAACACAAATTAGGGTTTACGGCCCCAGGTGATTGCCTTGGCCGTAAACACCTTATGTTCTTGAGTTTCTTGATGTTTTCTAGTTGTTTAACAAGTGAATCAAGCATATAACAAGCTAAGGGTGGTGTACTTACTTATAAGAAGTTTGTAAGGGTGTTTAATGTCCAAGACCACTAGTGTGTGTTCTTGGTGTTCTTGGTGAAATGAAGAACACTTGAAGATCTATCAAAATAAAGAGACTTCATGGATGAAATCATGTACAATCAGTAGATAAAGAGATGTAAAAACAAATCCAAGGAAAGAATTCTTACATTCTTGGAAGATCGGGATGAAGATCTTATGATACTTGAGAGAGAATTCGGGTTTCTAGTCTTGAAATGGAAGAGAAATGAAGAAAATGATGTAAACTGTTGAGTTGCAAAACTCTTAGATCGATTAGATCTTCAACATGTTAAAACATCAAAAACAAACAAACACAATAAACACGATATAGAATCAAGTAATGCTTAATGATTCAAAGTAGTCACGCCTCAGCAGAGCTCGATAAGGAACTTCCACTGTAGAGGCGAGCTAGGGTTTGTAGTACAATAATCAGAATAATAGTTAAAGCAATGTCTACTAAGGATGCATGCATGGAACTTAAATACTAAACCCTAATAAAACAATCAGGGTTGGATAGGCCCAAACCGGATAACAAAACTGGGATAAGGAACGAGCCCAATGACGCAACACATTTAGACCCAACAATCTCCCCCTTTGCGTCAAATAAGGCAGGAGACTACTTTGGTTGAGTGACCTTGACCTGCTTCACAACCTTGAACAACTGAGGGATAATCACAAGAAGTGTCTGCCGAAACTGAATGTACCAACAAAGCATATCGGTGAACAACTTCTTATCAGCTTCACTGTTCTGATTACATCTTTGTATGATCTCCAAAATGTGATCCAAGCAAGCAATAGAGAACAGGTGCTTGTCAATAAGAGCGAACAGGCATTTTTGACCTTCGCCCCTAATGAACATCACTGTATGAAACTTACGATCGATCTTGCCCTTGATCATCGCATTCACATTGCCAGTTCTTCCAATTGGTTTCACCGTAGTTCGCTTGTGAATGGCAGATGTGATTTCTTGATCCATCTTTGCTACTTCGTGAATGTAACAAACTAGCATTCGCTTGACGTGATCAATGATCGGATGATACTCCTGAGGATTGGATAACAAAATATTGTTGAGGAGTATCCAGTCATACAGGTTCAAGTTCGGTAGATCAGCCAGGGAAATAATATGGACCGAGCTATCCGAGCCTCAAGTTACTTTGTATTTAACATTAACAAATTTCCCAGCCGAAGAGGGCTTGAATACCTTGACTGTTGTAATCTTCTTTGGGCTCCATGTCAAGTATTGTGGCTGACCAGACTCCAGATAAAACTCCAATAAATCCCGATCTACCTTCGGGTCTAGAGAGGGAACGACAGCGATTGAGACAAAGCAATGGAAGATAAATGCCTTTCGGGTGATTTACATATCGAATTAAGCATCCTTTGAGTTCTCAAGGTTGAACGACATAACAGGTTCAAGCCGGTGAGTACTTGGTTCATCAATGACTTCCCTCTGAAGCGATTCAATGGTCCATTTCGAAAACATGGACTTCTTTTTCTCTGAGAGTTCTTTTTCTTTCAACTCTTTCTCCAAAAGATTCATCTTCTCCCGAATTTCTTGATCAGAACGCTTGAATTTCTGATTTAGTTTAGAAGGACTCCCTTTCATGATGTCTTCAATTTCACCATCTTCATCTACATTGTCTTCTCCAATCATCTTCTTTTTCTTTTCCCTATGACTGACCGAAGCTACATTATCCTTCGGTCCAATAGTAGCTTTTGGTTCTGGAGGGGGTTGAGGTTGAGCCTTGTCAGCCTTGCCTTGAGGAATCTTTTCTCCCCCTTTTTTCGGAAGAACACTAGTCTCTGAAACACCCTCAATCCTACTTAAAATATCCAAAGCAGGACGTAGCTTCTCAGCTAAGTGACGTCGAATGGGGATAGTTAAAATGGAGTCATCGGCGTCCAGGAGATGCAAAAAGATTGAATTGACATCACCCACAGAGCTTCGAATCACCTCTCGTTCTGACTTTAAATCTTCAAGCTCTTTAGTTGCGGTCTGGAGCTTTAAATTTTGGATTTTGAGCTAAGAAGTTCGCTTGTCCAGCTCATCCATTATTTTGTTTTCGACTACAAACTCGGCCTCAAGCTGAGTTAAGCGAGTATCAACTTTAGTATGACGCTCTTTGTTATTAGCTTCAATAGCTTTTCGAGCCACTTCAATTTGTGTCATCTCTGCCTCCAGTGAATGTGTGAGAGTGTCAACAGATGCATTCACTGGTTGTGCGTTTTTCTGAGCAGCTGCTTGCAAGGAATCCAAAAATACTCAAGCCTCTGATATTAGTTTTTCGACTTTTGCGGTCGCATCCTTGCAATCTTTTGTTGAGGCTTCAACAACAACGGAAGCTTTCTGGCATTGGTAGGTAGAGTCGGCAATAGCCTTTGCAGCATTGGAGATTGAGGGATCATGTTCTTTGACTCTGGAAGAGAACAAATCTTTGAGAGTAGCTTTTGAATAAGTACCAGCAGTGGATGAAGAAAGTAACAGATCAATCTTATCAGTCACAACCTTGAGATGTCGCTTGGTAAGAGGATTGTCTTCATCATCATCGCTTTGGACACGATATGGAATGAAGTAATTAGAATCAAACTCCAAGTCCTCACCACCAAGAACGGTATTGGTTTCTGTTGATTGGATAGGAGATAGAGGTTTGGTGGTAACAGGGGTTTCGGGTGGTGAAGAACGAACCCCAGTATCAGATACGTTGGTTTGAACTCCAATGGTGGTTGTAGTTGTAGCTTTAGAGAAAATAGGTGTAGGAATGGGAATGGTAGAGGAAGGTTGTGATGTGATGATAAGGAAAGTAGGAGGTAAGGAAATAGAAATGGAAATAGGTGGAGGAGAAGGTGCTTTGGAGCGAACATGTACCTCTGGTGTAGGCAAACGAGGTGGGGTATTACCACGAGCCGAACCTTCATCATCTGAGCTTTCGCTCTCAGATTCGCTAGGAATGGGGTGTTTATGACTAGTAGGTATGTACTCGGAGTCTGAGTCGCTTGATGACTAAAGAATAAGCTTCCCAGCAGGTTTCTTGTTCTTCTTCTGCTTGAGCTGGGAAGGTGCTGCCTTCTCAGATTTTCGCTTCCTTGGAGTCTGAACCTTTGATATGGGACCTCCTTTGTCCCACTTTTTCACTTCATTCTTCTTTCCCCGCTTAGCAGGTTTGTCTGCTTCCTTAAGAGATTTAATCATTTCAGGAGAAAGTTCCCTTGGACCAGAAGAGGGGAACTTCTTGTACTCCTGAATAATCTTGATCGCAGGGGACACACTGGCATACATTGCCTCAGGAATTGAGCCAACGAAGTGAAAACTTCGTCGGATGAGTGACAATGATGTTAGTGATATGAAAGGTAGCAATGGAGGAGAGAAGTGAGTCTGCCATGATAGGAACATGATAACGCTCCATAATCCATTGAGTGATAATAGTCCAAAACCGGGCACAAGAAACTTCTGTTTGGTGAGAAGCAGATGACAAACTTTGGACAAGTTGAAGCTATAGAACCAAACCATAATCGAGGTTGATACCATGTACAATCCATAAAGCAGAGTCATGAAAGAATTGCTAGCACCATCAAATCCAGCAATATATTCAGAAAGCCCTTTGAAAAGAAGGGTGAAGAGACCATTCCATTGAAGAGGAAGGCATGATTTATTGAACTTGGTCACAGTAGTTAGTGTTTCAATGTACCCCATGTTGTAGAACATAAGGAAAAGATGATCGGTGGAGTTGGAATCAGGGTTCACCATGGATTCGTCAGAAGCAAGCCCTAGCAATGAGCAAAATCGACTCTTGGAGATCAAAGCTTTTTGGTTGAGAATGTCGAAGTAAATCTTCTCTGCACTTTTGTCGGAAGTAGCAGTGGAATAAAATTGGGAGAGGCAAGCCATTGATACGACTTCCATCGTTGAGAGAGCCTTGATGAGTGGGCAATATTTTAGACATTCCACCACTTGATACATGTAAGTATCATAGAGAAACGGTGAAAGATCGATCAACAGGTTCTGGTTGGCCTTGATTGCGAGAAGAGTGGAACGTCTAGTGGTTTCTTGAACAGAGGAAGATTCTGCCATTGGTGGAGCTTGAAGAAGAAGAAGATGAACAGTGATCGTCTTTTTGCTTGAGAGAGTTGAAGAAGGGTAAAGAGTAAGATCCCGGTTAGCAAAATCCTTATATACAATTTAGTGGAGAGAGAGAAATCCGGAGTAATGATTCCACTAATTTGGGAAACGTCGCCAAAAAAGGCGTGATTTGACAACTAGCAACCCCGATAAAGCAGCAGATGACGCAAGAGTGGGTAATGGTTTAGAAGCACGCGCCTTTCCATACATATCCTCTTTTCAAATCCCCAATCGTTTAGACTTCCTGCTGATTCACCCTTTGATCCTTTAATGTAACCTTTATCGCCATAAGTACCAAAGGCGTTATATTTACGCATCCCTTCGTTTGAAAATAACTACAGTGTATCGTTAGGAACTGAAGCTGTATATTTATGAATAGCTTGTGAATAACCAACCAAGACCTTGTGGAAAATACAAGATTTTCGTACAAGATAGTGTCAAAGATAAAGAAATAAATCAAACTATTTGTGGGATTTTGTGATGTCATTAAGACATAAAGCAGTGGATCCCAGGCACGAATCTCTTCCTTCAAAGTTAAAAGAGACTTCAAAGTGATTGTGTGGATTCCCGTTGAATTACGATCAAGTACTTGTTGAGAATTTTTGAAAGGCATCTTTTACATATAAGGCTATTAAGGGTGGCTTTCGCTTAAATTCTAGATTCCGATACTTGACATAAGACCAGAATAAAACAAAGTACTTGTGAGACCGGTGTGGCTAGTTAAACATGTAGGTAAGTAGCATATTTAGTGACTTTTTGATATTTATTAATTGGAAATCTCAAAAAAATAAATCTGGATCCTTTGGGAAGAAAAATCTTGGTGAAAGACATTTTCATAAGGATCTCTCTAAAATAAAAGGAGATTTCAGGATACATCCACAAAAGTGGTGTCGTTAATTCAAGGTGAAAGCTAGAACATTTATTTGTTCACCGTCAACGCATTACATGTATTGAATTTTAGGTTTCACTTAGCACGTAGTGACACGAAACTAAGATCATAAATACAGAAGTTGTGTAACCATAAACCTCAGTGGTAGTGCTGAGAGTCTCAAGGGTTATAATTATGAAATGAATGATTAATGGAGAATAAGATTAAGTGAGTTAAAGAACGAATGTACCTTTGCTATAAAACAGGACCAAGCAGAAAAAACTCTTAACTCATGTTAGAGTAGAGTTAGGTAGCTCATGATGAGAGTGAATTTGTCAGCCTAATTGGGAAGACATGATTGGTGTAAATCAAGTCATTAAGGCTTCACTCAAAATCTTTAGGGGCTTGGGTCGACATACAACCGCATGCTTCTAGGGACACTTAGCTAATATAAAGATAAAGAATTATACCTGTCCCAACTCCATCATTAAGAATTTTCCTTATACATTGATGAGATAAAGACTGAATAATTTATAATAAAGAAAAAATATTTTGAGTTATGGTTTATGTTTTCTGAAAAGAAATAAAAATAGAAATAAAAAAAAAATCTTTTTGGATTTTAAAAGATTTTCTAAAAAATAAATAAAACATAAATAAAAATAATTTTGTTTTTGGATTTTATGAAAACAAAGGAAAAACATAAAATAAATTATAAGAAAAGAGGATGTACAAACTATACAAATGAAAACGTCACTTGAAAATATAGAACCGGACCGAGTCCAATAAGACCGAATACGAAATAGACCGAGCGTTCGGTTCATTTCGGTTCTCAACAGAACCGAACCCGAAATGGACCGAGCGTTTGCTCTCTGTCGCTTCCAACTTTTATTGAGGCGAAAGTGACTTTGGTGCAGATTCTGCTTCCATCATTCCTAAGTCTTGTAGGATTTTATTAAAACTAGCTTCGGGCAAGACTTTAGTAAAGATGTCTGCCAATTAATCAATGGTCCTAACAAAATGAATTTCCACATTTCCGTCTTCCACATGATCTTTGATGAAGTGGTACCTCAGTACTATGTGTTTCGTCTTTGAGTGTTGAACTGGGTTATGACAAATCCTAATTGCGCTCTCTGAGTCACAATATAGTGGGGTTTTCTTTGTGTTCAGGCCATACTCTCGAAGTTGACTTTGTATCCATATGACTTGAGAGGTGCACGATGTTACAGCTACGTATTCTGCTTCGACAGTTGAGAGTGAGACACATGTTTGTTTCTTTGACTGCTAGCTAACCAGTTTGCCATCCAAAAATTGGCATCCCCTGTGGTACTCTTTCAGTCTAGTCCATATCCTCCAAGATCAGCATCTGAGAATGCTTGGACAAAGAACCCTGACTTGGCTGGGTACCATAGACCGAGAGAAGAAGTTTGCTTTAGGTATCGAAAGACATTCTTCACTGCTAGCAGGTGAGGTTCACGCGGATTAGCTTAAAACCTAGCACAGTTGCAAACAGAAAAGATTATGTCTGGTCGACTTGCTGTCAGCTACATTAGCGACCCTATCATTTGACAATAGAGGGTCATGTCAGCAGCCGGTTTGTCTAGAGAAGGTGTTAACTTTGTGCCAAGCGCTATAGGAACCTTCAATTTTGAGTCTCCCAACATTCCAAACTTGGCCAGCAAGGTCTTCGTGTAAGCCTCTTGATTAATAAAAATACCTTCAGGACCCTGTCTAATATTCAAGCCAAGGAAAAAGTTAATCGGACCCATTGAGCTCATTTCAAATTTAGTCTCCATCAACTTCCTGAATTCAGCTGTTAAGCTAGGATTTGTGGAGCCGAAGATGATGTCATCAACGTAAATTTAAACTGTCATAAGGTGGTCACCCTCTTTCTTTCGAAAGAAGGTTGGGTCAAGAACCTTGTTTAAACTTGGACATTTTAAGAAATCTAGTCAGAGTTTCATACCATGCCCTTGGTGCTTGCTTGAGACCATAGACTGCCTTGTCCAGAATGTAGCAGTGACCTGGATTCTTCTCATTCACGAAACCCGGTGGTTGCTCTACATACACCATCTCTTTTAGTTCTCCATTTAAGAAGGCACACTTCACATCCATTTGGTATACTTCAAAGTTCTTGTGTGCAACATAGGCAAGAAAAATACGAACTGACTCCAGGCTAGCTACGTGAGCGAAGATCTCTTCGTAATCAATGCCTTCTTCTTGACAATAACCTTTCACAACCAATCTTGTCTTGTTGTGAATTACATTTCCTTCCTTGTCCATCTTGTTCCTAAAAACCCACTTAAGTCCAAACATAGAAGCATCCATTGGAGTTGGAATCAGTCTCCATACTTTGTTTCGCTCGAGCTCATTGAGTTTGTCCTGCATGGCCTGTACCCAATCAGAATGATTGAGGGCAGTGTTGATCGTCTTTGGTTCAACCTTGGAGACGAACGAATTAAACATGCAAAATTCCACTTTAGAGAATGGTGCAATTTTGTTTCGCTTTCAGTTGAGAGCGTGTGAGAACTTTTTCTGATGGTTTACCAATAATTTGTGTTTGAGGATGATCTTTGGCCCATTTGGTGAGTGGTGGGTAATTAGGATCATAAGAGGGATCCAATTCATCATCCACTTCTTCTTTGAGTTCGGATTGAATATGATCATCGTTTGAATTTGGATTCTCCCCCTCGAACGATGATACTTTCTTCGGTTTAGGCCCATAATACTTTCCCTAGACTTGGCTTTCGGTTGGTGTTGATGATGATGGAGTCTCCCCCTGGAATGATGAATCTTGGTTATTTGGAGGAGATGAACCCTCCCCCTAAACATAAGAACTATCTCTAGGAGGTTCGTTTGAGTTAGACTGTACAGTTCCTTGTGATTTTTCACCTGCCATTTTCTTTGCAGCATAATCGATTATCTTCTTCAGGTGATCTACCTTGTTGTCCGCAACTTTAGATTCAGAGTGAATGGCCGTTTCTGGTTCATCAAATAACAACATGTACTGCTCAAAGATATTTGAAATGGGTACCGTAACTTGACCGCTTCTATGTGACTTTCACCGATGATTATTGCAGATATGGGTATATCTACTTAATCAAGCACAAGTCAGAAACCTTTGAAAATTCAAAGAGTTTAAGCAAGAACTGGAGACTCAGTTGGGCAGGAAAATTAAGATGCTCCGATCCGATCGAGGAGGTGAGTTGTTTCGCAAGGAATGCAGAATTGTTTCGCAATTGATGCCACCTACGACACCGCAGTTGAATGGTGTAGCTGAGCGGTGCAATTGAACCTTGTTGGACATGGTTCATTTCATGATGAGTCGGGCTTCGTTACTTATCTCATTTTGGGGGTATGCCTTAGAGAATGTTGCTCATATCCTTAATCTAGTCCCGACTAAGAAGGTTGCCAAAATACCTCATGAGATGTGGACCGGGAAAGCTCCCTCATTGGCGCATATCAAGGTTTGGGGTTGCGAGACTTTCATAAGACGATAGACTCACAACATGCTCAAACCTCATAGTGAGCGATGTATTTTCATTGGCTATCCACATAAGTCCTTTGGATATCTCTTCTATAGACCGAGTGAAAAGATTGTCTTCGTTGCGAGGAGAGGGGTTGTCCGAGAATGAGAACTCATATGCCAAGAGGACAGTGGGAGGCAAATTGATCTTGAAGAGCTTCAAGAATCAAACGATGAAGGAACCTCTAACACTGGCGCTCAACCCAAGGAGGAAACTCCGGTTGAACCGATTGTCGAGTACTTACCTCTTAGACATTCCAGTAGAGTTAGTGTTTCACCTATATTATATGGATTCCATATAACTATTGGGGGTGATACATTTATCAGTGATAGTACACTGATAAATTTGGATGAGCCTAACAACTACAAGGAAGCCATGGCAGGCCCGGAGTGTTCAAAATGGAAAGACGCTATGGATAATGAGATTTAGTCCATATATGACAATCAAGTATGGAACTTGGTTGACAATGTACCGGGTCGTAAGACGGTCGAGTGCAAGTGGATCTTCAAGAAGAAGACCGACATAGATGGGAAAGTACACACGTATAAGGCGCGATTGGTTGTGAATGGCTCTACTCAAACTCTCGGAGTTTACTATGATGAGACCTTCTCACTAGTTGCATAGATTAAATATATAAGGGTTATGCTAGCCATAGCTGCATTTCATGATTATGAAATATGGCAGATGGATGTCAAAACCGCTTTTCTTAATGGGAAGTTGGCTGAAGATGTTTACATGAGTCAGTCAGAGGGTTTTGTTAATGCAAAACACCCTAATAGAGCGTGTAATCTTGAGAAATCCATTTATGGATTAAAACAAGCGTCTCGCAGATGGAATCTTTATTTCGATGAGAAAGTCAAAGAGTTTGGTTTTTTGAGAAGCGAAGATGAGTCCTGTGTATATGTCAAAGTCAGTGGGAGTATAGTTAGCTTTCTCGTTTTGTATATGGACGACATATTGCTTATATGAAACCACGTCCCAACCTTGCAGGAGGTTAAGTCCTAGCTTGGGAAGTGCTTCACAATGAAGGACCTCGGAGAAGCTGCTTATATTCTTGGGATAAGGATTTTGAGAAATAGGAGTAAAAAACTAATAGGACTTAGTCAAAGTACTTACTTGGATAAAGTGTTGAAACGTTTTAACATGGATAATTCCAAGAAATGGGAGTTACCAATCCAAAGCAATACCAAGTTGAGTAAGACTCAAAGCCCAAGTACCGATGCCAAGATAGCAAAGATGAGCATAGTACCTTATGCTTCCGCAGTTGGCTCAATCATGTATGCTATGACATGTACTTGCCCTGATGTGGCCTTTGATTTGAGCATGGTCAACAGATATCAAGGGAACCCAGGTAGAGCATATTGGACCGCAGTGAAGAATATTCTCAAGTACCTTCGGAGGACTAAGGAATGGTTTCTTATCCTCGGTGGGAGTGATGACTTGAAAGTGCAAGGGTATAGTGATGCAAGTTTTCAAACGGACCGGGATAATTTCCGCTCGCAGTCGGGCTGGGTCTTTACCCTGAATAGAGGTGCAGTGACTTGGAAAACTTCCAAGCAGGAGACTGTAGCTAATTTAACTTGCGGATTAGAGTACATAGCAGCGAGTGAAGCGTCAAAGGAGGCAATATGGCTAAAGAACTTCATTGGAGACCTTGGAGTTTTTTCGGCCATAAAGGAGCCTATGGAGATTTTCTGCGATAACGAAGGTGCGGTTGCTTTGACCAAGGAACCGAGGGATCATGGCAGATCCAGACATATCAATAGGAAATATCATTTCACTAGACATCGGGTAAAAGAGGGACTCCTTGTGGTAAAGAGGGTATCATCAGAAGAGAACCCAACAGACCCCCTTATGAAGGGACTGGGTAGAGTTAAGCACTTGCAACATGCTAGGAGCATTGGGCAGAAGGACGATATTAGTTTTAGTGATTATATACCTTTAGAAACTTGTAATAGATAAATTGTAATTGAAATTTTGATGATTAAATAAAGGTGTATTATTTATAAGTAATGTTACTGCCTTATGTCAATTATTTACTATTGTTTCACTTTGCATGTTTTGACTTCCTAAATAATAAGATTATTTAAACCATCCACAGTCGATCATACGTTGGAAGTAGGTATGAAAGAAGACTGTCATGAATTGGCTTGTAAATTGTCTAAGTGTTTAGACATAGAAAACGTTTGCTGCAACGTTCATGAGTACTTATGAAATATAATTGGAGTATTGGATTAAACCTTCACTCACATGAATCACTTCATGAAATTTAATCACGAGTGATTGTGAGATGATAATATCATATAGTCTTTAAACCTCGATATATGAGTTGTTTACGAATCGGTTGTACATTGATAACGCATAAACGCATCAGTAACTTAATGTTATAAAACACAATGTTGTGTACAATTTGATGAGTAAATATTACAAGCATATAAGTCGAAGTGTATCTGTTCCTTTTATCCTACGAGGGTAAAAGCGATATCTTGGGCCCCTCGATGATTTGGTTTTACTTATATGTCGGGCCCGGTCAGGACTAAATTGATGTGTTTAATTAAGTTCTATGTCAGACGAATCAGCGATCGAGAAACAAACTGCTGGACAATAAGTATGACTATGTTCCATGTAATTGTCCACTCGATATCTTCAGAACGGAGGAATATACGATCCCTTATCTAAAGGACGTGTCAGAGTTCGACAACGGATTTTGAGAGCTACAATTGGTAATCAAATTTTGAAGTAGTACTTGTATTTATGGTTATTAGACTTATCCAAGTGGGAAACTGTTAGATTAGTTGTCTAAGCCCAGAACTATATTTGATATATACTTGACCCAGTTGTAGCATGGTCCGTTTGGGTTGCCTTTACCGAAGCAACTTGACTGGATAAATAATGGAGAAAGAGGTTATTATGGTTTATTAACATATTATATGAATAATATATTAAAGGATAAATCATATTTGTTTAATTAATATTGGTCAAGAATTAATTTTGTGGTAAAAAGATATTAATTAAACTTGGGGGACTTATATTGTAATTATAAGATACTTGTAATATGGGTTGTGGATCCCTTAAGAAAGGGATGGAAGATTTTATATGGGAGCCCATATAGAAATCATCCAAGCTAGGGATTCTAGAAGGATCTTGTGGGCTGCTTAAAGCCTAAGCAACCTAATTAGGTTTTTGATTGAAACCCTAACTCTGCAGCTATATAAGGGACCCTTGGGCACTAGAATTCGACTATTAGAAACCCTAGAATGATTCCAAGAGCCGATTTTAGCCTTCCCCTCTCTCCAAGATCATTCAATTGCTTTGGTGTTTGTGATTCATTAGAGGAATCACATTCGAGGTGCTAGGTTCTCAAAAGCTCAAGATCTTCAAGCAACAATCAAAGGTAACATTCTTACTAGTTTATTTATGTTGATTTCGATTTTGTTGTATGCTAGTTTAGGGTTTGAGAGATTCGGATGATTATTACATGTGCACATAGAAAAACCTAGATCCAAAGCTTTAGGTTTTCATGTGCACCATAAGATTAATGTTGTGCTCATAACCCAACACCTCATACTTAAATGACTTGCATGTTCTTGCAATACTCAGACCCAAGCTAGTAGGTCCACTTAGGTTTGAACCAAAATCCTCCTCATCTAGTACATCATAACCATAAGCTCGACAAAAACATGCGATAAACGAATAATAGTGTCATACCACATTACATATTATCTTCAACTACTTCGTAATCTCTTTGACCCTTTCTAATCCACGTACGAATCATACGCTTCTAGTAGTAGATACATATACTACCTTCCACATCCATTTGTACTCGTCCCAATAATTGTCTCAAGGTTCCAAAGTTGGTAATTACTATCAATTCTTAATGTTCTATTTTTATATACACGTGCTCAGAAGAGCACACATCACTAATCTTCCTAGACTTTGCTTCTATGATTCTTCTAACCATATATTCAACCTTATCCTGCTATCCCACTAGGAAGAAGCTTCTATCAATAATAATTAACTATCTTATGAACACTAACAACATGTATCTAGAATCAAGTAGCCCTTCGACTAAGAGATCATGCACTACAATATTTGAACTCAAACAAGAGTTACACAATAGGGCATAACCAGACACTCTAAGACTATTTAATTCTAGTGGCAAAAAATCTTAATGCATTTGTTTAATAGTTAATTAATACAAATATATATTTCAAGGAATTCAACAATCAATCAACTAATCTAACAGACAATTCTACCACACTATCCTGAAAAGCTCTTGAGTATATCTACTAGCATGCAAAATTCTGACAGACAAACTACAAGCTGCCTAGGTGGAACTAATCATGTCATGTCATGTCATATGAATACATACTAATTACATATAAACGTCACATAAGAACGTAAGTAAGTTTCATAACATAAATCGTTATACATCATATGACTTAGACATGATGACTAACCATGGATCTCAGATGATTGGACCATCTGCATTCTCTTCTCCGAGGCATGTGGGATTTTTCTTCACTTATCTTTTCAAAACTGGTCCTTTTTACTAAGTTACTTATAAAACAATTATTTTTTCTAAAACTCCGCAATGTTTTGAGTCTAACATCCCAAAAACCAACCATAAAATGTAAAAAATCAAAATATAGGTCTTACCAAAAGATCTCATTCATATTAATTTGTAAAACAAAAGATCATCTTTCACATCATATTAATATGTTCTTTGTAAAAATGTATGATGTCTTATTTTTTCCTCAAAGATGGCTATGAACAACAATCCTTATTAAACCCAGTTGCCACAATTGAATGGTAAAAATATCTTCATTAGAGTACCCAGATGAGGGTTCCATATGAATCGTTGGATCTATGAAGTATCTTGGAAGAAGGTATATCTCAACCATAGAATCCTGCTGCACAGCAGGAAAAAGAATAAAAGGAATTAAAGAAAAAAGACAACTAGGCATTGTTCTTTATCTACTAATCAGTCGATGATCCCATCTTTAAGAGAATATCAGGTAGGAAATCTTCTAAAGAGGCATGGGATACATTTTAAAACCGTTATAGGGGAGAATATAGAGTAAAAGTGATGCATGTGTAAACGAATTTGATGGTCTAAGAAGGAAGGAATCAGAAACTATATAAGATTTTTACAACCATGTGATTGCCTTGACAAATCAAATAAGATTAAATGGAGAAGACATCAAAGATAAAATGGTTGTTTAGATGATACTAAGGAGTCTCATGCGTATTCGAATATGTGGTAGTGGCAATGGAAGAATCAAAGGATTCATCCAGTTTATTGATTGAAATACCTTATGGATACTCCAATCCCATGAATTTAGAATGAGGAACTTTGATGACAACCATACAGAACAAGATTTTCACCTACAAGTCTCTATAAAGGCAAAAGTTAAGGAGCATGTAACACCTTTACCATAAACTCAATGTTTTTACTATCAAAAGTACATACATACAATGAAGTACTGAAATAAACAAAAAAAGGATGAGAGTGAAGACGTCAATTTCATATGTGGGTATGAAGTCAAGGAAGGTGAAGCAGTGTTCATGGCAATTGAAGAACTTGAAAGTTTGGTTGATGATGCATGTTGCAAATATGATGTATATGATGATCTTGTGAAAGGAAACAAGAAAGTGTGTGTGCCTGTGGATGATAATCTCCATCGGAAGGTTAAAAAAATTGATGATGAATGATGGATGATGCTTGGAGTCTGAGTGTTGTAAGGTGTTGCATGCTTCTGTAGGTGATCTAGATTAGGGGGGAGGTGTTAGAAAGTGTCAACCTAGATTGTTAGCTAATTAATTCTCTGGTAAATCAGTTCAATGCATGAACCATTTATGATGGTTCATGAAAAGTTGTGTTGGTTATACCCACCCGTTAGTTTATCATGTGTGTGTATATATATATATATATATATATATATATATATATATATATATATATATATATATATATATATATCCACAACACTATGTACCTTTGTCAAGAATTCTAACTCATCATAGCGTGTTGGTAGGCATAGAATCCTCGACATTGAATTTTCTCCGATTAACTTGTCTGAGCATTCAGTTTGGTCGTCATACCACACTTACATGCTCTAACATGTGAAAAAATGCTCTTTATTCATGAATGAAAGAAATAAGAACATACTTTGACAAGTAGACCAAATGTATGATAAATTTTTAGAGTTTTTAAACACTAGTTTGAAAGTGTCGTTGTTGGTACACAAAACTCTTGCTCATAAATGGTCAAATTTAAAAGATTTACGCAGAGAGAGGTATATGATTAACATGTAAATAATGATGAACCATTCATGGCTAACACTATCTTTTTTTTTTCAATTCAAGCTAGAGTAGATTAGACTTTATAAGTTTTGAAGGAGAAAAAACGAAGATGATTTCTTTGGCATGCATGTTGCCAAAGTTTGAGGTTTGTTTAGGGGTTTCTCTGGCTAAAGGAGAACGAAAAAAGAGGGTAGAAGTGACATACGATGATGTAAACGACAAGGGAGATCCTATTTTAGTGGGGAAGCACACGAGATTATTATGTAATAAAAGAATTAAAAATATTATATAAACTAGAAAGTGGTCCCTCACCGCTTCGCGAGAGACATAAAAAACTTTTTGCTTACTATTTTCTAGTCACGCAAAAGGAAAGTACTACTATTAATCGTTTTATTATTTTGTGTGCACTGTTTGGGGGCACCAATACTTGCCGACGTAGG
Source organism: Lactuca sativa (assembly GCF_002870075.4). Lineage (NCBI taxonomy): Eukaryota > Viridiplantae > Streptophyta > Magnoliopsida > Asterales > Asteraceae > Lactuca > Lactuca sativa. The sequence goes on along the minus strand of NC_056631.2, from coordinate 158,085,303 downwards.
AAAGTGTATTACCGACGTAGGAAAGTGTAGTGACCAAACTTATAATTCTATTTTTGTATTTTTTTTAAACAAAGAGACCCTTTCTGTAAAAAAATTACACAATGATATTTTTTGTAAATTACGGGAACAATTTTTGTAATTTTTTAAATATATTGACAGTTTCTATAAAAAAATTCACAATGGCATTTCTATAAATCACGAGGATAGTTTTTTTTTAAATTGTTTTCTACACAGGAGGCAAACATGCCAACATAGAAAAATATTTGACATATGGAACATTTTTGTTAAAAAAGAAGTTGTACATGTACCATTTTTATAAATTAAAAACTACAGGGACTAGATCTATCTAAATCTAAAACTTTTGTGGTAAAAATCTAAAAATAAAAAAAACATTACTATTCATATAAGAAGTTTGAATTTAGTATATAGTATAATATAATAAAATATGTTTTAAAATAAGAGTGTTTTTCAAAGCGATGATGGTTTGTAGAAAAGTCTTATTTATTTTTTTATTTTTTAAAATGAAAAATATACTAAACTACACTTAAATTGTTCCATATATATGTCAACAGAGAATTTAAACTCTCAACCTGAAAAGGTAAATAGGAAGAAGGCATGAGAAAATATTTAATTTCTCGATTTGAAAATAAAATACTGCTACATACAATAAGAGTGGCTAAAGAAAGAAAACTTAAGACATTTGAGACTTCCGATGATACTAAAATTACAAGCATAAGCAAATTTAAAATAAATAATCAACACTTGAAAATAATATAAGTTTTTTTTTATAATATAAATGGGCTCTTGAACATACAAATCCAGAGCCCAACACTAATACAAATCCAGATCCCAATACTAATGTCGTACGACTTCATGTATACATCATACAAAAAATAAATAACGCCACATAAACCACAATATTATAATTCCACCTTACAAGATAAACAAAACCCCAACACCATAGACATTAATGTTAATCATTGCTCCTAAGCCTCCACAACTTCTTCATCTCCAGCAGCAGCAGGCTCTGCAACTTCCTCCCCTGCGGCCACAACCTCCTCCGCAACTTCTTCCTCTCCACGTGGGACCTCCTCCACCGGTTCTTCTGGTTTTGTGTCTGAAGGAATGGCAAATACCCTAGAAATCTTCTCAGTGGGCACCAATGGCAGAAATGATGATGTTTGTTGGGCAGTCTGGTTGTACTTCTCAGTAATTAAAGTTGCTGATGGTGCAATCGCCTTAGCTACTGTAGTCACAAATGGAAGGTAATTTAGGGTTTTCCAAGCTGAAGAAGCGTATCCCTCAGCGACTGGATCCACCTTGACTAGAAGGCCTTTGGTTGTAGTTGTTAAACCCTTCACATATGGAGGCATCACACCATCTATTTGGGTAACAGACTCGTCAACCTGAAATCATGCATGTATCATCATCAATGCACCAATTAGACATGCATGCATGAATTAACAGGTTATACGTACCACGGGGGCAGATATGGAAGAAAAATTATAATCACATGTTTTGCACCGAAGAATTATCGAGAGCAAAGTCTTAATGCAAAAAATATTACAAATTTTATTATATATATATATATATATATATATATATATATATATATATATATATATAGTCAAACAATTCTTTTAATTTTACAAAAGTGAAAATCCAAATATTGCGCACTTTATCTTTTTCTTTTTCCTAACCTACCACCTTTAAGAAATTTTTCGGTGACATTTTTTTTTGTCAAATTTGCTTTACATAAAACTTGTATCAAAAAAGGTTTCTTACTTGAAAACCATGTGTAAAAGTTTAGTAAAGCACGTTTCTCATATGTATGGGTATGTATGTGTGATTAATTAAACCTATAATTCTCAACCTTCTTAATTTCATACCTCAAAGGGTTTGTCTAACGGTCAATCTTAAATAAGACCAGACAGACAGAATAAAACATATTGTTTATGACATGCATTAAATAAACTGATGTTATAAAATTTTCATGGTTCCCGGTGAAAAAGGATTTTCATGAATGATGAACCACATGGATTAGTTGGGTAAAAAGTTTCTTAAAAATATTTTTACTAGCATTAGTTACTTACACCAAACAAGAAAATAACAAAACTATAATTTCGCGGTTTTTAACAAAGAAAAAACCAATCTCATGGAAAAATAATTACTATAATAAAGCATAGAGGAAATTAAAGAGAAAGAAAATAAAACTGACCTTACGATCAACAAACTTGAGAGCCACAACAGGGTAATCCTGGAGCTTTTCATAAGCAGGGCCAACAACAGTCTTGACATGAGTCTCTAGTGTCTCCACGCCAGGTTTCAAAGGCCCGGTTTTGTCCTTAGCAAAATCATAAGCTTTTGATGCATAAAGAATTGCTTGCACTAATGCAACTTCCACGAATTCCAAGTGCTTCAACTTCTCTTGTTCGCTCTGAACCTTTTGCAACAAAGACAAAAAAAATACTACAACCAAATCAATTCTCAACTCATCATGTCACATTTCTTATGGAGAAACACGTTTCAGTTTTAGAAATCATGCATCAATTATGTTATAGACACAAAACATCATCATATGTTCCATTAAACAATTTTGAATGTATAGAGACTAAAATGATTTGTTCAAATACATAAATAAAATATAACAGTAAACAAACCTCTGGTTCATCGGTAACAGAAGAAGCGTCGACCATGATCGAGATGTATGTGGTTTAACACGAGAGGAAGTCGTATATTTGTAAGTGATTGTTGTTTAAATCAGAGTGTGTGTTGATATCTCAGTCTATGGATCTATATTTATATAGAGTAGGATGCAGGGGACGGGGTATACTTTTCATGAAAACCGAAAGTGTAAATTGACAAAAGTATGGGTCCCAGTAAAGATTAGTCGATGCACAATATATGAAAACAAGCCTAGAAACTCTTTTTAGGAAGTTTCTTTTCTCAACAAAGAACAAACAAAATGATCTAATATTAAACATATAGCCTTTGTAAAATTTCTTTACCACGCAAAATAATTATTTTGATAAAAGATAAGTTCACAAACTACCGTAGAATCCAAATGTAATGCTTGTTTACCGTTTTCTTTTGTAGTTTAAAATTAAAAAAATTAAAAAGGGGTATTAGCATTTTTTAAGTAATGATTTGGTGTAAAACACATATACATATATAAAAAAAGGTGTGCGCGGTGCGGTATGATACGGTTTATAGTCAAAACAGCAAACTGTACCGTATAATGTGGTTTACGAAAAATAAAAATCGCAAACCACATCTTAAAAGTCATAAACCGCATTATACGGTACGGTGCGATATTAGACCTGACAATTTCAGACACGAAGACACGAATCTGTGAGAGACACGACACAACATGAATACACGACACGAATACATCTTAAAAAATGAGATAAAGCTTATTTCTCATCGTGTAATCGTATCGTGTCAAATTCGTGGCTAACACGTTTTCATGACACGAATATACGAATTGTCAGGTCTATCGGTATCTACGGTTTAGAAACTTCAAAATAAATCATCATTTTATTTAAATTCACTTCATCGTTAAGATTCAAACATAAAACTAATAAGCAACAGTAATTTAAATATAAACATAATTAAGAAACAATAATTCAATATGAAAATAGTAAATTTAAAACTATTAGATTACCAATCCCTTACAAACTATCTTGCAGGCACTATAATTCTCAATTCTGATACATATTGAATTAAAAATGGTCATACTTGACAAAACAATACTTCATTTAACTAGAAAATTAATACAATCTAATATTAAAAAGAAGGGCCGAGCCTCAACAACCTCCTGGAGTCGGCGGGAAGCAATTATTATTAAACAATTGTTGATATTAGTTATATTTTGAATTTTAAGTAGTATAAGATACAATGTTTTTGAACAAATTAATTATACATATATAAATCATTAGTACTTGTCAAAAATTTGAAGTACAATGATAATTTTAAAATATTAAATTTATGTATATAAATTAACTAAGTGTGAGACTCGTTTATTATACGAGTTAATTTGAAAAAAAATGAAACATTAAAGTGTAAGCAGCAAATATTTTTTAATGTAAAACTTTAAAATAAGAAAAGTAAGGAAGGTATTCATTGCAATTTAATTTCATATATATTATATTCAATACTTTACATATATAAGTATATGACTTTAACTTTAAAATTCGAAACAAATCAGAAATTGACAAGTGAATAACATTTATTTCAAAAATACCATAAAATGATAAATGTCAAAACTCATTAGAGATTGACAATTGGCAAAATTATTTTCATTTATTAGGGAAGATTTACTTTTCTTAAATTAGACACTCATGTTAATTAATTTATATAAACTATATAAAATAATATAAATATATCATCTAAACATAAATATTTTATTGAAAAGTTGTAATTTTTTATTACATAATAACTACTAAAAAATATAATATTTACTTCCCCGTAAGAAAATTATTTGCCAAAAGAATTTATCGCAGTCGTTTTGTAGGGGTAGACATCTAATATATATATATATATATATATATATATATATATATATATATATATATATATATATATATATATATATACACACACATTATTTTATTATTTATTTATTTTTAAAAATCATTTTTTATAATTTTTAAATAAAAAATCAAAAAATAAAATAAATTTTTAAACAAATATATGCTTAGTTTTAAAGTTTTTAATTTTAATTTTCATTTTTTTTTTGGTTTTAAAAAATATTTATTTTTCGTGTTATATTTTTTTATTTTTTTTAAAATATTTTTACTATATACTTGAAGATACTAGTATTTTTGTTTATTTTTGTTTATTGTTTTGATTTTTTAAACTAAGTATCGGTTTGATTTTTTAATGATTAACAATTATAAATTTTAATTAAGAAGAATATTAAAGATCATAATATTTTCCGTTCATACTTTTTTTATTCGTATTATTTTTGGATGATAAAATTTTAAATCAAATTATGTTGAATGATAGTATTTTTGTAACGACCCAATTTTCACGTCCAAAAATTTCATTTTTGATTAAGTGATTTGAAAAACATTTGTAACAAAATATCATCCGATCATATCATTTAATAAAAACATGTCTCGTATCTGAAAACTGAATCGTAAAAACATAATAATGTCAGAGTACAAATCCCAGAATAACTCATAGTGCGGAAAACAAAGAGTGTGTGTATGATGTGCCGCTACCGCGCCAGCTCCTTCCCCTTCGCTGAAGAGGTACCTGAAACCAAAACTGTAAACTATAAGCATGAAACTTAGTGAATTACCCCATTATACCACATACCATACAATCACATAGCATACATACTGTCGGGCAATTCTGGGGTGCCGACCTACCCATACGTCCATTCAGGGGTGCCGACCTACCCATGTCAAGCCATTCTGGGGTGCTGACCTACCCATGTCGAGCCATTCTGGGGTGCCGAACTACCCGTTGGTCCTAACAACCGACCATCGGGGACTAATCCACCCCTACTGCTGCTATCACATATATCATAACATAAACATACTATCATATATATCTAGGGTATCCGAACTACCCTTCGGTCCTAACAACCGAACATGGGGACTATTCCCCTCCTACTACCACTATCACATATAACATATCATGCTAGCATATAAACATATCATCATATACTATCAGACATATCTGGGGTGTCTGACCCACCCTTCGGTCCTAACAATCGAACTCTACTACTATCACACATAACATATCATGACAGCATATAACATATCAGGTAGTAGCAATACTAGATGGTATCACAAAGACAATCTTCTAACATACAATTCCTACTGTTGGGCCGGCATTGTGGTCGTAGACCCACCGCTACTGGAAGGTAACTCACCTCATAGTAGCTGCTGATCTGTGCGGGAATCCTCTAACTGCTGTCGATGCTGCTCCGGAAATCCTCCGGTTATAATTCCCACAAAACACTTAGTCGTACACTGCTAACTGTTCTTAGGGTAGAATGACCATTTTACCCCTGACCAAATCAAAGTCAAAGTCAACTTCTAGTTGACCTGACTCGCCGAGTTGGCTTGCCAACTCGCCGAGTCCCTATCCTTCCATTTGTCTGTATACCCGTCTCCACTCGTCGATTTAGGCGATTACTCGACGAGTTTTCCTTCTTAATGAACAGCGACTGAATCCTCATCCGACTCGCGAGTTGTATGAACAACTCGTCAAGTTCATCTTCAACTGATACACAGGTCCTGTCCTTGACTGGCCGAGTTGGATGAACAACTCGTCGAGTTCATCTTCATCCTTAAGAAGATTGCCTTGGACTCGCCGAGTCCCATGAACTTCCAGAACAATGGCTTAGTCCAGAACGTTGGGTCACTCCCCGGGACCCCTCTTAAAACCTTTCCATGCTCAACTGGGTCCTTATGACTCTCAACTGATATGAGACAGAAACCTTGGACTCGCCGAGTCCAAGAGTGGACTCGTCGTGTCGGTCACATCCTCTCACTAAATCTTCGATTTATGATGTATAACCCTTGATCAAAAGATAGATCCATGCTTCTACAATCGATCTAGCATGTCAAGTGTCAACCTTTACGTGCTTGCATGGGACTTTGAGCTCAAAAGGTCCTAAAACAACCTCTTACAATGCATGGGGCCTTCCTTTGAGTGCAAGAGCCACTCCTTTCTACCTTGTAACCCCTCTAAGGACCTAGATCTGAAACATCCACCCTTAACCATGCTTGCGATCATGGTTGGTGACCAAAATGGCTTAGACAAGCTCTAGAACTCCACAAAATGGGATCTATCAAAAGAACAAACAAGGTATAGACTTTATACCTTCTGTAAACTGCAAATGATGCTCAAAATCGGATCCTTCTAGCCTCCTCTTGATCCTTCAAGCTTTTCCTTCCTTCCTTGGATCACAAAAGCACCAAAATCACTCCAAATGCCTTAGGTTGCTTCAATAACGGCTAGGGTTTGCTATGGGGGTCTTCTGGGAGAAAATGGGACGAAGGAGGCCGAGTTAAGGTGTTTAAATAGGGTGCAAACCCTCGGGTTAGGGTTTTTTTTTCCAAACAGGGCCTACTCGCCGAGTCCTGGACCCTACTCGTCGAGTCCACTGCTTAAACCTTGCGTCTCATCCCGCTTCTACTCGGCGAGTCGGTCCTTCAACTCGCCAAGTCCAAGGCCAAAATGCAAAACATTTTAAAGAATTAATAAAAGAATACGTACTAAGAACCAGGTGCTACAATTTTGAATCAGATCATTTTTGAATCATATGATTTTGGATCAATAATATGTTCAATTAAATATAATTTTTGTTCAAAAAAAATATGGATCATTATATATTTTGAATCATTTAATTTTGAATCACAAAAAATATAATTAAGGATTTAAAAATATTTAAGTCCAAATATTTATATATCATAATGTTACACCCCAAAACCGGAACGACGGAAACGTTCGGGGGTGGAGGACGTCATGTACAGTATCACAAGAAAGCATAGTAGTAAACAAGCAACAACATCATCCATTGCATTAATAATATAATTTAATACAAGTGTGTTATGTGAAGTTTATAAGATACCAAAAATGTAAATCAAAATAAGAGATGAGTCTTGAACGAGCTCCATCTTCTCAAAACCTGGCATCGGTACCTGTCTACTAATGACCTGAGAATACAAGTTATTTTGAAAGAGTTTATCAGCTTTTAAGTTGGTGAGTTCATAAGCATTTTAGTGTCATTGTTTGTATGAAAAATGTTTGTAAGAGTTTGATGTATAAGTTTGTTTGTAGTAAATGTTTGTATCTTCCAAGAAAATCCTATATTTTCTACTAAACGTAGCCTTCTACCAAGGCATCAAATGTTTTGTATGTTTGTTTCTTTTAAGAGTGTGTATTTTTCCAAGTGTGACTATCATTAACCAAAAATATAGTTTTTACACTACCCTTTATGTGAGAAGATCACAATGTGAATGCAATGGGGAAATAATAAAGTACTGTAGTGTTGTCTTATAGTAACTACTGTTGTATTAACTACCTTAAACCAATTGTTATTTAAGGTATAATGTGAAACGATTGCACCATACTATCAACTAATAACAAGACGATAACAGACGTCGGAAGAAATGACATTTGGCACCCGTAGACTTGCAAGTCCCACTATAGTGAAGAGCAAGGTGTAGGATAGTCAATCCAGTATAGATCTATACACAAATTCACTCTCTCCCTCCATGAGACTCTGGATACAAATCGAGCCATGGCAGTGATGCCATGCCCTGAACGATGGTTCACATTTATGTTATAGTATACTTGTATATGTATTGTATGTACTAGAGTAATGCATGTTCTCTCAGTCTAGTATGTAGTATGTTCTCTTTGTTTCTCATATAGTATGCTCTGTTTCTCATATAGTATGTTCTGTTTCTCATATAGTATGTTATGTTTCTCATATAGTATGTTCTGTTTCTCATATAGTAAGTATTCACTCATGTATGAACTGACTCTTTGTATGCTTCATTGTACTAGAAGTAATGAGTAGTATCTTCCTAAACTATACCTAATATAGTTTACTAGTAGAATTGTTTGTATACTGAATGTATTGAACTGAGATAAAAGCCTTTTATGTCTTATACATATATACATAATATATAACTAAGGATCAAACGACACTCAGACAAACAACCGGGTACTCTAAGTCCAACACCAAATGAGGAACAAGAAATAAAGTGAGTTATCAGTCCTAAGTCCTTCATATGTTACTTATATAACTATATATGCATTAGACATGGTTTTGAGAATATATATAAGTTTAAAAAGAAGTTTTTTAATACCTTTTGAAGAGTTTAAATTAATATTGATGACTTGAAGTCATTTTATAAAATGATTTAAAAGCAGTTTGGCATATAGAAACAAGTTTGATAAAGAGTTTAACGTGTAAAAGAGTTTGATAAACATTTTGAAGTAGTTTGTTTGATAAAACAGCTAAAAGTATAGTAAATCCTTTTGTTTGTTAGTTATTAATCGCATGTGATTAATATAATAACTATAATGTTTCAACTTGTACCCCCCCCCCATAATAGCATTTAAAATCATTTAAAAGGTAGATTAAGGGGTATGAACTCACTTGTAGTGAGTGGTTTGAATGATCGAGTGGTATAGGATGCTAAGTGTCAAGTGAAGACTTGAGCACACACACAAATCCTATTTATCATATAATGACACATATATGTATCTAATTAGTGTTTATAACATCTAATAAGGAAATGGAACAAACTTAGGGACTAGGTAACACTTGTTATGAAGTGTTAAACCACATATGATTGCATATAAGGGACGTATGGCCTCACAAAGGAGTTTACGGCGAACATGGATGTATCACATGAGTTTACAGCCAAGGGGTTCACGACCACATGATTTTACGGCCGTAAACTCATGGTATTTTGTACCAAATTGTGTTTTAAGGTCTTACAAGTCATTAGGAAGTGTTCTAGGTTCAAGTCTAAGCCTTAGGAAGGAGTGGTGGCACAAATACACCACAAATTAGGGTTTACGGCTCAAGGTGATTGCCTTGGCCGTAAACACCTTATGTTCTTGATTTTCTTGATGTTTTCTAGTTGTTTAACAAGTGAATCAACCATATAACAAGATAAGGGAAGTGTACTTACTTATAAGAAGCTTGTAAGGGTGTTTAAGGTCCAAGAACACTAGTGTGTGTTCTTGGTGTTCTTGGTGAAATAAAGAACACTTGAAGATCTATCAAAATGAAGAGATTTCATGGATGAAATCATGTACAATCACTAGATAAAGAGATGTAACACAAATCCAAGGAAAGAATTCTTACATTTTTAGAAGATCGGGAAGAAGATCTTATGATACATGAGAGATAATTCGGGTTTATAGTCTTGAAATGGAATAGAAATGAGGAAAATGATGTAAATTGTTGAGTCGAAAAACTCTTATATTGATTAGATATTCAACATGTTAAAACATCAAAAACAAACAAACACAATAAACACGATATAGAATCAAGTAATGCTTAATGATTCAAAGTAGTCACGCCTCAGCAGAGCTCGATAAGGAACTTCCACTGTAGAGGCGAGCTAGGGTTTGTAGTACAATAATCAGAATAATAGTTAAAGCAATGTCTACTAAGGATGCATGCATGGAACTTAAATACTAAACCCTAATAAAACAATCAGGGTTGGATAGGCCCAAACCGGATAACAAAACTGGGATAAGGAACGAGCCCAATGACGCAACACATTTAGACCCAACAATCTCCCCCTTTGCGTCAAATAAGGCAGGAGACTACTTTGGTTGAGTGACCTTGACCTGCTTCACAACCTTGAACAACTGAGGGATAATCACAAGAAGTGTCTGCCGAAACTGAATGTACCAACAAAGCATATCGGTGAACAACTTCTTATCAGCTTCACTGTTCTGATTACATCTTTGTATGATCTCCAAAATGTGATCCAAGCAAGCAATAGAGAACAGGTGCTTGTCAATAAGAGCGAACAGGCATTTTTGACCTTCGCCCCTAATGAACATCACTGTATGAAACTTACGATCGATCTTGCCCTTGATCATCGCATTCACATTGCCAGTTCTTCCAATTGGTTTCACCGTAGTTCGCTTGTGAATGGCAGATGTGATTTCTTGATCCATCTTTGCTACTTCGTGAATGTAACAAACTAGCATTCGCTTGACGTGATCAATGATCGGATGATACTCCTGAGGATTGGATAACAAAATATTGTTGAGGAGTATCCAGTCATACAGGTTCAAGTTCGGTAGATCAGCCAGGGAAATAATATGGACCGAGCTATCCGAGCCTCAAGTTACTTTGTATTTAACATTAACAAATTTCCCAGCCGAAGAGGGCTTGAATACCTTGACTGTTGTAATCTTCTTTGGGCTCCATGTCAAGTATTGTGGCTGACCAGACTCTAGATAAAACTCCAATAAATCCCGATCTACCTTCAGGTCTGGAGAGGGAACGACAGCGATTGAGACAAAGCAATGGAAGATAAATGCCTTTCGGGTGATTTACATATCGAATTAAGCATCCTTTGAGTTCTCAAGGTTGAACGACATAATAGGTTCAAGCCGGTGAGTACTCGGTTCATTAGTGACTTACCTCTGAAGCGATTCAATGGTCCATTCCGGAAACATTGGACTTCTTTTTCTCTAAGAGTTCTTTTTCTTTCAACTCTTTCTCCAAAAGATTCATCTTCTCCTGGATCTCTTGATCATAAGGCTTGAATTTCTGATTAGGTTTAGAAGGATTCCCTTTCATGATGTCTTCAATTTCATCATCTTCATCTACATTGTCTTCTCCAATCTTCTTCTTTTTATTTTCCCTATGACTGACCGAAGCTACATTATCCTTCGGTCCAATAGTAGCTTTTGGTTCTGGAGGGGGTTGAGGTTGAGCCATGTCAGCCTTGCCTTGAGGAATCTTTTCTCCCCCTTTTTTTGGAAGAACACTAGTGTCTGAAACACCCTCAATCCTACTTAAAATATCCAAAGCAGGACGTAGCTTCTCAGCTAAGTGACATCGAATGGAGATAGTCAAAATGGAGTCATGGGCGTCCAGGAGATGCAACAAGATTGAATTGACATCACCCACAGAGCTTCGAATCACCTCTCGTTCAGACTTTAAATCTTCAAGGTCTTTAGTTGCGGTCCGGAGCTTTAAATTCTGAATTTTGAGCTGAGAAGTTCGCTTGTCCAGATCATCCATTATTTTGTTTTCGACTGCAAGCTCGGCCTCAAGCTGATTTAAACGAGTATCAACTTTAGTATGAATCTCTTCGTTAGCAGCTTCAATAGATTTTCGAGCCACTTCAAGTTGTGTCATCTCTGCCTCCAGTGAACGTGTGAGAGTGTCAACAGATGCGTTCATTGTTTGTGCATTTTTCTGAGCAGCTGCTTGCAAGGAATCCAAAAATAGTCGAGCCTCTGATATTAGTTTTTCGACTTTTACACTCGCATCCTTGCGGTCTTTTATTGAGGTTTCAACAGCAAGCGAATCTTTCTGGCATTGGGAGGTAGAGTCGGTAATAGCCTTTGCAGCATTTGAGATTGAGGTATCATGTTCTTTGACTATGGAAGAGAACAAAGCTTTGAGAGCAGCTTTTGAATAAGTACCAGCAGTGGATGAAGAAAGTAACTGATCAATCTTATCAGTCACAACCTTGAGATGTCGCTTCGTAAGAGGAGCATCTTCATCATCATCGCTTTGGACACGATAAGGACTGAAGTAAGTAGAATCAAACTCCAAGTCCTCACCACCAAGAACGGTATTGGTTTCTGTTGATTGGATAGGAGATAGAGGTTTGGTGGTTACAGGGGTTTAGGGTGGTGAAGAACGAACCCCGGTATCAGATACGTTGGTTTGAACTCCAATGGTGGTTGTAGTTGTAGCTTCAGAGAAAATAGCTGTAGGAATGGGAATGGTAGAGGAAGGTTGTGATGTGATGATAGGGAAAGTAGGAGGTAAGGAAATAGAAATGGAAACAGGTGGATGAGAAGGTACTTTGGAGTGAACATGTACCTCTGGTGTAGGGGAACGAGGTGGGGTACCACCACGAGTCGAACCTTCATCATCTGAGCTTTCGCTATCTAATTCGCTAGGAATGGGGTGTTTATGACTAGTAGGTATGTACTCGGAGTCTGAGTCGCTTGATGATTGAAGAATAACCTTCCGAGCAGGTTTCTTGGTCTTCTTCTGCTTGGGCTGGGAAGGTGTTGCCTTCTCAGATTTTCGCTTCCTTGGAGTTTGAAGCTTTGATACGGGACCTCCTTTTTCCCCCTTTTTCGCTTCTTGCTACTTGCCCCGCTTAGCAGGTTTGTCTGCTTCCTCAAGAGATTTAATCATTTTAGGAGAAAGTTCCCTTGGACCAGAAGAGGAGAGCTTCTTGTACTCCTGAATAATCTTGATCGCAGGGGACACATAGGCATACATTGCCTCAGGAATTGAGCCAACAAAGTGAAACTTCGACGGATAAGTGACAACGATGTTGGTGGTATGAAAGGTAGCAATGGAGGAGAGAAGTGAGTCTACCTTGATAGGAACGTGATAACGATCCATAATCCATTGAGTGATAATAGTCCATAACCGGGCACAAGAAACTTCTGTTTAGCGAGAATCAGATGACAAAATTTGGACAAGCTGAATCCATAGAACCAAACCATAATCTAGGTTGATACCGTGTACAATCCATAAAGCAGAGTCATGAAAGACTTGCTAGCACCATCAGATCCAGCAATGCGTTTAGAAAGCCCTTTGAAAAGAAGGGTGAAGAGACCATTCCATTGAGGAGGAAGGCATGATTTCTTGAACTTGGTCACATTAGTTAGGGTTTCAATGTACCCCATGTTGTAGAACATAGAGAAAAGTTGACCGGTGGAGATGGAATCATGGTTCACCATGGATTCGTCAGAAGGAAGCCCTAGCAACGAGCAAAATCAACTCTTGGAGATCGAAGCTTTTTGGTTGAGAATGTCGAAGTAAATCTTCTCTGCACCTTTTTCGTACATAACAGTGGAATAAAGTTGGGAGAGGCAAACCATTGGTACGACTTCCACCGTTGAGAGAGCCTTGACGAGTGGGGAATATTTTAGACATTCCACCACTTGATACATGTAAGTATCGTAGAGAAACAGTGGAAGATCGATCAATAGGTTCTGGTTGGCCTTGATTGCGAGAAGAGTGGAACGTCCAGTGGTTTCTTGAATAGAGGAAGATTCTGCCATTGGTGGAGCTTGAAGAAGAAGAAGATGAACAATGATCGTGTTTTTGCTTGAGAGAGTTGAAGAAGGGTAAATAGTAAGATCCCGGTTAGCAAAATCCTTATATACAATTTAGTGGAGAGAGAGAAATCTGGAGTAATGATTCCACTAATTTGGGAAACGTCGCCAAAAAAGGCGTGATTTGACAACTAGCAACCCCGATAAAGCAGTAGATGACGCAATAGTGGATAACGGTTCAGAAGCACGCGCCTTTCCATACATATCCTTTTTTCAAATCCCTAATCGTTTAGACTTCCTGCTGACTCACCCTTTGATCCTTTAATGGAACCTTTATCACCATTAGTACCAAAGGCATTATATTTATGCATCCCTTCATTTGAAAATAACTACAGTATATCGTTAGGAACTGAAGCTGTATATTTATGAATATCTTGTGAATAACCAACCAAGACATTGTGGAAAATACAAGATTTTCGTACAAGATAGTGTCAAAGATAAAGAAATAAATCTAACTATTTGTGGGATTTTGTGATGTCATTTAAGACATAAAGCAGTGGATCCTGGGCACGAATCTCTTCCTTGAAAGTCAAGAGATACTTCAAAGTGCTTGTGTGGATTCCCGTTGAATTGCGATCAAGTACTTGTTGAGAAGTATTGAAAGGCATCTTTTACATATAAGGCTATTAAGGGTGGGTTTCACTTCAATTCTAGATTCCGATACTAGACATAAGATCAGAATAGAACTAAGTACTTGTGAGACCGGTGTGGCCTGTTAAACATGTAGGTTAGTAGCATATTTAGTGACTTGTTGATATTTATTAATTGGAAATCTCAAAAAAATAAATCTGGATCCTTTGGAAGAAAAATCTTGGTGAAAGACATTTTCATAAGGATCTATCAAGTGGTTTCGTTAATTCAAGGTGAAAGCTAGAACATTTATTTGTTCACCGTCAGTGCATTACATGTATTGAATTTTTGGTTTCACTTAGCACTTAGTGACACGAAACTAAGATCATAAACACAAAAGTTGTGTAACCATAAACCTCAGTGGTAGTGCTGAGAGTCTCAAGGATTACAATTATGAAATGAATGATCAATGGAGAATAAGATTAAGTGAGTTAAAGAATGAATGTACCTTTTCTATAAAGTAGGAACAAGCAGAAGAAACTCCTAACTCATGTTAGAGTAGAGTTAGGTAGCTCATGATGAGAGTGAGTTTGGCAGCCTAATTGGGAAGACATGATTGGTGTAAATCAAGTCATTAAGGCTTCACTCAAAATCTTTAGAGGCTTGGGTCAACATACAACCGCATGCTTCTAGGGACACTTAGCTAATATAAAGATAAAGAATTATACCTGTCCCAGCTCCATCATTAAGAATTTTCCATATACATTGATGAGATAAAGACTAAATAATTTAAAATAAAGAAAAAATATTTTGAGTTATGGTTTATGTTTTCTGAAAAGAAATAAAAATATAAATAAAAAAATATTTTTGGATTTTAAAAGATTTTCTAAAAAAGAAATAAAACTTTTTTTTTGGATTTTATGAAAACAAAGGAAAACCATAAAATAAATTATAAGAAAAGAGGATGTACAAACTATACAACTGAAACCGTCACTTGAAAATAGAGAAGCGAACCGAGTCCAATAAGACCGAACATGAAATAGACCGAGCGTTCGGTTCATTTCGGATCCCAAAAGAACCGAACCCGAAATGGACCGAGCGTTCGCTCTATTTCGCTTCCAAGTTTTATTGAGGCGAAAGTGACTTTGGTGCATATTCAACTTCCATCATTCTAAGCCTTGTAGGATTTTATTAAAACTAGCTTCAGGCAAGGCTTTAGTAAAGATGTCTGCCAATTGATCAGTAGTCCTAACAAAATGAATTTCCACATTACCGTCTTCTAGGGATGCCAAAAAGTCCCGTGGGACCCCGATCCCGTGGGGGCCCCGTCCCGTATGGGGGCATTTGTTGAAAAAAAAACGGGGATGGGGGCGGGGCGGGGGCAAGAATAACCCCCGTTTTAATTTCGGGGGTGGGGCGGGGGTTGGTAGTCCCGTCCCGAAACCCCCGTGGGGGCCCCGTTAATAAATTATATAAATTGACATATATTGATTATATAAATATAATAAACAATAAAACGATTTTTACGTATAAAAATTCAACAAAAAAACATGTTTTTAAGTTGTTTGTAACATGTGAAATTATGTTATAAATATCTATTTGTTACCCAAAAAATAGTTTCTTTTATCCCAAACAAGAACTTATTTTAGCCCAAAATAAGTTAGCCCAAAATCAATCGGGGGCGGGGGAACGGGGGCGGGGGCGGGGGTCAAAAGGGGAATTCGGGGGCAGGGGCGGGGGTGGAAAGGATGGAGATTTCGGGGGCGGGGGCGGGGGCTGGGGAACGGGAAAATTTTGGGGGCGGGGGCGGGGGATGCAATCCCCGTCCCGTTTGCCCCCGTTGACATCCCTACCGTCTTCCACATGATCTTTGATGAATTGGTACCTCAGTGCTATGTGTTTCATCTTTAAGTGTTGAACTGGGTTATGAAAAATCCTAATTGCGCTCTCTGAGTCACAATATAGTGGGATTTTCTTCATGTTCAGACCATAGTCTCGAAGTTGAATTTGTATCCATATGACTTAAGAGGTGCACGATGCTGCAGCTATGTATTCTGCTTCGACCGTTGAGAGTGAGACACAGGTTTGTTTCTTTGACTGCTAGCTAACCAGTTTGCCATCCAAAAATTGGCATCCTCCTGTGGTACTCTTTCAGTCTAGTCCACATCCTCCAAGATCAGCATCTGAGAATGCTTGGACAAAGAACCCTGACTTGGCTGGGTACTATAGACCGAGAAAAGAAGTTCGCTTCAAGTATCGAAAGATATTCTTCATTGCTAGCAGGTGAGGTTCGCGTGGATTAGTTTAAAACCTAGCACAATAGCAAACAGAAAACATTATGTATGGTCGACTTGCTGTTAGATACATTAGCGACCCTATCATTTGACGATAGAGGGTCATGTCAGCAGCCGTTTTGTCTAGAGAAGGTGTTAACTTTGTGCCAAACGCTATAGGAACCATCAATTTTGAATCTCCCAACATTCCAAACTTGGCCAACAAGGTCTTCGTGTAAGCCTCTTGATTAATAAAAATACCTTCAGGACCCTGTCTAATATTCAAGCCAAGGAAAAAGTTAATCGGACCCATTGAGCTCATTTAAAATTTTGTCTCCATCAACTTCCTAAATTCAGATGTTAAGCTAGGATTTGTGGAGCTGAAGATGATGTCATCAACATAAATTTGAACTATCATAAGGTGGTCACCCTTTTTCTTTCGAAAGAAGGTTGGGTCAACCGAACCTTGTTTAAACTTGGACATTTTAAGAAATCTAGTCAAAGTTTCATACCATGCCCTTGGTGCTTGCTTGAGACCATAGACTGCCTTGTCCAGAATGTGGTAATGACCTGGATTCTTCTCGTTCACGAAACCCGGTGGTTGCTCTACATACACCGTCTCTTTTAGTTCTCCATTTAAGAAGGCACACTTCACATCCATTTGGTATACTTTAAAGTTCTTGTGTACAACATAGGCATGAAAAATACGAGCTGACTCCAGCCTAGCTACGTGAGCGAAGGTCTCTTCGTAATCAATGCCTTCTTCTTGACAATAACCTTTCACAACCAATCTTGTCTTGTTGCGAATTACGTTTCCTTCCTTGTCCATCTTGTTCCTAAAAACCCACTTAAGTCCACCCATAGAAGCATCCTTTGGAGTTGGAATGATTCTCCACACTTTGTTTTGCTCAAACTCATTGAGTTCGTCCTGCATGGCCTATACCCAATTAGAATGATCGAGTGCAGTGTTGATTGTCTTTGGTTCAACCTTGGAGACGAACGAATTAAACATGCAAAATTCCTGTCACACCCCAAAACCGGAACGGCGGAAACGTTCGGGGGTGGAGGACGTCATGTCAAGTATCACGAGATATGTATATGGTAAGCAAGTAATGAACAACCATTTCATTTAGAAAGAAAGTGTTTACAATGTATGTGCTCACAAAACATAGAAGTCATAAATAAATAACAAAACAAGACTTGAAGCTAAAATGCTCCATCTTCTGAATTCCCAGCACGAGCACCTGTCTAATAGTCTCCTGAGAATACAAGTTATTTGAAAGAGTCGATCAACAATTAAGCTGGTGAGTTCATAAGATTTTAGTGATGTGAGTAAGCTGTAAAATGTGGTTGAATATGTATATGTAAAGTGATGTAAGCTGTAAGTTCTGTTTTGAAAAGTTCGCCTGTTCCTCTAGAAAATCCTATATTTCCTACTTTAATGGAAGTTAAGTAAAATGACACTACAAGCCTTTCTATGCGTACTAAGTGGGTACAAGTTATATATACTTGGAGTAAATAAACAATCGATTGTGCGCATCTTCCCTCAACTCACAACCTAACGGGGTACAGCATGTAAGGCGGATAGCACACATTCCATTGGTTGTTAGATCGTTGTCATATATAACCTTGGTGTATTCACTTGTTACCCATGGAGTTATTTGTAATGGTTCCTTTATATCTAATGGAGAGTTATTTTAAGAAAACCTATATTTCTTATAGTAAAATATTGATTACGGTGATTACTTTTGTAATAGCTTTGTTTATACCGCTATATATAATCCGATATCGGATAGATAGTTAATTGGGGGAATCTGCTCTAAGCCCACATCCAACGGGAACAGGACGTCGGGGGAAAACACACATTTAGCTATCTGTCGGATATTAGTTTTATATATAAACATGGTGTATAAACTGAGGTGTTGTAGAGTTAACTCACTTAAAGTCTTTAAAACTGTACAGGCTTAATAAAATGGATTAAGCCCTTAACTGGGAAATCGCTAGTTTTGTATACCAAAAGTACTGACTTTGAAAAGTAAGTTTTGTACTACAATAACTGTGCGTTGACTCTATGTCCTATGACCTGATCCATACCTGGTACCCGATGACTTAATGTATACTAAGCATAGATATATATATATAGATTCAGGTAGATAATAGATTGGGTGACCTCGATGTAAGCCCACATCCAACGGGAACAGGAATTACAGCGAAGAGCACACATCCTATTAGCTGTCGGAATCTACTTAGCATATATGTATCCTATAGTGTATACATTAAGGAATCATAAAGTTAGCATTATGGTCCTAACTTTTAAAAGTAACCTTCTACCAAGACTCGACTGTTTTAAAAGTATCCTTCTACCAAGACTCGACTATTTTGAAAGTAGCCTTCTACCAAGACCCGACTGTTCCTTTGTCAAATGTAGAAGTATATTCTCCCTAGTTTATAACTATCTCGACTAGAAAATAGATCAACTTTCAAGTGTTACCGACACTTTATAAAAGTAATGGGAGAAGTGAGTACACTGATGTCGTTTATAATGACATGCGGAGGTACTATTAACCTAAACACATATTTGTTTTATTACGGTCATAATGTGAAAGCTAGAACCCCTACTAAATGCTCTCAATGTAAAGAGACTGAGGGAACCGAACGTGACCCCAACAAATCCATGCAAGCCGTGTAATTCACATTAAAGTTATATGATCATGTATACCCAATATAACTATCACTAATGAGTTAGTGATTTATTGGTATAATTAGATCGTGTTTGTGTATTATCATGCTATAGCAACTTAACTTGTTTGTTATGTTCTGTTCTGGTATTCTTTGATTCTCTTCATTGTTTGTTCTGTTCTGGTATTGTTTCTTTGTGTGCTTCATTGTACTAGAAGTAATGAATGGCATTCTCCTAAACTGTACCTATAATAGTTTACTAATGTTCTAACTGTACTGATAATGACAAGACTCATTTATCTACCAGGTTATGCTTATACTTTAAAAACGGAGTTTTGTACAACCATAAAGTAACACAACCTTTAAAAGAGTTTTGAAATGTATTGATAACTTATAAATGACATAAGTAACATTTTGAAAGATATTTATAACAAACATTTACACAATTATAATTGTGTTCAACTTGTATTCCCCCCCCCCCCCCCTTAAAACAGTTAAAATAGTTTAAAAGATTCATTACGGGGTATGAACTCACCTGATATGGGTGATTCAAACGGGTATGCGCATACGGATGAGAATTTCCACGAATGAAGTCCCGAGACACAATAAGTCCTAAATGATATAAAAGGACACATATTGACATGAATATAGTGTTTATAAACAACTATATGAAAGATAACACCTTCCGGGACTAGGAAACACCTTGGCTAAGTGTTGGAATCACATGTGATTCAACAAAGGGAAGTGAAATGGCACTAACTAGTGTTTACGGTTTTGTAACCAACTCCTCTTGAGTTTACGGTGGTAAACCCATGAGTTTACGGTCGTAAACTCATGGTACTTTGACCATATGGTGGTTTGAAGTCCTAGAAGTCCTTTTGAAGCATTCTAACTTCAAGTCTTAGCCTTTAGGAAGTGTTTAGGGCAACACATCACCCCTTTATAGGGTTTCTAGTTTTTGGACCTTTTGACTTTGGGTTTACGATAGTAAACCCATGAGTTTATGGTCAAATGATGTTTTCAAGTCCTAAACACTTCTAGGTAAAGGTCTAGGCTAGTTTCTTGGCTTAAGGAAGAAATATGGGGCATTAAAACCCTCATTGGGGTGTTTACGGTTTTGGGAGCTCCCCAAACCATAAACGCCTAAACATGGGACATTTTTGTGGTTTTCTTGTGCTAAACACATCAAAGGAAGGTTCCATGTTTGCTTCTAAGGTTTGGCAAGAGTTTAGGGGCACTTTGGCACACTTTTAGCACCCTTTTTAGGGTTTACGGTCCAAGGAGATTCTTGGACCGTAAACACTAATTCCTTGTGATATTTGGGTGTTTTCTTCATGCTCTTAAGGTTTAAACATGTTAAGGGTTGTTTCTATGCTTGTTTCAAAGGTCTAGAGGGGCATTGGGCACATTTAAGCCACACTTTTAGTGTTCACGGTCCAAGAAGATCTTGGGTCGTGAACACCTTGTTCTTAGGGGATTTTAATGATTTCTTGATGTTTAACACTTGATCTAATCATAATAGGGCTAGAAACACTTACTAATTGAAGATCTTGAAGAAAAACGGGATGATACTTGAGAGAGAAATGGCCCTAGTCTTTGGAAATGTGAAAAAGTGAATAAAATAACTAAGTCTCACTTATATAGTCATTTGGGTTTACGGTCCCAATACCATTTTGGACCGTAAACTCAAAACTCTTGAAGTTTTGGGCACTTATTGCTACATAATAAACCCTAGGGTATCCACTCTCCTGATATCTCTTGAAGCACTAACTTTAAAACACTTAAACCTATTCCAAAAAGTTTGAAAGTTAGTATAAATAGTTTTAACTCATATTGAAGTGGATGGTTGAACAGAATGAAAAGTTTTGGGTTGTCACAATTCCACTTTAGAGAATAGTGCAGTTTGTTTCGCTTTCAGTTGAGTGCGTGTGAGAACTTTTTCTGATGGTTTACCAATAATCTTTGTTTGAGGATGATCTTTGGTCCATTTGGTGAGTGGTGGGTAATTAGGATCATAAGAGGGATCCAATTCAGCATCCACTTCTTCTTCGAGTTCTGATTGAATATGATCATCGTTTGAATTTGCATCCCCCCCTCGAACGATGATACTTCCTTCGGTTCAGGCTCATAACACTTTCCCTGGGCTTGGCTTTCGGTTGGTGTTGATGATGATGGAGTCTCCCCATGGAATGATGAATCTTGGTTATTTGGAGGAGACGAACCCTCCCCCTAAACATAACAAATGTCTTTGGGAGGTTCGCTTGAGTTAGACTGTACGGTTGCTTGTGGTTGTTCACCTGCCATTTTCTTTGTAGCGTAATCGATTATCCTCTTCAGGTGATCTACCTTGTTGTCTGCAGCTTTAGATTCAGAGTGAATGGCCGTTTCTGATTCATCAAATAACAACATGTACTGCTCAAAGAGATTTGAAATGGGTACTGTAACTTGACAAGAAATAGGAAATATTTCCTCCACAAAGCCTTCGGTTGTCTTTAGTTTCTTGATGTAGTTATCATCGAAGGTAACATAATAGGTCTCCTCTATTTTCTTTGAGTGTTTGTTGAGAACTCTATATGCTTTGGAGGTTAAGGAATAACCCAGAAAGATTTCTTCGTTTGGTTTGACATCAAACTTGTTTCGGTGCTCCTTTGAATTGAAGATAAAGAATCTTGAACCGAACACGTGGAAAAACTTTACATTGGGCTTTCGGTTGTTCAAGATCTCATAGGGAGTGATTGAGAAATGTTTGTTGAGATAAGATATGTTCTGTGTAAAACACGCAGCAGCAATGGCGTCAACCCATAAGTATAGAGGTAGAGAAGCGAAGCTCAGCATGGTTCGAGCTGCTTCACATAGAGATCGGTTTCGCCTTTCGACAATCTCATTCTGTTGTGGAGTATATGGAGCCGAGAAGTTGTGAGTGGTTCCCTTCTCTGCAAGAAAATCTTCAAGGTCTTTGTTCTTGAACTCCAATCCGTCGTCGCTTTTGATGTTGCGAACTACCTTTCGTAGTTGAACTTCTATCTGTTTGATAAAGAGTTTAAATTTGTGAGTGGCCTCTGATTTCTGCTTTAAAAAGAACACCCAAGTAAACGGAGAAAAGTCATTTACTATGACAAGTATGTACTTGTTACAGCCAATGCTTTCAATTGAGGAAAGACCACATAAATCAATGTGCAGTAATTCGAGTGGTTCAATAACTTTTGTGTTGATTCCAGAGGGATGACTTTGTCGAATTTGCTTTCCTATTTCACATGCGGCACACATGTGTTCTTTATCGAACTTCAGAATAGGAAGACCTCGAACTTGATCACCAAGCACCAGTTTGTTGATGTCTTTAAAATTGAGATGGGAGAGTCTTCAGTACCAAAGCCAACTTTCGTTTGAATGAGCCTTTGTTAGCAAGCAAATTGTTGGTTTTCCTCGTATGGGATTGAGATTCAAAGGGTACATCTCTCTTTTTTGCTTCGTTTTCAGAAAAATATTTTTCATCTTCTTTTCAATAATCTCTGAGCCATCGTCATCGAACGAAATCTTTAACCCGGTACCAACCACCAGTTGAGAAACACTGATGAGGTTGTTTTGTAGACCTTCAACGTATGCCAATTTTCGTATTGATAAATCACCATTGGTAATCATGCCATAGCCATTGATTGTGCCAAAAGAATTATTACCATACATGACACATCCACCATCTTGAAGAGACCGAAATTCCCTCAGCTCCTCCTTTCTTCCTGTCATGTGACGCGAGCAGCCACTATCTATGTACCATTCATCATCAAATTTCTCGTCATGCATAACCTACAAAAATCAAGCAAATTTAGGAACCCAAAGTTTCTTGTTTCCGTGTGAGCCTTTTAAATAACAGGGAATTGTAAGAGATACATCAACAAGAAAGGTTCTTTTTGTTAGTGTTGTTTCATCTTTTCTTTTTATGGTTAAAACTTTGATTTTATCAGATTTGAGTATTTTAGGATCAGTTTTGGATTTGACATTAGCAATCTTTTGGTTCTCCAATTTAGGTTCAGACACCTTCATCTTTTCAACTCCTTGAAAGGGCTTTTCTTTTCCTTTACGATCATTCTGTGAGTGAGTGAGAAAGATTAGATTTGTGAGCAGTATTAAGCTTTTGATCAATTCCGTTACTTGGTTGAGGGTCAAAACTACTTTCCTTCCGGTTCATCTCAATGGTTGATTTAGGAACGAAACCATTTCTCACATCTTGAGGTTCGAAACTTCTTTTCCAGTTAGCGTCCATCAGATGACTGAAACTTCTCTTTTGGTTGCTATGCCTTTGTGGGCCGAAACTCTATTTCCGGTTATCTTGGTTTTGAAGACCGAAACTCCTCTTTCGGTTGTCTTGACTCTGAGGACCGAAACTCTTCTTACGGTCGTATTGACTCTGAGGAATATGAGAAGCTGAGTTTGTTTTTGTTTCTTCTTTTGACTCAGAAGCCTTTTCATAGCAAACGTAATTAGGATTTTGAGATCGCCAAAACTGCTTCTTTTCAGTGAGATTCTTCTTGTATCTCAAATTTCATTGATGCTTTCTCTCTAACACTTGTTTTGGAGTTTTATGGATGTTGGCCTTTCACTTTGGTACTTGAGCATGACTTTCGCTCTTTAGAGAAGAGGTTTCGCCTGACATCTTGACTGGTTCGTCTAAGTCAATTTTAGTACCACTTGTACTTGGCACATCAAACCGTGTAAGATCATTAAGTGGTTCTGCCACATACCTACCTTTCACTCTCCATGATGTTTTTTGAGATAGACCTTCTGTTTCATCGGCATTATCTATCGGCGCTGACCAGAAAAATTCATCGCAACCGTCAACATTATCTTCTTCTACTAATGCCATTAGTTCAGCTGTCTGTTGCTGTGTGACTCCTTGAACTGTGTAAACTTGATTTGGAGTTGTTTGAATCTTTTGATATACAATGGCCTTTTCCTTGAGAATTTTAGTCTTGTCTTTTCGTGAGCGAGCGAACTCAACAGAGTTTTCAGAAATAAGATTTTTATTGGTTTCAGGTTCGCTCTTGACAAATTCAGAATAGTCCACCTCATCTTCTATAGATACCACACTCTTATCATCATCCTCATTGAATTCAGAAGAGTTTTCAATATCAATTTTGTTTTCTGAATTCAATTTGGCATTCAAAGAGTCAAAGTTCTGTATAGTTCCGGTTTTGATTTTTAATTTGTCATTCTCATCCAACAAAATTTTGAGCATGTCCTTATGGTCTTTTGACTTTATGAAGGACTCTATTTTGTCAAGGCCAATTTTTTAAGAGGGAGAGATATCATCAGAAGAAATAACGTTTTCACAGCTGTATGCATCCACATCAATTTCATCCTCCTTAAGCTCAAGGAAGGGTAAAATCATACGATGTATCTTCTTTCCTATATCACAATTAAGATGTAATTGAGTAATGTTGGAATATAATATTTTAGCAATCAAACAAAAAAACATTTCGTTGTTTCAAAAGCATTAAATTATCTCTTTGCAAATAAATTGTTTCATCCCTAGACCTAATCAACTCCTTCTCCTTTTGCTCTATCCACATACGCCTCTCCTCACTCTTCGATGATACCCTGCTGATTTGATCAGTTAGGTTAGAGTTTGTGACACGTGTTTGAGTTAAACTACCACTTATACTCGAAAATTTAGATTTTAATCCAATTAGTTCTTTTTCATAGTTTGTGATGGGGATATTTAAAGAAACAAGAATAGATTGTACCTTCTTGATCAACTCCTAGCATTCATTGATCTGCACACTGACATGTTTCGCTGCAAAACACCTGTCTTCTCGCTTTTTTGCTTCATCTTGACCCCATCAGTGGTATAACCTCTCATTTATGACACCTCAGAAGTTACCATCAGACACTTTCCAGCAACATTTTCTTCTTTCACCAACAAAGCCCTGCCATGAGTGGGCTTCCTCACTTCTTCATCTTCAAAATCAGTCGACCAAACTTCAACACCGCCATATTCATCATCAACAGTATTTCCCTACAATTAAAGCATTCATTGTGTTATGAGATCCAACTTTCTTTTTCTTGATTTCATCCAATCGACGTAAGAGGCTCGCTTCCTAGTCATCATCTTCATTCTTTTCAGACTTCTTTCTTAACATGCAATCTTTGGCAAAATGATTTTTGACTCCACAATAGTGACAGTTAAAGCGTGAGTCACCACCAAGTTTTTTCCTTCTTTGGTTCTTCAGACTGAGGAACACTCTTCGATTCCTCCTTCACCTTTTCAGCATTGTAGCTTCCCTTCCAATTTCGGTTCTTGTTGGTTGGGAATCTTCTTTTGATGAACTTCTTGGGATTGGACACCATCAAAGCAAAATCTTCACTTGTTAGATCAGACTCAGAAAGATCTAAATCTTCTTCTTCTTCAACAACATTCTTTCCTTTGGAGATTAGAGCTAATGACCCCATGCTAGAAACCACGTTCGTTTCTTTAGATATTTCACTCTCATGTGACTTTAATATTCCCACTAGATTTGCCAGAGAGTAAGCCTTGAATTGTTTGTGTGCCTTCATAATGAACACCACAACCATCCATTCGGTTCTAAGTCCATTCATAAATGTGACCTTTTGTTCAATGACTTTCCTTTCTATCCCATGCTTTATCATTTTACTAAGGAGATGATTAAAGCGATCGAAAGCTTGAATAAGCTTCTCTTCAGGCTTCTGCTTAAAGTCACCAAATTTTGAGAGCAATAAAGTTTGGATGTAATGCTCAAGATCTTCATCTGTGGAATATAGTTCCTTCAATCTGTCCCATATCTCCTTCGCTGTTGTGTATGAACTCACCAATTGAAACGTGTCCGATTGTAAAGCAAACCTAATCATCCTTAAGGCTTTGATGTTGCACTGAAACTTCTCTTTCTCATCTTGGGGTATGTCTTTCACATCATTAACAAGTTGATTGTACTCCTTTTGAGTTTCGACAATTCTTGAAGTGCTTGAATGAGCAAATGGACCAACTTTTATCGCCTCCCAAATCAAATATCCATTGTCTTCTGAACCAATCACGTAGTCTTCAAAGTGATGCGTTCAGACCTCATAATCTTGAGTGTACAAAATAGGAATCCTTGTCGTCAATCCTATGTTGTTGGAGATATTGATGGGGTTTGACTGAGAATCATCCATTGACATGACAATTTTTGTTCAAAAACCTACTTAAGATCAGACTTGTAAATATCGTTAGGGTAAGATTGAATAATTAAAGAACAACGTCAACAGCTAATGACGGCTCTAACAATATCAATCAATGCGGAACAACCCCAAGATCTTCTTCAACAGAAGAGATGTGTATAAATTACACAGTCTCCTGCTCTGATACCAATTTTTGAGTTGAAAAACTCTTAGATGGATTATATCTTCAACAGGTTAAAACATCAAAAGCAAACAAACACAATAAACACGATATAGAATCAAGTAATGCTTAATGATTCAAAGTAGTTACGCCTCAGCAGAGCTCGATAATAAACTTCTACTGTAGAGGAGAGCTAGGGTTTGTAGTACAATAATCTGAATAATAATTAAAGCGATGTCTACTAAGGATGCATGCATGCACCATAAATACTAAACCCTAATAAAACAATCACGGTTGGACATGCCCAAACCGGATAACAAAACTGGGCTAAGGACCAAGCCCAATGACGCAACACATTTAAACCCAACATAAACTCATGTATTTAACATGAGTTCACGACCAACTCATGAGTTTACGACCCAAACATGAAGGTTTGGCCGTAAACTCCTCATAATGGGACTAAATTATGATTAGGGTACAATGGAATCAAGCAGATACTTCCTAACACCTGATTATTGAATATACTAGACTTAGAACACTCAAACAGACTCTAAACTGTGCTAAAAGATAGCAGAAACAAGTCTGACTTAGATTGAATTGATTTACTGTACAAGATAGAAATTTTGGGTTGTCACATCATCCCCCCGTTAGAGAGAATTTCGTCGCGAAATTAGAGTTTAAGTAATTAAGTTACAAATAACTAAGCGAAAAGATGAGGAAATTTCAATTTCAGTTGATTCTCGTGCTCCCAAGTGATTTCAGGTCCTCGCTTGGCGTTCCAGCGAACCTTCACTATCGGGATACGACTTTGTTTCGTTTGCTTGACCTCTAGGTCCATGATCTGTACTGGTTCTTCCATGAAGTTTAGGCTCTTGTTGATCTCGATCTCGTCGAATGGGATAACAAGAGAATCATCTGACAGACACTTTTTCAAGTTCGAGACGTGGAAAGTGCAATGTACGTTACTGAGTTCACGAGGTAGATTGAGTTTGTAAGCTACAGGGCCGGTTCTAGCGAGAATATCGAAGGACCCTACATATATTGGATTTAGCTATCCACGCTTTCCGAAGCGTATCAAGCCCTTCCATGGTGTGACTTTCAAAAGAACATGGTCTCCCACCTGGAATTCCAAAGGTTTCCTTCTCTTGTCCACGTAGCTTTTCCGTCGGTCTCTAGAGGCTTTTAGTCATTCACGAATCTGAACGATTTTCTCTGTCGTTTCCCGAATGATCTACGGACCTGTAAGAGTGCTTTCAAGAACTCTTCCTTTAGCTAACTGGGTGTCACCCACCTCAGCCCAACACAGAGGGAATCTGCACTTTCGGCTATAGAGGGCTTCAAATGGAGCAGCTTTTATGCTCGTGTGATAACTATTGTTGTGGGAAAACTCGACAAGGGGTAAATGAGTATCCCATGCCTTCCCAAAGTTGATCACACAGGTTCGCAACATATCTTCCAAGGTTTGAATGGTCCTCTCACTTTGTCTGTCGATTTGCGGATGGTAGGCTGTACTCATGTCCAACCTTGTTCCTAGGGAACTTTGTAGCGACTGCCAGAACATCGAAGTGAATCTACTATCTCTATCAGAGATAATGGATATGGGAACACCGTGCAGTCGTACTATCTCTCTAATGTATATTCTTGTTAGTTTCTCCATCTTTTTAGTCTCTTTGATTTGTAGGAAATGCGTGGATTTGGTTAATCTATCAACGATGACCCAAATGGTATCAATTCCACCCGTTGTCCTGGTCAACTTGGTTATGAAGTCCATTGTGATCCGCTCCCACTTCCATTCAGGTATCTCTGGTTGCTGAAGTAAACCTAATGGTTTCTGGTATTCGGCCTTAACCTTGGCGCAAGTAAGACATTTACTCACGAAGGTAGCAATCTCTTCTTTCTTGTTAGGCCACCAGTATAACTTTTTAAGATCCAGATACATCTTATCTGAACCTGGGTGGACGGGATATCGAGTTTTGTGCGCCTCGGTCATGACTAAGTCTCAGAAGCCACCGTGTTTCGGTGTTCAGATCCGATCCATGAAATATAAAGCTCCGCCACCCTTGACTTCCAAGTTCTTATCCATCCCTCTAAGGGATTCGCCCGCCACATTTTCAGGTTTCAAAGCGTCAAGTCGAGCCTCCTTAATTTGTGTGGACAAGTGTGAATGGATAGTCATAGTCAATGATTTGACTCTACGACCAGAGTATTCTTTCCGACTTAGGGCGTCAGCTACTACGTTGGCCTTGCCGGGATGATAACAAATTTCGTATTCGGAATCACTGAGTAGCTCAACCCACCGTCGTTGTCTCATGTTGAGCTCCTTCTAGTCGAATATATGTTGTAGGCTTTTGTGGTCTGTAGTGCTTTTCGTACCGTACAAGTAGTGTCTCCAGATCTTCAGAACAAACACAACTGCTCCTAACTCAAGATCATGTGTGGTGTAGTTGACCTCGTGTCTTCAGCTATCTCGAGGCATAGGCAATGAACTTACCTCGCTGTGTCAGAACACAACCGAGCCCTTGGTTGGATGCAACACAGTAGACCACGAAGTCTTCTTTTCCTTCTGGGAGAGATAGTATCGGTGCGGTGCATAAGGCTCGTTTCAGTGTTTGGAACACTTTCTCTTGCTTCTCTTCCCAATCAAAGGCCACGCCATTCTGGGTCAAAGTCGTAAGAGGTTTCACAATTTGATAGAAGTTCTAAATGAACCTACGATAGTAGCCAGCAAGGCCTAGAAATTGGCAAATTCCTGTAGGCGTCTTCGGTGCTGACCAGTTCTCAATGGCTTTGATTTTGGAAGGGTCCACATGAATTCCCTCTTTACTAACAACGTGACCCAGGAATTCGACTCTTCGAATCGAAAACTCACATTTAGAGAACTTTGCGTAGAGCTTCTCTGATCGTAATGTTTCCAAGATCTGATGTAGATGCTTACTATGCTGTTCCTTACTACGAGAGTAGATAAGTATGTCATCTATGAAGACAATGACGAACTGATCCAAGTAAGGATGACATACCCTATTCATTAAGTCCATGAACACTGCGCGTGCATTGGTCAATCCGAATGGCATCACTATAAACTCGTAGTGTCCATAACAAGTTCGGAAGGCTGTCTGCGGGACATCCTCCTCTAGCATTCGTAACTAGTGATACACGGATCTCAGATCTATTTTTGAAAAGTAACTCGCCCCTTGAAGTTGGTCGAATAAATCATCTATGCGAGGCAGAGGGTAATAATTCTTAACGGTGAGCTTGTTGAGCTCCCTATAGTCGATGCACATATGAAATGATTCGTCTTTCTTCTTGACAAACAAGACCGGTACTCCCCAGGGTGAGAAGCTTGGTCTAATAAAGCCCTTGCTTAGCTGTTCGTTAAGTTGTTCGGACAGTTCTTGCATCTCAGGAGGTGCTAGACGATAAGTAGCCCCTGGAATTAAGTCGATTCTGAACTCGACTTGATGTTGTGGAGGTAATCCCGGGAGTTCTTCTAGAAAGATGTCGGGAAAATCGCGTACTACTTGGATGTTCTTAATGTCCTTCATCTCTTGGCTCACATCGACAAAGTGAGCAAGGAATACGCGACATTCGTTTCGCAAGTATTTTGATTCGAAGGTTCGTGTCGGGTTTGTCGCCATAGGTTACTAGAGTTTCGTTAGACGGCAGATTAAGGTGAACAACCTTTTCATAACACATGATATCGGCACGATGCAGACTCAACCAATCCATACCGATAATGGCGTCGAAACTTTTAATTGAGACCGACATGAGGTCGATTGAAAATGAATGGCTATCTAGAGTTAAAGTACATCCTATGTATATATTGCTAGTTCTCTCAGTCTTTCCGTTAGCCATTTCTATAGTGAACGGTTCTATATGTGTTCGTGATTTTTGCTTAATTAATTGAGCAAATTTTTGGTTCATGAAACTCCTCTCCGATCCACTATCAAACAGAATGCATGCATAAGAGTTATCGAGGAGAAACGTACCAGTGACCACTGTGGGGTCGGCAACTGCTTCCTCGTGGCCTATAGCCAAAACTCTTCCTACTCCACCGACATTCCCTGCCTTCGGGCAGTTCCTTTTGTAGTAGCCCGCCTCGCCACAACCGTAGCAAGCCTAGCCCACACCAGCGCCGGGGACTTGGTTGATTGACCTCGCCGAAGATTTGCAGAAACGGGCTATGTGCCCCTTCCTGTTTCAGTTTGAGCACTGCATTTCTCGGCAGGCTCCAGAGTGGTGGAAGTTGCATTTGTTGTACTTGGGCAAACTCCCAGCGTACTGCTTTACCGGAGCAGCAGTGGTAGGTGCTATTGCAGCATGAACTGCCATGACCTGCTGCTTTTTGGCATCTTTCTGCTTCTTCTTGTCATCCCAGAACTTCCGCTTGTTGGCAGCGGCTTTGGAGGGTTCTGAGATGGCTAGGGTTGTTGTTGTTGATGACGGGGTACAGACCCCATGGTCAATGAGCCGTTGTGCCAATCGCTTGGCACTATCAAAGGTAGCAGGGTTTGAAGCTAAAACATTCCCCTGAAATGGAGGCACAAGCCCCCAAATATACCTCTCTATTTTCTTTCCCTTCGTGTGAACCATGTTGGGACATAGGGCCACCAACTCGCTGAATCTGGCGGTATAGGATACTATGTCAGAGCCCTTCATGGTTAGGCTCCATAGTTCTTGTTCTAGTTTCTGGATCTCGCCACTCGGGTAGTATTCTTCAATCATGCTCTCTCTCTCAGAGCTTCCCAATCTATAGCATTTGCCACTATTAGAGTGAGTGACTTGACATGGCTATTCCACCACGTTAGGACTTTTTCCTCGAAGGTGCAAGCAGCGAATTTAACCTTGCTCCCTTCTGGGCAGGAGCAGCTTTTGAAGACCGATTCGATCTTCTCGATCCATTGCGAGAGGGAAATGACTCTGCTAGTCCCTTTAAAGGACTTTGGATTGCAATTGGTGAAGTCCTTGTAGGAGCACTCTCTCGAGCGCACGAGGACCTCACTTTGAGTAGAATGAATAGGCGTTCCACCTGCGCTGGCACTGGTAGAATGATATTGATCCATGGTTGTTGCCATAGCCGCAACTACTGCAGCATTTAGAGCTGTCGTATCAATTTGTGAAGGAGTTGGTGGTGGTGTTGAAGTTACTCGAGGATCGCGTCTCGTTGATAGGCATGGGGGCATATTTTAATTAAAAAGTTTACAAAGATGAACATGACAGTAAGGATCAATTGTAAGTATAATGAGCGTGATCCATGGGCTAAATTTTCCATAGTCCAAAAGTTGAATGAGTGTATGTTTTGAAATAGCGACACAATATTAGAGTAGGGAAACACAAGAGTAGAGACTTTTCAATAGATTAAATAACTTCCGATATTACTGGTATTAATGATGTAAATGAGTTCGGAAAAATGACCTAACAGTAGGTCTTACATCATACCATAAGGAAAAATGTTGACAACTTAGAAGTCTAGTTAAAGTACTTGAAAGTGTAGCGCCTCGTTCCTAGTATGTATTTTAATCTATGTATTTTTGCATTTTTTTATCTGGAACTCGGCGAGTTGCAGGCCCGACGTGCCGAGTAGTGGCGAGATATCGATCATGTTTGAGTTGGCGACTCGACGAGTCCATATCCTGGACTCGGCGAGTCCGCCTGTCTGGATGAAACCCTAACTTCCAGGGGTTTGCAGCCTATTTAAATCCCCTTATGCGCCCTAATCTCGCCCCCTTCACTCTCAGAGCATCCTTTACCAAACCCTAACCCTCCCCTTTGTGATTTGAGTGTTTGTGTGCTTTTCCTTGAAGTTGAAGAAGAGAAGGAAGGAAGGACCAAGGAGAAGGAGAAGAGCAAGGATCTAGAACTCAATCTACAGTCCATTGAGGTATATTTTGGATCCTTTCTGTTGCCATGATGTTTTTCTTTAAGAAAACCCCATTTAAGCCATCTTTATCCATTTCCTAGCTTGATTGTAACATAGAGATCATATTGAGTGGAATGGCGTTTGAATCTAGCTAGGTTTGAGCTTCAAGAGCTTAGATCTACTACCTTTATGGAGCCATATTGCATGAAAGCCCTAGATAAAAACCATCATTGGTGTTTATATACATGTAAAGTTGGAAAATTTACGTGTTAATAGAGCCCTAAGAACCCAAATCTATGGATGGAATGCACTGGGTTCAAGCAGAATCGAGTATATAGTGACTGCATGCATGTGACTCGGCGAGTCGTTCTTCGGACTCGGCGAGTCGAGTCGCGAGTCCCCGATTTTTCCCTTTTGAGTTATGTCGAGTGGAATCAGTGAGCTATAAGCGAAATCAGTGAGTCGGAAGCCAGACTCAGTAATGGAGGAACTCGACGAGTCAATGCCCTGACTCGGCGAGTCCAAGGCAATCTTCTTGCCTTAAGAACAGACCCAACGAGTTGTTCATACAACTCGGCGAGTCACGGACCAAAGTGTTCATCAGATGAAGAGGAACTCGACGAGTTGTCCATACAACTCGGTGAGTCTGATGAAGGATTATTGGAAATCTGTATGGAAGGAGAACTCGTAGAGTCAATGCCTACCTCGACGAGTAGGGACGGGAGTGAGGACAATTGGATGGACAGGGACTCGACGACTTAGCGAGCCAACTCGGCAAGTCGGGTCAACTGCAAGTTGACCTTGACTTTGACTTTTGAATTGGTTAGGGGTAAAATGGTCATTTTACCCTAAGGTCAGTTAGTAGTGTTTGATTGAGTATTTCGTGGGAATTGCAGTCGGAGGATTTACGGAGCAGCAGCAGCAGACAAACAGTTCCCGCGCAGATCAACAGCTACTTCGAGGTGAGTTACCTTCCAGTAGCGGTGGGCCTACAGCCACAATGTCGGCCCACCAGTAGGAGTTGTATATTAGATGATTGTCTTTGTGATATCATCTAGGTTTGCTACTACCTAATATGTTGTATGCTGGCATGATATGTTATATGTGTTAGTAGTAGAGTTCGGTTGTTAGGACCGAAGGGTAGGTCAGGCACCCCAGATATGTCTGACAGTATGTGATTATATGTTTATATGCTAGCATGATATGCTATATGTGATAGCGGTAGTAGGAGGGGAATAGTCCCCAAGTTCGGTTGTTAGGACCAAAGGGTAGTCGGACACCCCAGATATTTCTGATAATATTTTTATGTTATGATATATGTGTGATGGTAGCAGTAGGGGGTGGAATTGTCCCTGAGAGTCGGTTGTTAGGACCGACGGGTAGGTCAGCACCCAAGAATGGCTTGACACGGGTAGGTCAGCACCCCATAATGGCTTGACACGGGTAGGACGACACCCCAGAATGGCCGCACGTGTAGGTCGGCACCCCAGAATGGCTGTACCGGGTAGGTCGGGCATCCCAAAATTGCCTGGCAGTATGTATGCTATGTGATTGTATGGTATGTGGTACGATGGGGGAACTCACTAAGCTTTGTGCTTATGGTTTTTAGTTTTGGTTTCAGGTACCTCTTCATCAAAGGGGAAGGAGCTGGCGCGGTAGCGGCACATCATGCACACATGTTGTTTTCCGCACTATGAGATTATTCTGGGATTGTACTCTGACATAATAGTTGATTCTATGTTTTGGTTTGCAGACACGAAATATGTTTTAAGAAATGATATGATCGAATGTTGTTTATTTACAAATTTTTTTACAAAGTGTTTAATTAAAAATAAAATTTTTGGACTTGAAAATTGGGTCGTTAAAAGTTGGTATCAGAGCCCTGGTTTGAGGAATTCGGACGCACCTTCGGGGGTGTTTGGACTCAAACCCAGGGATCTAAAAGATTTTTTCAAAGAAAATGACTTTCTAAAAGATAAGTTAAAATAGTTTTGAGAAAGAACAAGTGTGTGATGTGCGCAACTGGACGAGCTCAAGTAAGTATTCCCCAAAGTACCCATACAGGTGTATGCTACGTTTAACAGTTTCAGTAGAACAACATGCTAGTATAGGACTAAGGATCTAGGAGTGATGCCTTATGTGCCTGTTTTCTATGCTTCAGCGTATGAGGATTGCATGCTAAAATTGAGTAGACAGTAGTAGGATAGCCTGTTTAGGTTATGCCTGATAGTATGAGCTTAGCATTGTATGCTAGTACAGTTCCTGATATGAGAATATAATTGCTAGAGAGTTGTTCCCTTTTGTTCGAATCTTGCTTGCTTTGTGCTTTGTGGGACTTTGAACAATGCGAGTTAGCCATTAGGTGAATATGTCACATCACATGTGGTTAGGGTTGAATAATCTCAGAGTACTGGAATTGGCCCTATTGTGCATCTCTCGTTTGAGTCTAACTGTGGTGGGGACGAGTCTTATACTCGAAGGATTATCCGAGCCTCACCCCATGTGATGGTATTCAGGTAATGGCTGATTGGCATTGCAAGGAGGCCTTCAGCAACTGAGGACCGGATAGTGTGGAGTCAGAGGTTTTCCCTAGGGTAAGCCTAGGATGGGGATAGCAGTGATCAGCAGTGGTAAAAGGGATATGGTGGAGTCAAGGCAGTCCTTGAAGAAGGTATGTATAGATGTGGAAGGTAGTATGGGCCCGTACTATTGAAAACAGAGGATCTGTACCCGAACTGAGGACGGCCGAGATAAGACCATGGAACTTGTAGTAGATGTGATCCCTCGAGAGGTATCAGTATCACTAATGGTTGCTATTATGTATTGCAGAATGGTGGTACTACGTTCGAGGCCAGCAGTTGGCAGTTCAGTAGAGGGATCGGGTTCGGGATCAGGTTCCGAGCCAGTAGATGAGAGGCTACGCGAGTTCATAGCATTAGAGATCACCAGAGGTATCCTTGAGTCGACCCCCATCATCTTCGGGTGGATCAAGGAATGGATAGTTGAGCTGATGGAGGATCGCCTCAGGGCGTTCAGGAGTGACCTGGCATCTGGGCAGTCAGGATCTCACACATTGTCCTTTAAGGACTTCAGGGGCAGTGGTGCACCAGATTTCCATGGGGCGAAGGACCCCATTGCTGCCAAACAATGGATCGCAGACATTGAGTCTGCGCAGTTGACTAGCTTCTGCCCCGAGGGGTCGAAGGTGAGGTTCGTAGTAGGGTGTTTGAGAGACAGAGCTAGAGACTGGTGGGAGTCTATTGGTAACTCATTAGGAGCCTCGGCTGTTGAGGCTATGGCATGGCCGGACTTCGTGACCCGGTTCAGAGCGGAGTTCGCACCTGCGGTGGAGCTCCAACAGTTAGCTAGAGAGTTTTTGGACATGAGACAGACGACAGAGACTGTGGTGGAGATCACCGCCAAGTTCCGAGAGAGGGAGTTGCTCGTGCCCCAGTATGCGGGAGATGAGGATATGAAGAGGACCCGCTACCACGACATGCTGTGATCTGACATTCGGGAGCATGTCAGTTTTTCGGCTTGGCCTACCCTGGACTCTATGATTGCCTGAGTGAGGGAGAGGGAGATAGATTTGAAGCACATCCGGAAGAGGAAGTCAGAGGAGGGACAGACAGGAGGGGCTTCGGGGAAGAAGCCTAAGGGATCAGATGGTAGACCGAAAGGCCAGACAAGACCGGGCCGCTGCAGGAAATGCGGCAGGCCACATGAGGGGGCATGTAGAGTGGGATCACCGGGCTGCTACAAGTGGGGCAAGGTAGGGCACATCAGCAGGGATTGTACCGCCCCTGCACCTGTGATACAGACGTCAGAGTTGTTGTGTTTCCACTGCAACCAGAGGGGCCACAAGAAGGCCAATTGCCCCCAATTGACAGCAGCCGCGCCAGTGAAGGCGCCACCTCCAGCGAACCAGCGGATTACCGATGGCCGGCAGGGCAAGGCAGAGGCTCCAGTGGTGAGGAGCTGAGCATTTCAACTGACTACCGAGGAGGCACGCGCCGCACCCGATGTGGTGACGGGTATGATTCTTTCCCTCTAATTTATTTATATGATGTTATGATGTTGATATGTGCTCTGTGTATATGCGTTTAGGATCGTTCCATGTCAACCGTATCCCAGTGCAGGTATTGTTCGACTCGGGTGCTACCCGATCGTTTGTTTCTCTTGCGCTTAGCAAGAAGCTCCCTGAGTCTCCAGGCTTGATGGATTTCCCTTTAGAGGTAGAGATTGCTGACGATCGGTCTGTGTGAGCATCAACAATGTTCAGAGATTGCATTCAGAGGCTATTTGAGGAGCGCTACTTGGTAGACTTGGTTCCCATTTCGTTGCGTGGGAACAAGGTGATTATAGGCATGGATTGGCTCAGCCCCAATGGGGCGGTGATATATTGTGCTCAGCAGCTGGTGCGGATCAGGACCCCAAGTGGGGGAGAGTTAGTAGTTCAGGGCGAGAGGCCACCGCGAGGGCCAGCGGTATGTTCAGCAGCAAGAGCTAGGCGCTACCTTCAGCAGGGTTGCGCAGGATGTGTCGCGTATGTTATGGACACCCGTGAGGCAGGTAAGGCGACGGTGAGCGAGGTTCCGGTGGTGCGAGATTACACAGATGTGTTTCCAGAGGAGCTTCCTGGGATACCTCCGGAACGACAAGTAGAGTTCAGGATCGACCTAGTCCCTGGTGCGGCTCCGATAGCCAAGGCACCGTATCGGTTGGCTCCACCTGAGATGCGGGATTTGTCTACACAGCTGCAGGAGCTGTTAGACAAAGGATTAGATCGAGCAGTTCACCCTGGGGGGGGCCGATTCTATTTGTGAAGAAGAAGGACGGGCCGCATCGTATGTGTATAGATTATCGGGAGCTGAACAAGGTAACGGTGAAGAACCGTTACCCACTCCCGAGGATTGATGACTTCTTTGACCAGCTTCAGGGAGCATCTTGGTTCTCCAAGATCGACCTACGTTTAGGATACCATCAGATGAGGGTCAGGGAGGAGGATGTACAGAAGACCGCGTTTCGGATGCGTTATGGCCATTATGAGTTCGTGGTGATGCCCTTCGGGCTCACCAATGCTCATGTCGCGTTCATGGACCTCAAGAACCGCGTGTGTAAACCGATGTTAGACCGGTCGGTGATAGTGTTTATCAATGAAATCTTGTTTTACTCCAAGACGCAGGAGGAGCACGAGGAACATCTGCGAGAAATTCTGGAGACCTTAAGGAGGGAGAACTTGTATGCTAAGTTCTCCAAGTGTGAGTTTGCGCGAGGTGCAGTTTCTCGGGCACCTCGTCAACCAGAACGGGATCTCAGTGGACCCGGCCAAGGTAGAGGCCGTGATGAGATGGGAAGTCCCGAAGTCTCCATCTGAGATTCGGAGTTTCCTGGGATTAGCAGGCTACTATCGGAGATTCATTCAGGATTTCTCCAAGATAGTCGTACCCCTGACGCGACTGACGAAGAAAGTCGTTGTCTTTCGATGGGGGCCTGAGCAGCAGGCGGCGTTTGAGACTTTGAGACAGAGATTGTGCGAAGTGACAATCTTAGCCCTGCCATAGGGTGTAGAGGATCTTGTTGTATTCTGTGACGTGTCCATTTCGGGGTTGGGTGCGGTGCTGATGTAGAGAGGGCATGTAATTGCCTACGCTTCGAGGCAGCTGAAGCCTCACAAGGCGAACTACCCGACGCACAATTTAGAGCTGGGGGCGGTTGTCTTTGCCCTCAAGATTTGGCAGCATTACCTCTATGGAGTCCGGTGTACCATTTACACGGACCATAAGAGTTTAAGATACCTCATGGACCAGCAGAATCTGAACATGAGGCAGCAACGGTGGTTGGATGTGGTAAAGGATTATGACTGCGAGATCCTTTATCACCTAGGGAAGGCCAATGTGGTGGCCGATACGCTAATCTGCAAGGCAGCGCCGATCAGAGATGTGTGTATGAGGATGACAGCGGTAACCCCACTGTTAGATCAGATACGGGAGGCTCAACAAGAGGCTATGAAGGAGGAATATCGGAAGAGCGAGCGTATAGTGGGTCAGATTTCCTCCTTCGATTATGATAGTCTAGGATTATTGACACTACACCGTAGGGCGTGGGTACCGTGTCATGAGGGTGTGCGCAAGGTTCTGCTGGAGGAGGCACACAAATCCCGATTCTCCATTCATCCCGGGGAGATGAAGATGTATAGGGATCTTCGTCTGGATTATTGGTGGCCCTGCATGAAGCGGGATGTGGCATGGTACGTAGAGCGATGCTTGACCTGCAGGAAGGTCAAGGCCGAGCATCAGAGACCACACGGAAAGATGCAACCGTTGGATATCCCGCTATGGAAATAGGAAGATATCACGATGAATTTTATCACCAAACTTCCCAGGACCGCGCAGGGAGTGGATTCTATTTGGGTCATCGTGGATCGGTTGACCAAGAGTGCCCATTTCATACCGATCCAGGGAGTATCTCGGCAAAGAAGTTCGTCGATATCTACATCCGAGAGGTGGTGGCGTGGCACGGAGTGCCAGTCTCCATGAATTCAGATAGAGACATACGGTTTACTACCAGGTTTTGGAAGAAGTTCCATGACGAGCTAGGTATTCGTCTGCATTTTAGCACCGCTTTTCACCTGCAGACAGATGGTCAGAGCGAGCGGACCATCCAGACTCTCGAAGATATGTTGCGGGCGTGTGTGCTGGACTTCGGTGGTAGTTGGGATACTTATCTTCCTTTGGTTGAGTTCTCATACAACAACAGCTACCACACGAGCATTGACCGTCCTCCTTTCGAGATGTTGTATGGGAGAACGTGCAGGACCCCGATATGTTGGGGCGAAGTTGGCCAGAGGGTCATGGGGAGCACCGAAGTGGTGCTCAAGATGACCGAGAGGATCCAGCAGGTTTGGAGTAGGCTTCAGACTGCTCAGAGTCGGCAGAAAAGCTGTGCTGATAAGCGTCAATCAGACCTGGAGTTCCAGGTCGGAGATATGGTTCTCCTGAAGGTGTCGCCTTTGAAGGGTGTCATCCGATTCAGGAAGCGGGGCAAGTTGGGCCCCAGGTACATTGGACCCTTTAGGGTTCTAGCCTTGGTGGGCAAGGTGGCGTATCGGATGGATTTGCCAGCCGAACTCAGTCAGATCCACAGCACCTTCCACGTCTCGCAGCTGCGGAAATGCCTAGTGGACGACTCAGCAGTGGTGAACCCTCAAGCATAGATAAGAAGGCTATTCCTTAAACCAAAAGAAAAAATGAGCTAGACACCTTCTACCGGCGATGGGTACCCCTCGGGTGAACCCTCAAGCTTTCCAGTTGACGCTCCATGTCCTGAAGATGTCGCTCATGAGCTCTCTGACGCACTCAGAGTTCTATGACCTCGGCTTGGGATGCAGCTAGCTATTGCTACAGAGCCTCATTGGTTCTCCTAGTCCTTTCCATAGCCTCTTCAAGAAGGAGAATGCGGACCGTGTTAACGCCATAGATGGCGTCAATTTCCATGACTCGGTCGATGGCTACCCGACCTTGTTCGACATTCCGAGCAATCCTACGGACCATGATGGGCAGGACCTAGTCTCCCTCGCTTAGACTGTAAAATCTTCGATCTCCATTGAAGGGTAAGAGCTGACCCTGCTCATCACTCCAACGGTTCAAGTTTGTCGCCCACAAGGGTGTGGGACCCTGAAATGCTGGTCGGGGGTTAAGGTTTGGGATTGGAGCTTCTTGTGGTAGGTTGTTGACTTCTGGATTGGAGTCAGAACTATCAAAAAATCCTTCAGCATGGTGATCGTCCAAAGGGATTGGATGATCATATTCTGGCTCTTCTTCAAGCCATCCTGCATTGCCTTCGTTTGGGAAGTACGGGTCGCCATGGGGATGGAATCCAACCATGTTATCTACGCGAGAATAGGGATAAATAAATAATTAATAGACGTACTAATTAGATGATTTATAAGATGATCTTTATTAGTTACTTTAATACGTGTATAGTACATACCAGTTATATGTAATCAAAACAGGATAGACCTTTTTAGTTCTTAGATAAGGATTTTAGTAACACAAAATACTCCTATAGTATTTTAGGTTTATGTTCTGTTCTAATGTTTTGATTGTAGTAGTGTTGGTAAGTTTTTATACTTGTTGCCACATCACAACAATTCTCGGGCATATGCTAATCACTTCTCGGACCAACATAGTTGATCAGGCTATGTCACTGCCTGAACTGATCATACATCCCTGAGTCTACTTGTGATGTTCAATGATTGTAATACTTTTGTTCTATCATAGTGACACTGATTTTAGTATGAATGCAGGTATGTATACTTGGTTAAATATTTTAGTATTTAAAGTATAAACTCTTGATCAGAGTATTTTTATACCCGCTGTGTTTATAATTTGTATATCTTTTATGGGTTGATATACTCGATTCACTATAAACGATGCACTGATACCAATCTGTCACACCCCAAAACCGGAATAGCGGAAACGTTCGGGGGTGGAGGACGTCATGTACAGTATCACAAGAAAGCATAGTAGTAAACAAGAAACAACATCATCCATTGCATTAATAATATAATTTAATACAAGTGTGTTCTGTGAAATTTATAAGACATCAAAAATGTAAATCAAAATAAGAGATGAGTCTTGAATGAGCTCCATCTTCTCAAAACCTGGCATCTGTACCTATCTACTGATGACCTTAGAATACAATTTATTTGGAAAGAGTTTATCAGCTTTTAAGCTGGTGAGTTCATAA
This sequence comes from Lactuca sativa, assembly GCF_002870075.4. Taxonomy (NCBI): domain Eukaryota; kingdom Viridiplantae; phylum Streptophyta; class Magnoliopsida; order Asterales; family Asteraceae; genus Lactuca; species Lactuca sativa. The sequence continues at coordinate 158,044,025 of NC_056631.2, read as the reverse complement.
GCATTTTAGTATCGTTGTTTGTATGAAAAATGTTTGTAATAGTTTGATGTATAAGTTTGTAAATGTTTGTAGTAAATCTTTGTATCTTCCTAGAAAATCCTATACTTTCTACTAAACCTAGCCTTCTACCAAGGCATCAAATGTTCTGTATGTTTGTTTCTTTTAAGAGTGTGTATTTTTCCAAGTGTGACTATCATTAACCAAAAATATAGTTTTTACACTACCCTTTATGTGAGAAGATCACAATGTGAATGCAATGGTGAAATAATAAAGTATTGTAGTGCTGTCTTATAGTAACTACTGTTGTACTAACTACCTTAAACCAATTGTTATTTAAGGTATAATGTGAAATGATTGCACCATACTATCGACTAATAACACGACGATAAAAGACGTCGGAAGAAATGACATTTGGCACCCGTAGACTTGCAAGTCCCACTATAGCGAAGAGCAAGGTGTAGGATAGTCAATCCAGTATAGATCTATACACAAATTCACTCTCTCCCTCCAGGAGACTCTGGATACAAATCGAGCCATGGCAGTGATGCCATGTCCTGAACAATGGTTCACATTTATCTTATAGTATACTTGTATATGTATTGTATGTACTAGAGTAATATATGTTCTTTCTGTCTAGTATGTAGTATGTTCTCTTTGTTTCTCATATAGTATGTTATGTTTCTCATATAGTATGTCATGTTTCTCATATAGTATGTTTTGTTTCTCATATAGTAAGTATTGACTCATGTATGAACTGACTCTTTGTATGCTTCATTATACTAGAAGTAATGAGTAGTATCCTCCTAAACTATACCTATTATAGTTTACTAGTAGAATTGTTTGTATACTGAATGTATTGAACTGAGATAAAAGCCTTTTATGTCTTATTCATATATACATAATATATAACTAAGGATCAAACGACACTCGGACAAACAAACGGGTACTCTAAGTCCACAACCAAACGAGGAACAGGAAATAAAGTGAGTTATCAGTCCTAAGTCCTTCAAACCTTACTTATATAACTATATATGCATTAGACATGGTTTTGACAATAAATATAATTTTAAAAAGAAATTTTGTAAAACCTTTTGAAGAGTTTAAAAAAAATTTGATGACTTGAAGTCATTTAATAAAACGATTTAAAAGCAGTTTGGCATATAGAAACAAGTTTGATAAAGAGTTTAACATGTAAAAGAGTTTGAAAAACATTTTGAAGTAGTTTGTTTCATAAAACAGCTAAAAGTATAGTAAATCCATTTATTTGATAGTTATTAATCACATGTGATTGATATAATAACTATAATGTCTCAACTTGTATTCCCCCCCCCCCCCATAAAAGCATTTAAAATCATTTAAAAGGTAGATTAAGGGGTATGAGCTCACACACAGATCCTATTTATCATATAATGACACATATATGTATCTAATTAGTGTTTATAACATCTAATCAGGAAATGGAACAACCTTAGGGACTAGGTAACACTTGTTATGAAGTGTTAAACCACATAGGATTGCCTATAAGGGAAGTATGGCCACACAAAGGAGTTTACAGCCAACATGGATGTTTCACATGAGTTTACAGCCAAGGGGTTCACGGCCCTATGAGTTTGCGGCCGTAAACTCTTGGTATTTTGTACCAAATTGTGTTTTAAGGTCTTACAAGTCATTAGGAAGTGTTCTAGGTTCAATTCTAAGCCTTAGGAAGGAGTGGTGGCATAAATGTACCACAAATTAGGGTTTAAGGCCCAAGGTGATTGCCTTGGCCGTAAACACCTTATGTTCTTGAGTTTCTTGATGTTTTCTAGTTGTTTAACAAGTGAATCAAGCATATAACAAGCTAAGGGTAGTGTACTTACTTATAAGAAGCTTGTAAGGGTGTTTAAGGTCCAAGAACACTAGTGTGTGTTCTTGGTGTTCTTGGTGAAATGAAGAACCCTTGAAGATCTATCAAAATGAAGAGACTTCGTGGATGAAATCATGTGCAATCACTAGATAAAGAGATGTAACAAAAAATCCAAGGAAAGAATTCTTACATTTTTGGAAGATCGGGATGAAGATCTTATGATACTTGAGAGAGAATTCGGGTTTCTAGTCTTGAAATGGAAGAGAAATGAGGAAAATGATGTAAACACATGTATTTAACATGAGTTCATGGACAACTCATGAGTTTACGACCCAAACATGAAGGTTTGGCCATAAATTCCTCATAATGGGATTAAAGTATGATTAGGGTACAATGGACTCAAGCAGATACTTCCTAACACCCGATTCTTGAATATACTAGGCTTAGAACACTCAAAAAGACTTTAAACAGTGCTAAAAGATAGCAGAAACAAGTCTGACTTAGATTGAACTGATTTACTGTACAAGATAGAAATTTCGGGTTGTCAAACACAACAAATTAAATATCATAAACAAGTTAAATAAAAAGTTTTTTTTGTTGAATCATAAATATTTTGAATCATCACATTTTGGATCATATTATGTTTAAACTTTTTTCTTAAAAACTAATATTTCTTAAAATTAAAAATAAATAATTTGAAAGCTTATTTTTGAAAAAAAAAATCATTTTACAAAGTCACTAGTAGTTTGAGTAGAGGTATCCCTTAAATTTTTATGATTTTTGGAGAATTTCTTTTTCTAATTTTTTTATAAAAAAAATTAAAAAATTATTTTTTTTTCAATTTTTTTTGAATGTGTTCACTTCGAAGAAAAAAAACCACAAAATGAGGGCTCGAAATGTGACAGAGAGAGAAAAGAGGGGCGGGGAGTTTATGTTTATTTTTTCCTATAACCTCCGCCTTTGTGAGTATGGACTACTCCAGACCATTTGAGCTGTCATTTCAGACGTTTTTGAGTGCATGGTGTCATAAACATGCAACCTTGGTCCTTTCCTTTCACCCGTGTATGAGTTATAGAGTTTTTTGTGATGTTAGAAGTTAGGGTTTTGGTGTAAATAATAGGCTAAGTCTAGTCAGTCTTCAGTGCGAGGTGAGTCTTTTCACTATACTTGCATGTGTGGTAGTGTGTGTGTGTGTATATATATATATATATATATATATATATATATATATATATATATATATATGTGTGTGTGTGTGTGTGTGTTGACAAACTGGGTCCGTTTTCTGGTACTGTGATATGTGTTGCTATGTATACTGAGACTTTAGGTACACTCTAGATTTGCTGATAACCCACAAGGTGCGTTGTCTACCCACTGAGACTTTGGGTAGTCTCCAGGGTTGCTGATAACCCATATTTGTTTATTTGGGTGGTGTTGTATGTGGTATTTTGGGGAACTCACTATGCTTCGTGCTTGTAATGGTTGATTACATGTGTTTTAGATACTTCTAATGATTGCGGGAAGGCAAAGGCTTGATTGTACACATTCTCCTACCATTGATGATTCCAGATATTTTAGGGCACTCTGATATTATGATGATAATTTGTATTTGATACTTGTGATTTTCTTTAGATAGTATTTTATGAACAATGTTTTGGTTAATTAAAAATGAAAAAATGGTTTGAAAATGTGGATGTTACAAATTGGTATCAGAGAACTGGTTTGTGGGATTTAGATGAACACTTGTGGGATTCCACACTCAAACTAAGGATCTCAGGGTTTTCATAAAAACTTTTCAAAAAGAAATAAAAATTTTAAAATAAGAAAGACTGGATGATGTAGTGTGTACAATCATCCAGAGCTCGAGCAATGATTTCCTAAAATATCTATAAATATTTTATGCGATATGTCAAGTTGTTATCTTAGAAGTAGATAGAATTGCATGCTAGTTGATAGGCTAAGGATCCCTCAAGTAGTGCATGATAGAGTTGCCTGATTTGCGATGCCTTCTAGGATATTACTTCTATAAGATTGAACCTATCTTACTGTTTGCTTGGTGTATGATGCATAATTGTACATAGTTAGGACTTATTAGCCTGGGAAGGCCTGCTTTATACTTTCTTCTTGCTCCTCATTTGGTTAGGGACTTGAGGTAAAATCATTTATTCGACTGTCTAGTGAGTCCTGTATTATGTACAATTAGCATATGCGAAAAAAATGGTGAGGATAACAAAGATGTTTGTGAGGCGGAGTGGTGCTTATAGAGCAGTCTAGGACGAGTGCTTAGGTGCTTAGTAGTAGTTATGAGGAACCTATAGGGTGAGTGTGTAGATACCCTCAAAGAATAGAGTTCTTGTGACTTATGATATTAGGAGGATGACTTGAGACAAATACAGATTGGTATGGAAGGTAGTATTTAGGCCCACATTACTGAAAGCACCGGATCCGTACGTGACTCAAGGAGGATTCTTAGGGCACTAAGGAACGTGAAGGAATTTGTAAGTGTTTGTGTGTGAACTATATCCTAATTTTGATCATTTTCTTGTATGTTTCAGTATGGTGGTTACCCGAGATTCAGGCTCCAGTGACCCAAAGAGGTCGAGTGTCAGTGATGATGAGATCCGTAGGACCGTTGCCTCCAAGGTGGCCACAAAAATCAAAGAGGCCATACTATAGATGTTCGAGTCTATTAAGACCATGCTGATCGTGACTTTCGACAAGAGCTATGCTGCCATCGCTGACGTTGTTGCTACCACAACCACCACAATCGTTGCTACTACGAGACCGTAGGGGGTGATTCGATATGATACTGAGAGTTCAAAAACGAAGCCACCAATGTTTGAAGGGACCAAGGACCTGATTGTTGCGATGAGATGGATTTTTGATGTTGAGGGTTGTTTATACACTTACTCCTATCCAGATAATCTGAAGGTTCTCTTTGCGTTGAACCTACCTCGCTTTGGAGCGAAGGATTGGTGGAAGTTTGTGATCGTTTACTATTCGCCTGCGGAGCATTTTGTAGTGAGTTAGGAGATATTTACTGAGATTTTTAGAGATAAGTTAGTGCCATTGGTTAAATGTGAGCGGATGGACCAAGATTTCCTGTCACTCAAGCATAAGACAGACACTGTGACTGAGATCACTAAGATGTTCCATGAGAGGGCCATGTTTAGCACTGAACACGTGTCATCGGAGTAGGCAAGTACGAGCCAATATCTGAGTATCCTAAGGAAGGATATATGTGAGTCCATGTCGAACACCTCATATTGGACATTAGATGAGCTACAAACCAATGCTAGGAGGAGGGAGATCAAGCCGGAAATGTAGGTGCAAGAGGAGAGTAAGGCCCAAGAGAGAGAGCGATAGGAGGCTAGTGCAGTCGCAACCGAAGACTAAGCGGTTCAAGCCTGCTGATTTGAGAGTTGGCGGCAGAAGAGCAGCACATGCAAAAAGGGTCAAGAGGGACCCTTTCAGTCAAGCACTATTTGTTACATGTGTGGCAAGGAGGGCCATGTGGCGAAGGATTACCCGAAGGGAATTCGGGGTTGCTTCAATTGTAATCAGACAGATCACATGAGGTCGCAATGTCCTCAACTTGCATCAAGGATGGTTCAAGCTCTTGCTCCCATGATTGTGTGCATCACTAATGGCTGGCGGGGGAAGGCTGAGGTTTCGATGGCTCGAGGGAGAGCATTCCAACTGACAGCAGAGGAGGTCAGAGCGACACTAGAAGTCATGGCTGGTATGTCTTTCTTTATTACTATGTTTATTTGATTTATTTTTACTTATGATATTGCTCTTGTTAGGTACTTTTCTTGTGAATTATGTACTTGCTCTAGTGCTATTTGACTCGGATGCGAGTCAATCTTTCGTGTCATCATCCTTTTTTCTTGGTTTTAACATTGAGCATGAGGCTTTGAGTCGACCATTGAGGATTTCTATAGATGATAAGCATGCAACCTCTGGTACAAAAAATTATCAGGACTGTATACTAGAGATTTTAGGTGTTGGGTATTCGCTAGACCTTATTTCCATTGTGATGGGAGATGTTTGTGTTATTGTGACTATGGATTGGTTAAGCTAGTTTGGGGCTCTGATTGATTGCGAGAGGCGATTAGTGACGGTTCGATACCCAAGTGGGGGAGTTCTTACCATCTACGACGAGAGTACTAGGACCGGATCGACTTTCTGTTCTGCCACCAGGGCGAGACAGTGTCTACAACATGGGTGCTTGGTTATCTGGCGAGTGTGTTGGATACTCAGGTTGATGAGAAGAGATAGATTTCCATCTCTGATATTCCTATTATGCGTGATTTTCCATATTTCTTTCCGAAGGAGTTGTTGGGGGTGCCTCCTGAGAGGCAGGTGAAGTTCTAGATCGATTTGATCCCTAGTGCGGCGCCAATTGCCAAGGCACCATATCATCTTTCCCCGCCCGAGATGTAGGATTTATCCTCTCAACTTCAGGAGCTGTTAGGGTAAGGATTTTATATGGCTAATCAGTTTTTCGTGGGGAGCACCGATCCTTTTTGTTAAGAAAAAGGATGGTTCACACCGTATGTGTATTGACTATCGAGAGTTAAACAAGCTGATGGTGATGAACCGTTATCCGTTGCTGAGGATTAATGATATCTTCGATTAGCTGTAGGGGCATCTTGGTTTGCAAAGATCAATCTGAGTATTGGTTACCATCTGATAAGGGTACAATAGGAGGATATTCAGAAGATGGCTTTCCGAACTTGTTATGGGCATAATGCGTTGTGATTCCTTTTGGGATCACCGATCCTGTAACATCCCAAGTTCAGAAGCAAGAAGTTGAAGGGTGCTATATGAAAATAAAGGAAGGGACTCGGTGAGTAGGTCTCTTGACTCGCCGAGTCGAAGCGAGTGCCGAGCATGTGATTAAGTGGCCTGACTCGCCGAGTCGGCGGCTGGACTCGATGAGTCGGTGCTGGATGAGGAAAAGCCCTAATCTTTGGGTTTGCACCCTATTTAAAGGACTTAATGTCCTCCCCTTAGCCCCCTTAGCCCCCTTTGAGATCCAAAAACCCTAATTTCGTTTGTGAGAAGCCTTGGAAGCAAATTGGTGTGATTTGTGAAGGGATCTTGAAGATCAAGAAGCTTGGATCAAGGAGACTTGAATAGATGCGGATTATACTTCAGTGGGAGGTCATTTTGGAGGTAAGGAATCGTTGTCCCTGGCCTTCTCCTTTCTAGTTCCATTTTCATGGAGTTTTAGGGTTTGGTTGGAGAAATATTGATGAGATCTTGGTGCATGAGGTAGATCTGGAGTTGAAACTCCGGATCTGAGTTCTATGTGCATCATTGACGCAGAAAGCCTTTCTAGTTGTTATGCAAAAGCCATTCCCCATGAGTTAAGTTCCTTTCTAGCTTGATTTTTGGAGTAATGGGGCATGAAGCACGTAGAGGTAGCAGCTTTATGTTGCTAATGGACTCAAGAGACCCAGATCTATTGTTTGGAGCAAAGGAGTAGCTCTAAATCTCTCGATTTTCGACATGCACGTATGAACTCGGCGAGTCTGGGAGATGACTCGGTGAGTTGGGCCTGAGTCGCGTAGTAACTCGGCGAGTCACATAAGTGACTTGGCGAGTCGTATGATGATGAGCTTGGACTCGGCGAGTTGAAGAACAACTCGGCGAGTCTGATGAAGATTGTCGTGGACTCGGCGAGTCTGTTCTTGGGCACGGCGAGTCACAAGCAGAACCTTCAACCTTTTCTGGTTAAGACACACAGTAGTGAGTTGGGTGGTGATTCAGCGAGTTGGTCAGGATGAGACTCGGAGATTGTTGAACTCGACGAGTCATGGGCTGACTCAGCGAGTAGAGTCAATCGGAAAGTTGACTTTGACTGAGGACTTTGACTTTGACCTTCTGGGGTATTATGGTAATTTGGGTATTTATGCCAATGGTTATTGATGGATATAGGTGTTAGAGTTTGAGGCAGTGCTTCGGGATTGTGCTCTCGTGATTCCGCTCGGCAGTTGCAAGGTAAGTTATCCTCACTATATCAATAGGGTCTAAGGCACCAAGGTCGGCCCTTTTAGTTGTTATCATGGTTACAGTATGCTACATGTGGTTATGATATGTTAGATCGGTATCCGGATGGACAGTATGTTGTCATGCTCTTATGATCCATTAGGATTGGTAGGTTAGTGACCTGGTTAGGTCGGTGTTTTGGTTATGAGAGATTATTATGATCGATGATCTGTGAGATAGTTATATCTGATATCTGTACGTGTACTGTTTGATGTGCTTATTGATCTGTTTAGATCGGCGTCCTAGTAATTAGGAAAGTATTATGTTAGTGACCAGGTTTAGGTCGGTATCCTGGTATATAGGTTGATGCTATGTTAGTGGCGGTTAGGTCGCTATCTTGGTTAGGATGTTGCTATGCTTTATGATCTACTAGATCGACTGGTTTGTCTATGGACTGTTATGTGATTACCTGTTATATGTGCACATGGTTATTTGCTTGATGTTTGGGTTGAGGCGGTCCTGCTTTATGATGAAGGCCAACATACCCTACGAGCGGTCCGGATAGATTGTAGGCCCGTATGGCGGTCCAGTCATACCGAAGGCTCGGGATAGATCCAGATAGACTGAGGGCCCGGTGCAGGAGGTCCAATCATATTGTAGGCTCAGAGAGTGGACCAGGTGGACTCAAGGCCTGTTGAGGGCGGACCAGTCACACTGCAGACTTGAGAGGCATGGTTGTTCTGTATTGTGATATGATATGATATGATTATGGTTGTATGTGGTTGGTATTTTGGGGGAAACTCACTAAGCTTTCGGGCTTACAGTTTCAGTTTATTGTTTCAGGTACATCAGGAGATCATGGCAAGGCAAAGGCGTGATCGTACCGCTCCTCATATTCTTGATTTGTGATTTGGTTATGGGAACACTCTAATGTTTAAACTATTTCGTAAACAAGCTGTATAACTTAATGGTTTTTTAATGGGTTAAAATGTTTTAAATTGGCTTGAATTTTATGGGTGTTACAAATGCACCAGCAAAATTCATAGATCTCATGAACCAGGTGTTTAGACCTATGTTGGACCGGTCAATGATTATCTTCATCGATGATACCTTGTTCTATTCAAAACCAGAGAAAAACATGAGGAGCATCTACGTGAGATACTTGGGGTTCTGCGGGTAGATAGGTTATATGCCAAGTTCTCAAAATGTGAGTTCTGGTTGCACGAGGTTCAATTTTTAGGAAACCTCGTCAATCATAACGGTATTTTGGTTGAACCAACCAAAATCGTTGTGGTTATGCGGTGGGAGGTTCCGAAGTCTCCATATGAGATTTGGAATTTCCTCAGTTTAGCAGGATATTATCGAAGATCCATTCGATCTTTCTCCAAGATTGTAGTTCTTCTCACTAAGTTGACGAGGAAGGATGTTTTATTTAGTTGGGGTCCTGAGCGGCAGGCATCGTTTGAGACACTTTGGTGGAGACTTTGTAAGGCACTGGTACTTTCCCTCCTTGAGGGAGTTGAGGATTTTTGTGGTCTATAAGGATGCATCCTTCTCGGGATTGGGTGTTGTTTTGATGCAAAGAGGGCATATGATTACATACTCTTTGAGGCAGCTGAAGCCTCATAAGGCGAAGTGTCCTACTCATTTTCTTGAGTTGGGGTAGTAATTTCTCACTCAACTTACGAGCTAGATGAGGAAGAGGATGATACTGCCACCTCATTCGAGAACTCACCACCCCACCCTACTCATCTACATCCATCTTTTCAGAGCACACACTACTGGTACTCGGGTGAAACAAACACCAAGAAAGACTATTGCTATCCCCTCTCGGGAGAGAGCAGAATCCCCGCCAACGTCACCACTACCATCGAAGAAACCTTGTGGGGACTACACCTAGATGTCGTAGATTAGATCTTTTAGGTAGGACAAGGATATCGGCTCATGCTTTGAGGTAGGGAAGTCCTTTACCGCACCTACCCCTGCCACAAACACTCCAATCGAGGAGGTTATCTCCTTCCTTCTACCATGGACCGCCCATCACTTGGATCGCATAGGAGCGATGAACTCCGACCTCTTTCTTTGAGGATGACATTGGAGAAACTAATAGAGCGGGTATAGTATCTTGAAGAGGATAGGGATGTGATGGAAATAAGGACCTTACCTATTCAGGACTAGTTTTAGGAGCCGAGAGATGAAGGTTAGTTTCATCATCATGTGTTGGAGGAGGTGATCATTTACATCAAAAGGTTGGAGCTTCAGGTACAGAGGGTAGAGTCATGGATTTCATTTTCAGTTATTTGAATACATTATGTCTATAGAAAACTAGTTTAGTTGATGGCTCTTTTGATTGTTTACTGTGGAGATTAGGCTTTTTCACTTGCATGATGGGCTAGGATGGACATTTTTATACTTTTGGGTAAGAGTACTAGAAAAACTCTCTAAACATACTTGTTTATTTTGTAACAGTGATGCTTTTTTTTTACTCTAACCACCCCTTGTTTTTGGTGGTCATTGTATGATATTATGATGCATATTATACTTATATGGTTGCACGAAATCTATGTTGTTGTGTTATTAATCTTCTGCTTCATTTATCATTAACACTAAATTTAGGAATGGCACCCCCAAGACTCACCAGATCTAACCAAGGTCTCCAAGTAGAGCAAGATGCCAAGTCTTCTCAGAGTAACCCACCTCTAGACCACATGACTATTGAAGCTGTCGTTGAGCAACAAATAGTTGATGCTCTAGCAACACTTGAAAACAATCTCCACACAAACTCTGGAATAGGAGCTGGATGCTAAAGCTCCCAAGGAAACAATTGTTGAGAATAAATCTCTAGATCGTTTAGATCTTTCACAGGTATATTGATAAAGAACAAACAATTCAATCACAATACGATTAAGAACACAATATGGAATCAATATGAAGCTTATGATTCAAAATATAGTCACGCCTCAATAGAGCTCGATAAATAATTTCCACTGTAGAGGCGAACTACGGTTTACAATACTTTTGATAAGAAAATTATGAAAGCGTTACTAACTAAGGATGGATGCATGCACCTTAAATACTAAAACCCTAGAGTAAAATAATGCACGTTTGGACAGGCCCAAACCGGCTACAAAACTGGGCTAAGGACCGAGCCCATGATGCAACACTATACGCACCAACAATCTCCCCCTTTGCGTCAAATGAGGCGAGAGATTACTTATGTTGAGTAGCCTTCACTGTCTTCACAACTTTGAGCAACCGAGGAATGATAGCAAGAAGAGTCTGCCGAAATTGAATATACCATCTCAGCATGTCAGTAAACAACTTCTTGTCGGCTGCAGAATTCTGATTACACCATTGAATGATCTCCAAAATATGCTCCAAGCAAGTAGTTGAGAACAGGTGCTTATCACAAAGAGCAAAAAGACATTTTTTATTTTCACCCCTGACGAACATCACTGTATGAAATTGGGGGTCGATTTTACCCTTGACCATCATGTTCACATTGCCAGTTTTCCCAATTGGTTTAATCGTTGGTCGCTTGTGAATGGCAGATGCGATCTCTTGATCCATTTTCGCTACTTCATGAATGTAGCAAACAAGCATTCTCTTGATATGGTCTATAATCGGCTGATACTCCTGAGGATTCGACAGCAGAATGTTGTTGAGGAGTATCCAGTTGTGTGGGTTAAGGTTCGGTAGATCAGCCAGGGAGAAATTATGAACCGAGCCTTCTGAGCCTCGGGTCAACTTAAATTTGACGTTGACAAATTTCTCGGCTGAATAAGGTTTCAGTACCTTGACAATTGTAATCTTCTGAGAGCTCCATGTCAAGTAATGTGGCTGAGTGAATTCCAGATAAAACTCCAACAGATCCCCGATCCACCTTCGGGTCCAAAGAGGGAATGACAGCAGTTGAGTTGAAGCAATGAAAGATAAATGCCTTTCGAGTGATTGGCATATCAAATTTTCATCCTTTGAATTTTCAAGGCCGAACGACATAATAGGTTCGAGCCAATGAGTACTCGGTTCATCTATAACATCTTTTTGGAGCAAATCAATGTTCCATTGTGGAAAAATGGACTTCTTTTTCTGCAAGAGCTCTTTTTCTTTTAGCTTCTTCTACAGCTCAGTCGTTTCCTTCGCAATCTTTTCTGCAAGCTCCTTGTCAGAATGTTTTGTTTTCTGAAAAGGGTTAGAGGGATTTTCACCCAAAGTATCTTCAAAATCATCATCATCATCTATATCATCTTCACCAATTTTCTTCTTCTTCTTATCCCTTTTGCTGACTGAAGCTTCATTATCCTTCGGTGCAGCTGTTGATTTGGGTTCGGGAGGAGGTTGAGTATTAACCTTTTCCTTTTTCTTTTCTCCCCCTTGTTTCGGCTGGACAGAAGTCACCGAAACACCCTCTATCCGACTTAGGATATCCTACACAGGTCTGAGTTTTTCAGCTAAATGGCGTCTGATGGATATGGTAAGAATAGAGTCATGGGCGTCAAGAAGATGTAACAAAATGGAATGAACATCACCCACAAAGCTTCTAATCACTTCTCTTTCATACTTTAAATCACTAAGCTCAGTTGTAGCAAAACGAAGCTTATGATTTTGAAGTTTGACCTGAGAAGTACGTTTGTCAATGTAACACCCAAAGTCTGGAAGGCCAAGAAAGGAAAGAAAACCCTAATTTTAAGGGGTGACTCGACGAGTCCAAGGAGGAAATCAGTGAGTCCGAGCGGGATCCGGGTCGAGGAGTAAGTAACCGACTCAGTGAGTCGGCCAAGGAGACTCGGCGAGTCTGGTCTATGCGAGGAAAACCCTAAATTCGGGACTTGGAGCCTATTTAAGCGCCTCATTCTCTTCCCTAGGGTTCCTTTACTGCCTCTCTAACCCAGAACACCAAACCCTAGGCGCCATATCCATTGTTTGAGCCAATTGTTGCCTTGAAGAGTGAATTAAAGCTTGGAGAAGGAAGAAGGATCTTGGAGGTGCAAGAAGGGGCTATAGATCTAGGATTGGGAATATATTTCTGAGCATATGGAGGTAATAAACTAGTTCTTGGACTCTTTTGCGCCTAGATCTATGTGTGAGTGTTGGGGCTTTTTAGCCATAATGGTATCCATTTGAGTTAGAAGCCAGATCTTAAGTTGCTACTTCAGATCTAAGCATATTATGGTCTTGAGAAGCATAAAGTATCTGCCCTTGAGTTGATTATGGAGCCTCTTTTCCTTAAACCCTAGTTTATGGTGTATTTTGCATAGATCTCCTTCTCTACATGTAAAGTTTGCAACTGTACGTGAGGAATAGGCTTGGGAAGGGTGGATCTACAGTTTGGAGTCCATGCATGACTCAAAAGTCCTCTGCATGTATGGAGATCTGAATGGACTCGGCGAGTCCTTTGAGTGGACTCGACGAGTAGCATGAAGATTTGGAGGAACTCGACGAGTGGGATGAACAGTTCGTCGAGTCAGATGAAGTTGGGCAGGAACTCGGCGAGTTGGAAGAACAACTCGGCGAGTCTGTTGAAGGATGTCTTGTACTTGGCGAGTCTGTTCTTGGACTCGGCGAGTCAGGCTGCGATACCCCAAACCCTTCGAGTTGAGACTCGAATCAGTGAGTCGAGTGGAGACTCGGTGAGTTGGACAGGTCAGGACTCGAAAATCGGTAGACTCGGCGAGTCATGGACTGACTCGGTGAGTCGAGTCGCGAATGGAAGGACTTTGAACATATGAACTCGGTGAGTCGGTAAGGTGGCTCAGCGAGTAGGGTTGACCTGGAAGGTTGACTTTGTCCAGGACTTTGACTTTGACCAGAGTTGACTTGGTTGTCTTTCGGGGGTCAGTTAGACTCAGTGTTGCATTGATATTGGTAGCTTGGGGAGCGAGTGGAGCAAGAGTTCAGAGAGTTGTCGGGCAGCAGCTAGTGGGATCATCAGCAAGTTCAGCCAGTGCATGTGAGTTTCCCTTTTGTGTAAATGGGTCTACGGCCACAATGTCGGCCCATGTAGTTATGTGTAGAAGACATGGGGGTTAGCCCTAGGCACAATATGCTAGTATGATATTCAGGACGAGGTCCAATGATAGCGGGCCGGTGCCCAAGGAATGGTTTATGTGATAGTTTATACTTGTTGTCTGTGTGATACTTGTATGTGCCTGGTAGGGAGGTGAGTTTGGGCGAGGTCCCGTAACTCACCAATAGTAGAGTGTGGATGGTGTTCCACATCTCATTAGCAGTAGATCAGGGGCGAGGCCCAAGTTAGAGAAGGAGTGAGAGTGGGCTGGGTCCGTACCTCACTATCAGCAGGAGTATGGACGGGGTTCCATGACTCATCAGTAGCAGGACAAGGGCGAGGCCCAGAGACAGGCGAGGCCTTAGGACAAGATTCGTTAGTATGTGTTTAGCTTATGTGATGTGCTATTATATGTCAGCGGGCGAGGCCCTGTGACAGGCGAGGCCTAAGTGAAACAGATATGTATCCGAGCGGGGCTCGAAGCCAGGCGGGGCCTGGAGCGGTGGGGCCGTTGTAGCGGGCGAGGCCCAGGATAGCGGGTGTGGCCCGGTATGTGCAGTATGTGGTTATGCATGGTATGTGGTAGGGTGGGGAACTCACTAAGCTTCGTGCTTATGGTTTTCAGTTTTGGTTTCAAGTGCTTCCGGTAGCGGAGGGAAGAGCTCGGGGTGATCGCATGGCACACACCATAGATTAGACAGCCTGGGAATGTTTACTCTGATAACGAACATGTGTTTTGGAAATTAATACTTTGATTATGTTTTGGAATGATGACTTTGCTTAAAGTAATGTTTTATTAAAAGAAATTTTTATTCTTGAATTTTGGGACGTTACAAGTTGGTATTAGAGCCTTGGTTTGAGGGATTCGGGCATACTCTTGGGTGTGCCTGAACTCAAACTAGGGGGTCGGATAAAAAGTTTTCAAAAATGAAAGGACAGTTTTGTAAAAAGAATTTTGAGAACGAAAAACAGTTTTAGAAAATCAAAATAATTCGGAAAGAAAAGAACTTTGAAAAGAGAAAAGGGGTGTGGTGCATGCAATCAACCGAGCTCAAGTAAGTACCCCAAAATACCCATACAAGTTTATGTTATGATTATCAGATAATAGAACAACATGCTAGATTAGAACTAAGGATCTAGGGATGATGCCTTATGTGCCTGTTATATGTGCTTTTGAGTTGCATGATAGTGCTAATTAGACAGTAGTAGGATAGCCTGTTTAGGTTATGCCTAAGTCTATGAGTTTGTGTGAGTCTATGAGTTTGTGTTGCATGCTTGTTCAGATTCTTGCTATGTGGATATGATTGCTTGAGTATGTTATGGTTAGATTTTCCCTTGTCTGAATGTTGGTTGCTTTGTGCATTGTGGGATTCTGAGTGATGGGAGTTAGCCATTAGGTGGATACGACACGTCACATGTGATCAGGGTTGAATAATCTCAAAGTGTTGGATTTGGTCCTATTGCGCAGCTCTTGTTTGAGTCCAACCGTTATAAGGACGAGTCTTTTACTTGAAGGATTATCTGAGCCTCGTCACATGTGATGGTATCCAGGTGATGGCTAATTGGCATCACAAGGAGACCTTCAGCAGTTGAGGACTGGTTTGAGTTGAGTCAGAGGTTTCCCTAGGGTAAGCCTAGGATGAGATAGTGCTGGGAGCAATAGTAGTGGATAAGGGACATGGTGGAGTCGAAGCAATTCCTAAGGAAAGTAAGGATAGATGTGGAAGGTAGTATGGGCCCGTACTACTAAAAGCAGAGGATTCGTAGTCGATTTGGGAAAAGCCGAGACATGACCGGGAACCTGGTAGGGTGTGTTTGGTCTCGCATCAGTGATCAATGTTCTGATAGTGGTTGTGGTATATTTTCAGCATGGTGACGTTACGAGAGAGACCAGCAGGCGGATCAGGCGCCGGAGAGGGATCAGGCTCGGGTTCAGGGGCCGAGAAGCTCGAGGAGCGAATGAGGGAGTTGATATCCGCCGAGGTTATGCGTAGTATTCTAGATCAGACTCCTGTGATCTTTGGCATGGTTAAGGAGGGTATATTGGAGATTTTGGATGAGAGGCTGGGAGCTTTCCGTACGGAGATGATGGCTTTGATGGGAGCGCGTACCTTGACATTTCGAGAGTTCAAGGCTTGCAGGGCACCAGATTATCATGGGGCTAGGGACCCCATCGCTAGCAGCAGATGGTTGGCTGATGTTTCCAACGCGTTCCGTACGAGCCGGTGTCCTGAGGAGGACAAGGTCAGACTCGCTTCCTATCTTTTGAAGGACAGAGCGAGGGATTGGTGGGAGGAGATTGGTCATGCTCTGGGGGATGATGTCGCCTTGGACGCAATGACTTGGAGTAATTTCTCGGTCAGGTTCAGGGCGGAGTTTTCGCCAATTATTGAGGTGCAGCAGTTGGCATGGGAGTTTCAGGATTTGACGCAGACCACTGAGACTGTGGCGGAGATCACCGCCAAGTTCAGGGAGAGGGCTCTTCTTGTACCGTAGTATGTCGCGGATGAGGAGATGAAGAAGGCCCGATATCACGAGATGTTGAGGGCTGACATCAGGGAGTTCGTGAGTAGGTCCGGCTGTAAGACGCTGGAAGATATGATTTCTCGAGCTAGGGAGAGGGAAATTGATTTGGAGCAGATCCTGAAGAGGAAGCCGGATGAGGTTCAGGTAGCCGCGAGTTCGGGCAAAAGGCCCAAGGGATCAGATTCGAGATCGAGGGATTATCAGGACCGCAGTCGATGTGGGAAGTGTGGCAGGGCGCACGGGGGCGCGTGCAGGAGTGGTAGCGGCGGTGAGTCTGGCTGCTTCAAGTGCGGTCAGACTAGTCATTTTAGCAGGGATTGTACTGCTAACACGACACAGGGATCAGACTTGATATGTTTTCACTGTAATCAGTGGGGCCACAAGAAGGCCCAGTGCCCCAGTTTGTTTTCAGTAGGACGGGTGATGGCACCTTCCCCTGTAACTTTGAGGATCACAGACGGCCATCAGGGCCGTGCAGAAGCGCCTGCGGTAGGAGGCAGGGCTTTTCAGACGACTACCTTGGAGGCATGAGTAGCATCTCACGTTGCAAGTATGCGATTTCCGCTTTCAATTCTTTTATTTGTGCATGATTATATTGTTATGGTTCTGCATCATTATCGGTATGAGCATTTTATTTTTGTGCGGCTTGATTGTGATCGAGTTTTATGCCATCTGCATACCTTGGATATTTGAATGGTAGTTAAGGGATGTGCTCTATTGAGGAAGGTTGCTTAGGATGCAGTAACTGTAGCATGCCTGGGAGGGACTTGGTATGTCTCGCTAATCGGAGTCGTATGATTTTAGAAATGGATTGGTTAGATCCTTAGCTATGGTAAGCTTGGGGTTCCTCAGCAGGTTGTTTATGGAATGGTAGCGAGGATTGGGATTTCTCTTCGAGCATTGAACAACAAGGATTAAGTAGGATTGAAGTGGGGGAGGATCCCCCGAGCGTGCAAAGGTAAGAGCACGTAGATCCAGAATGAGTGCGCAACCTCCGAGAAGGAAAAGATGTGGTACAGCGTTTGATGGATTGAGGAGTTCAGGGTTAGGAGTTTGAGAAACTCCCCCTCAGCCAGTGTGTGTATTGGTGATGGTTAGTATGTGGCTGGGAATTCAGGTTGGAGGATCGCCTGTAGGACTACAGTGAGTCAGAAGGAGGATCTTGAGAACTGATAGCACGGGGTGCTTTCGTATTAGCAGTCAGTGGTGGAAAGTTTTGTAAGACTACGGGGCAGCCGTAGTATTCACTAGCAGTCAGTGGTGGAAAGTGTTGTAAGACTACGAGGTAGCCGTAACATTCACTAGCAGTCAGTGGTGGAAAGTGTTGTAAGACTACGGGGCAGCCGTAGCATTCAATAGCATTCAATGGTGGGAAGTGTTGTCAGACTACGGGGAAGCCGTAGCATTCACTAGCAGACGGTGATAGAAGGTGATGTAAGACTGTGGGCAAGCTGTAGCATTCCATAGTAGCTTCGTTGGCGGAGTTGGGGGAAGGCCCTTATCTCCTAGTGATCAGATAGGGATCAGGAATGGGTAGTGGATGAGAATGATAGGGATTTGCCTGTGTAGCCCTAGAGAGGTGAGACCTTGGGAGAGGCCGCTCTAGGATATAGTTGGATGAGACCCGTAGGCGAGGCCCGTATGAAAATAGCAGTATAGGTGAGACTTGAGAGCAGGGTTGCTCAGTAGTATGGTTGGATGAGACCCGTGGGTGAGGCCCGAGCGAGAATGGCTAGACAAGTAGGACTAGAAGGATAGGAGCTGGTGAGACCCATCGGCGAGGCCCATGAGTTTTAGCAGCACAGGTGGGACCTGGTAGGGACCTTAGTGTCAAGATAAGGGATCGGGGATCCCAGGAAATTGTAGTGCCTGTATGGCAGAATAGATTGAGCAGTATTAGGTGGTCAAAGTTTCTTCGGAAGTCGCTGAGAGCGACTAGTAGTTGTGTTGGGTCAACGATCGATAGGAGTCGGTAATCTAGATATTGATAGGTTGGTAGGGACCAGGGTGGTCTCAGTTCATCCGGAAGTCAGATGAGGAATAGCAGAATTTCCAGTCAGTAGCAATGTGGGTATGCAGTGTATGGTGGAATTCAGTTAGTTAATCGTGGGGTGCTCGACACCAAATTATAGTAGAAAGAATTGCCCAGTGGATACTGGCGATAATGACCCGTACTAGAGGTAGCGGGAGTAATGGATTGGTGAAGATAGGATCTTCACAGTGACAGAGGAAATAGTTGGTTATGGAACATTGCCTTGGGGAGGCAAGGGAATCGCGCAAGGAAAGAAATACTGAACCCCTATGGGTTCAGTGCAATACTCGATGAGTACCAGAAGGATTGTCAGTTGAGTAAGTTGCGTTTCCAGAATGTTCAGGGTCAGGGTTGACCCGAGATGATTATCCGCAAGGATTAATGTTAGTCGGAATAACCGAACGGAAGACTAGCGAAGGTAGGCAGCTGGTGTTGGAATAATTGGTGGGGTATTGGAGGCAGATCGCAGGCGGCTAGCCATAGCAAACTTCGAGGACGAAGTTTTGTTTACGTGGGTGAGAGTTGTAACACCCAAAGTCTGGAAGGCCAAGAAAGGAAAGAAAACCCTAATTTTAAGGGGCGACTTGGCGAGGAGTAAGTGACCGACTCGGCGAGTCGGCCAAAGAGACACGGCGAGTCTGGTCTATGCGAGGAAAACCCTAAATTCGGGACTTGGAGCCTATTTAAGCGCCTCATTCTCTTCCTTAGGGTTCCTTTATTGCCTCTCTAACCCAGAACACCAAACCCTAGGATCCATATCCATTGTTTGAGCCAATTGTTGCCTTGAAGAGTGCATTAAAGCTTGGAGAAGGAAGAAGGATCTTGGAGGTGCAAGAAGGGGCTATAGATCTAGGATTGGGAATATATTTCTGAGCATATGGAGGTAATAAACTAGTTCTTGGACTCTTTTGCACCTAGATCTATGTGTGAGTGTTGGGGCTTTTTAGCCATAATGGTATCCATTTGAGTTAGAAGCCAGATCTTAAGTTGCTACTTCAGATCTAAGCATATTATGGTCTTGAGAAGCATAAAGTATCTGCCCTTGAGTTGATTATGGAGCCTCTTTTCCTTAAACCCTAGTTTATGGTGTATTTTGCCTAGATCTCCTTCTCTACACATAAAGTTTGCAACTTTACGTGAGGAATAGGCTTGGGAATGGTAGATCTACAGTTTGGAGTCCATGCATGACTCAAAAGTCCTCTGCATGTATGGAGATCTGAATGGACTCGGCGAGTCCTTTGAGTGGACTCGGCGAGTAGCATGAAGATTTGGAGGAACTCGACGAGTGGGATGAACAGCTCGTCGAGTCAGATGAAGTTGGCTAGGAACTCGGCAAGTTGGAAGAACAACTCAGCGAGTCTGTTGAAGGATGTCTTGGACTCGGCTAGTTTGTTCTTGGACTCGGCGAGTCAGGTTGCGAAAGCCCAAACCCTTCGAGTTGAGACTCGAATCAGTGAGTCGAGCGGACACTCGGTGAGTTGGACAGGTCAGGACTCGAAAATCGGTAGAGTCGGCGAGTCATGGACTGACTCAGCGAGTCGAGTCGTGAATGGAATGACTCTGAACATATGAACTCAGCGATTCAGTAGGGTGACTCGGCGAGTAGTGTTGACCTGGAAGGTTGAATTCAATCAGGACTTTGAATTTGACCAGAGTTGACTTGGTTGTCTTTTGGGGGTCAGTTAGACTCAGTGTTGCATTTATATTGGTAGCTCAGGGAGCTAGTGGAGCAGGAGTTCAGAGAGTTGTCGGGCAGCAACTAGTAGGATCATCAGCAAGTTGCCAGTGCAGGTGAGTTTCCCTTTTGTGTGAATGGGTCTACGACCACAATGTCGGCCCATGTAGTTATGAGTAAAAGACCCGGGGGTTAGCCCTAGGCACATTATGCTTGTATGATATTTAGTACGAGGTCCACTGATAGCTCGCGGGTGCCCAAGGAATGGTTTATGTGATAGTTTATACTTGTTGTCTGTGTGATACTTGTATGTGCCTGGTAGGCAGGTGAGTGTGGGCGAGGTCCCGTAACTCACCAATAGCAGAGTGTGGATGGTGTTCCACATCTCATTAGCAGTAGATCAGGGGCGAGGCCCAAGTTAGGGAAGGAGTGAGAGTGGGTTGGGCCCATACCTCACTATCAGCTGGAGTATGGACGGGGTTCCATGACTCATCAGTAGCAGGACAAGGGCGAGGCCCAGAGACAGGAGAGGCCTTAGGACAAGATTCGTTAGTATGTGTTTAACTTATGTGATGTGGTATGTTTATGTGCTATTATATGTTAGCGGGCGAGGCCCTGTGACAAGCGAGGCCTAAGTGAAACAGATATGTATCCGAGCGGGGCTCGAAGCCAGGCGGGGCCTGGAGCGGTGGGGTCGTTGTAGCGGGTGAGGCCCGAGGTAGGGGCGAGGCCCAGGATAGCGGGCGTGGCCTAGGATGTGCAGTATTTGGTTATGCATGGTATGTGGTAGGGTAGGGAACTCACTAAGCTTCGTGCTTACGGTTTTCAGTTTTGGTTTCAGGTGTTTCCGGTAGCGGAGGAAAGAGCTCGGGGTGATCGCATGGCACACACCATAGATTAGACAGCCTGGGAATGTTTACTCTGATAACAAACATGTGTTTTGGAAATTAATACTCTGATTATGTTTTGGAATGATGACTTTGCTTAAAGTAATGTTTTATTAAAAGAAATTTTTAGACTTGAATTTTGGGACGTTACAGTCAAGCTCATCCATTATTCGATTTTCAACAGCCAGTTCGGCTTCTAGCTGAGTTAGACGATCATTGACATTAGCATGAAGAGTTGCATTGGCAGCTTCAATGGCCTTTCGAGCAACTTCAAGATTAGTCCTTTCAGTTTGAAGAGAACGCTAAATATTATCAACTGAAGCATTCACAGTCTGAGAGTTCTTTTGATAAGCAGCTTGCAAAGAATCTAGGAATAGATAAGCCTCAGAAATTAGTTTATCGACTTTTGTGGTTGCTTCTTTGCATTCTTTCGTCAAAGCCTCAACAGCAAGCGAGGCCTTCTGACATTGAGATGTAGAGGCATCGATAGCCTTTGCTACGGCAGAGAGAGAGAGAGAGAGGCATCATGCTCTTGAACAATCGAAGAGAACAAGGCTTTGAGAGCAGCTTCGGATAAGCACCAGCAGAGGAGGAAGAAAGTCGCTGATCAAGCTTATCAATAACAGCCTTGAGGTGGCGCTTGGTGACTGGAGGATCGTCATCATCATCACCTTGGATGTGGGAGGGACTGAAGTAAGTGGGATCAAACTCCAAGTCCTCACCTCCAAGAACAGTGTTGGTTTTGGTAAATGGGGTAGGTGATGGTGGTGTGGTGGTTACTGGAGGTTCGGTAGTTAGTGGAGGTTCGGTAGTGACGGGAGGATCAAGTGCAGAAGAACGAACCCCCGTATCAGATATGTTGGTTCGTACGCCAGTAGTGGTGGTAGTAGTAGCCTCAGTGAAGATGGTGCAGAAATGGGAATGGTAGAGGAAGGTTGAGATGTAATGACAGGAAAAATAGGAGGAAGAGAGATAGGTACAGAAACAGATGGAGGAGAAGGTGGTTGGGACCAAACAGGTACCTCTGGTGTAGGTGAGCGAGGTGGTGTATCACCACAATCCGAACCTTCATCCTCTGAGCTTTCACTGTCAGATTCACTAGTAGGAATTGTTGGTTGATTAGGCGGCACATATTCTGAGTCAGAATCACTTGAGGATTGAAGAATTTTTCGGCGAGTGGGTTTCTTGACTTTCTTCGGCTTAGGTTGAGCTGGGGATGCCTTCTCAGACTTTCGCTTCCTAGGGGTTGGAACTTTTGAGACTGGACCCCCCTTATCTCCCTTTTTCACTTCTGGCTTTTTGCCTCTTTTGGCAAGTTTGTCTGCATCATCAATTGACTTTATTATTTCGGCAGTGAGTTCCCATAGACCAGAGGAAGGAAGCTTCTTGTATTCCTGAATAATCTTGCTTGAAGGAGGCACAAAAGCAGACATCGACTCAGGAATGGACCCAACAAAAACAAATCTTGAAGGATGAGTTACTATGATGTTGGTTGTGTGAAACGTAACAATGGAAGAAAGCATGGAGTCGGCCATGATAGGAACATGAAAACGTTCCATTATCCATTGAGTGATAACAGTCCAGAAGCGAGCACAAGAGATTTTAGTGTGGCGAGAAGAAGATGATAAACTCTGAATAAGTTGGAGCCATAAAACCATTCCATAATCCAGATTATGACCGTGGTACACCCCATAAAGTAGAGTCATGAAGGACTTACTCGCACCGTCAGATCCAGCACTTCGTTCAGAAAGCCCTTTGAATAGTAGAGTGAAGAGGCCATTCCATTGAGAGGAAGGTAGGACTTCTTGAACCTTGTCACATTGGTGAGGATTTCAGTATACCCCATGTTGTAGAACATTGAGAAGAGCTGACCAGTGGTAATAGAATCGGGATTAACCATGGAGTCTTCATATGCAATCCCTAGAAGAGAGCAAAACGATTCTTGGAGATTGAAGCTTTTTGGTTAAGAATATCGAAGAAAATTTTATCTGCCCCTTTGTCATACGTTGCAGTGGAGTAGATTTGAGAGATACATGACATTGGAACAACTTCGACTGTGGTTAGGGCTTTGACGAGTGGGGAATATTTCAGACATTCCACCACTTGATACATGTACGTATCGTAGAGGAAAGGTGATTGATCGATCAACAGGTTCTAATTGGTCTTGATGGCAAGAAGAGTGGAGCGAGCAGTTATTTCTTGAACTGAAGATGATTCTGCCATTGATGAAGCTTGTCGAGTAAGAAGATGAACGGTGAGAAATTGATCGCCTACTTTTGCTCTAGAGAATTGAAGTGTGGTAAGGAATAGTCACACATAAATTAGCCCTTATATACGATCTAGGAGAGAGAAAAATCATAAGTGATGATTGCTGAAATCTTGGAAACGACTCCTGAAAAGGCGTGATTTGACAACTTGCAACCCCAATAAAGTAGAGATGACGCATCATGACCAATTCAAATTGTGGCGCCTTCCAAACTTATCCATAAAGAAAATCATCAATCGTTTAAACCACCTGCTAAGTCATCAAATGAAGCTTCAATAAAATTGCGATTTCCATAATAGCTCAAAAGTGTTACACCAACTCATCGCTTTTAATTTTGAACCAGTCTGCATGAATTCGCAAAGAACCGAACATAACCTTTTTGGGAATTTAGAAAGTGTGTGCATAAGAGTGTAAATAAGAAAGAAATAAAGCTAACTATTTAACTTGTGATGTCTGTTAAGACATAAATCGATTGATCCCGGGCACGAATCTCTTCCTTCAAAGTCAAGAGAGACTTTGAAGTGCTTGTGTGGCTTCCCGTTAAATAACGATCAAGCACTTGTTAAGAAGCATTGAAAGGCATCTTTTAATTAAAGCTATAAACAGTGGCTTTCGCATCAATTCATGATTTCGGTACTTGATATAGGACCGAAACAGAATGAAATACTTGTGAGACCAATGTGGCCTGTTAAACAAGTAGGGAGGAAACATATTCAGTGACTTGTTGACAATTGAGAAATCTCAAAGAAAAGTAGAACTGGATCCTTGGGGAAGAAAAGTCTTGGTTATAGACATTTTCAGAAGGATCACTCAAAAGAAGAAGAGATTTCATTTATGAGAGCTAGACCATGGTAATGGTGCACCGTCAATTTATTAATGCTTTTGAATTGTGGGTTTCACTTAGTACGTAGTGACACAAGACTAAGATCATTAACACAGATTTTTGTATAACCATAAACCTCAATGGTAAGTGCTGAGAGTCTCAAGGGATACATTAGTGAGATGAAGTGTAATGAAGAAAAATGATATAGGTGGTGTAAGAAGCGGATGTATCTCTGCTATAAAAGAAGGACCAAGCAGAAAACTCTAAACTCAATATGAGAAGAGTAAGGTAGCTCACGATTAGAGTGAACGTAACAGCCTATAAAGAGTGGCTTTCGCATCAATTCATGATTTCGGTACTTGATATAGGACCGAAACAGAATGAAATACTTGTGAGACCAATGTGGCCTGTTAAACAAGTAGGGAGGAAACATATTCAGTGACTTGTTGACAATTGAGAAATCTCAAAGAAAAGTAGAACTGGATCCTTGGGGAAGAAAAGTCTTGGTTATAGACATTTTCAGAAGGATCGCTCAAAAGAAGAAGAGATTTCATTTATGAGAGCTAGACCATGGTAATGGTGCACCGTCAATTTATTAATGCTTTTGAATTGTGGGTTTCACTTAGTACGTAGTGACACAAGACTAAGATCATTAACACAGATTTTTGTATAACCATAAACCTCAGTGGTAAGTGCTGAGAGTCTCAAGGGATACATTAGTGAGATGAAGTGTAATGAAGAAACATGATATAGGTGGTGTAAGAAGCGGATGTATCTCTGCTATAAAAGAAGGACCAAGCAGAAAACTCTAAACTCAATATGAGAAGAGTAAGGTAGCTCACGATTAGAGTGAACGTAACAGCCTAGTATGGGAAAACATGATTTGTGTATGTCACATTATTAAGGCTTCACTCAAAATATGTAGAGGCTTTGGTCAACATGCAACAGCATGCATCTAGGGACACTTAACTAATTCAGAAAAAAAAGAATTTATACCTGCTTAAGCTTCACCATTAAGAGTAGCACTTATACAAAGAAAAGCATGAGAAAATGAAATAAAAGGAAAAAGATTTTTGTATTTTGTGATCATTTTTAATAAATCAAAAAAGAAAAATATTTTTGGATTTTATGAAAAGAATAAAAAAATGAAAAGAAAAACATAAAAAAGAGTATGGAAAAGAGTATACAAAAGAATATAATCAAAATCCCTTTTAGTGAAAATGAAGCAAACGAGTTCAGAAGGACCGAACCCGAAATAGACCGAGCATTCGGTTCATTTCGGTTCCCGGGTGAACCGAACCCGAAATAGACCGAGCGTTCGCTCTATTTCGCTTCTTACCTTAAGTGAAGTGAAGGTGATTTTGGTATTTGATTTTCCTTCCATCATTCCAAGGCCTTGTAAGATCTTGTTGAAACTTGCTTCAGGTAAAGCCTTAGTGAATATATCTGCTAGTTGATCAGTGGTTCGAACGAAATGAATTTCTACGTTACCATCTTCCACATGATCTTTGATGAAGTGATACCGCAGTGCTATGTGCTTTGTCTTCGAGTGTTGCAATGGGTTATGACAAATCCTAATTGCACTTTCAGAGTCGCAATATAGTGGGATTTTCATGTTCAGCCCATAGTCCCTAAGCTAAATCTGTATCCAAACAACCTGAGATGTGCATGAGGCGGCGGCTATATATTCAACTTCAGCCGTGGAGAGAGAAACACATGTTTGTTTATTTGATTGCTAGCTAACCAATTTACCATCAAGAAATTGGCATCCTCTAGTAGTACTTTTACGATCCAATCCACAACAGCCTAAGTCAGCATCTAAGAACGCTTGGACAAAGAAACCTAAGTTGGCTGGATACTGTCACACGCCCAAACCGGAACGGCGGAAACGTTCGGGGGCGGATGACTTCATGTGGTAGCATAACAAATGAATACATAGTAAAGAAAGCAATACAACCATCATATATATAATTGAAAGTTTACATTGTTAAAAAGTACATGTTCAAAACCAATTACAATATGATGCCAAAATATGAATTTAAACTGATGACGCAACGTCCCTTCTTCAAAAGCTGTTTTGATACCTGTAATTACTGAATCCCTGGGACATACAAGTAGTTTTGAAAGAGTAGATCAGCATTTAAGCTGGTGAGTTTCATAAGTATTAAATGACAATGTTTGTATGAAATGAAATGTTTTGTTTTTGTTTGTTTGTTTCTAGAAAATCCCATATTTTCTACTAGCATAAATGTAGCCTTCTATCAAGACAATTGTTTGTTTCTAGAAAATGTATGTACGTGTAAAATATCCAATATGTTTGAAAAACCTCATAAATCAATGTATTTTTAATACCCCATGTGAGTTTTATAACCATACTATTGACTCGGATTGCCTATACACAACGTTCTTCAGGCGTTGGAATGTTATGACGTTTGTCACCCCAAATGGTGGACTGTAGCTAACAGTCAGGGCTCAGGTTGTCAAGCCCGTATAGATCTATACACAAACACCATGCTCCCCTTCCAAGGGATTCTGGTATATAATACAGGACTTGAAATGTGTACTCGAACGTACGTGAAGTTAATGTCTCACAAATCTTAGTATAAAAACATATTTACGTGTTAAAATGTTCGTTTGTTCTTGTATATGAAAGTGACTTCTTGAAAATTTTGTTTCTAGTATGTAAAAGTTAGCAATATTCTCGTAAAACTATACCTATTATAGCATTTTAAAAGTGTGCCTCGTTTGTTTAGAAATACCTAGAAAATGAATCACTTGTTATGAAAGTATAGATTTTTATAGTGTCTAAGATAGACACGTATACATGTAATCTAAGCAAAATGTTTAGTTTATACATATATGACAACGTTTTACATTTCAAAAGATAGAATGTTATCGTAATATATTTTATATACGAGAGTTCCCTATAAAGTTTATAAATCACATATGATTCGGTTAAATAAAAGTGTATAATAATTCTTTATATAACACACGATAATACTCGTGTGTTTTACTTGTATTCCCCCGCTTGAAAGCATATAAAAGCATTTAGAATATTTAAAAGGTTTAATTAAGGGGTATGAACTCACTTGAAAGATCAAAGAAAGGCGAGATGAAAACCCGGAAAAAATTCTTATCGGGAAAACGGATTTTCTTGGGATTCTTGGGAATCTCGGGAGCACAAACGACCTTTGGGACTTGAGCAAAGTGACCGGGGCTTCGGGTTAGCACGGGCACGGAAAACGAGGCAACAATGCAAGAGAAATGAGAGAGAATGGCCCTTTTCTTCGGAACCCTCGCATCCCTTTTATAGGGGGTGGGAACCGCCTCGGTACGCTGGGCGTACGCGTGCGTCACGCATGACCGGATCCTCGACTGCCTCGGACTTCGGATGGGACGGGGGCTAGCTTCGCATAGGGCGAGACATGGATGATCCGAAGCCTAGCCCTTGAGTACGATGGGCATACGCTTGTAAGCTTGGCGTAACTCGGATAGACTTGCTGACTCTTCCTTCGGATAATACCAAGGTTTAATAATAAAATTTATATTTTATTTATTTAATAAATTTCTAAAATTCATATCTTCATCATACAAACTCCGTTTTCGACGTTCTTTATATCCACGCGTAGGTGAGACTATTCTCTACAACTTTCGTGTAGATTCCTTCGGCAAATTTTGAAATTATTTTTATTATTTATTTTTAATAGGTCGCGTTAAGGAAATTTCGTTAGAAATTCATAACTTCTTCATCTGACGTCTGTTTTTGCCAGAATTTTTACCGCTGAAATACCATTGTCGAGACCTTCGATTCTCGTTTAGGTCATTCCGGTCAAAAGTCGTTTGATCTCCGATTCGAGTTTTTAGCTGTTTGTCGCTAAGCCGAACTTGGAAAAATCATAACTTCAATATACGAAGTCGGATTTGGGCGTTCTTTTTACGTACGATCACGGTTTAATGACATCTAACATAGTAGGTAATTAAATAGAAACTTTTTGGACATTTTATTTTCGAAGTTAATTTCATTATCACAAAAGTGGTTACAATACTTGACTTTTTAGGTCATTACATAGAGTTGAAATATCGGGTTGTCACATCATCCCCCCGTTAGAGGGAATTTCGTCCCAAAATTTAAAGTAGTAAAGATACTAGTGAATACGAAAAAGATGAGGGTACTTTTGTTTCATCTGATCTTCGCGTTCCCATGTGAATTCAGGTCCCCGCTTGGCGTTCCAGCAAACCTTCACGATGGGTATGCGACTTTGTTTCATTTGTTTGACCTCTCGGTCCATAATTTCTACC